>NW_026596117.1:26967897-27017549 GCF_907164565.1 Psammomys obesus | reverse complement strand
TGTGTGTGTGTGTGTGTGTGTGTGTGTGTGTGTGTGTGTGTGTGTGTGTATGACATATGTGGAGGTCAGACAACGTTTTTGTAGCATCAGTTCTCTCCTTCTCCCTTCACGTGGGTTCTGGAGTTGAAATCAGGTCAGCAGGCTTGCACAGTAGCAGTGTGCCCAAGCCGCTCGCCAGGCCCTGGATGACTAGAACTAACATGAGGGTCAAGACTGCTGATGCCCCACACAAGCATCTGTGTGAAAGGGGAGCAGCTAGTGTTATGTCCATTGATAGACAAAAAGTGACAAAGGCTTATGCATCATAAATTCCCCTGTTTTTCAGCTGTTGGGGGAAGGAGAGTCAGTTTTCCTGCAGGGTGTGGGCCCTGGGCAGGCCAACCATGCTCCACCTGTGAGGATATGGGCAGCACAGACTGGACTAGATGAGTTACAAAAAGAAAAGGAAAGCTGCCATGAAGCTGAGGACCTGAGGAGTCATGTGACTATGACGGCAACACAGTGAACGCACGCATGAAACTCTCAAGGGATTAATAGAAATATCAGTGAGCCAGGCATGAGGGCAAACAACACGTGGGAAGCAGAGGCAGGTGGGTCTCTGTGAGTTCAAGACTAGCCAAGGATACATGACAAGACCCTGTCTCAAGTGGTGTCGGAGCTGGAGAGATGTCTCAGCAATTAAGAGCAGTAGCTTCTCTTCCGAGGACCCAGGTTTAATTCCCGGTACTCACACAGCACCTCACAACCATTTGTAACTACATTTCTAAGGGACCTAACACTTTCTTCTGGCCCCTAGGGGAGCCAAGCGCACACATGGAACACAGACATACATGCAAGCAAAACACTCAGAACATAAAATAAAAATTAACCTAAAGAAGAACAAGGGGGCCTTTAGCAAGAGATAGGTCTATGTTCCACTAAACATGTATAACTTATGTATTTGTTTTCCTTCCTGGGTTTCCCACACCTCTGTTTCTCTCTGTGTCTTCCTGCATGCCTCTGTCTCCCAGCTCTGGACATCTGTCTTCTCTCATCCCACCCTCTCTCTCTGTGTGTTCTCCCGTGGTTTAGAAGAACTGAAAGACATGACAACTGGATGGGAGTCATGGCCTAGATTTGGATATTTTTCCTTAAAGATCAACTGAAATTGCTACTTTATTTATTGACTGTTATTCCCCCCCCCTTTTTTGTTGCTGTTTTGTTTTTACTCTATTTTGAGAATTAGAGACGAAGAATATCACAGGTTCAAGCAGATGTGAAGGCACATTGTTTCTGAAAATAAGATTAAGGAAGCCGAAGCACAAAAAGTCTGATGGTCTGTAAAGGTCAGGCTTCTGTTTTGTTTTTTAACTTTTTATTGATTCTTTGTGAGTTTCACATCAGGCACCCGAATCCCACTTACCTCCCATACCTTTGTATCCACCCTCTGCCCTTGCAACCCTCCAAAAGAAAAGAAAAACAAAGTAAAGAAAATAAAACCCCAACAAAGCATAAAAAGGGTCTCCTCATGGAAGCCGCAGTGTGTCGCAGAGCTTTCCACAGTATACCCTTTGTTCACACATCTTGCAAATGTTCATTGCAATGAGTCGTTGGTGTGGTTTGAGGCCTCTGGCTTCTGCTGCTCCATCAATGCTGGATCCTCACTGGGAGTCCTCTTGGAAATCCTGTGTCATGGAGATCCTGCTTTGGATCTGCAGGTCTGGCCCTTTCACACGCCCCTGCAGTTCATAGATGATGTAGACCTTGGGGTGAGCCAACTCAAAGCCCTGAATCTGGGCCTGGTGGGGTAGATGAGCTGGCTAGCCGTCCACTCTCCTGCATCTGCACCACCGGGGAGGGTGAGCTCTCCAGCAATGTCTCTGCTAGCTCACTCAATGCTGCAGCTGGCAAAGGGCAGGGGCAGCTCTCCTGCTTTCATGTTTTCGGGGCAGGCTCACCTATACCCACACCTCCTAAGCCAGCTCTACTGTGCTGCCAAGACGAGGTGCAGAGCCTGCTCTCCCTAGTGCTCCTGCTAGTGAGGGGCAGGGCCAGCTCGGCACACCCCTTAGACATTGACATTAAATGTGATCTCAGGCAGTAGCCCAGTTCAGGGATGCCTGCATGGTCTTTAGTGGAAATATGGACCAAGGACATCGACACAGACCCCCACTGCTGCCTCATGGTCACGGACTCAGACCCGGCCCTCCGTGGAAACATGGGCTGAGATTTCACCATGGCCTCAGGTGGTGGGGCTGGCTACTCAGAACAGGCTATTCCTCATGCTTCCAGTTCCGTCTGTCCTCATAATGCTCAAAATGCTCAGTTTTCTCTTTTTTTTTCCATCTCTCCACCACATAATTGCACCTTGTAGTGGCACCCACAGTGAGCGGGCCACACAGCTAGCAGCTGGTAGGCCTCTGGGTGTCTTCCGCTTATCTCTTCATCAAGAGCTATGGCAGCTGGCTGGACCCTTCCTCTGCTGGGCCACATGTCTTGGCAACAGGATGAGCCTCAAGTTCTGGTTTCCATGCATTGTATGTATGTATGTAGGAACATACATGGATGGGAGGAGAACTTTGCTGGACTCCTGTGAAAGAAGGCTGGTACCCTCATATTACAGATGAAAATTTAAGGTCTCTGGGGGTCTGTGTTCGTACTTTGCTTGATTTAATTGCATGTTCTCCTCATTAATCAACACAGTAATAAACCTACAGACAACCTTCCCAACCATACTTTAAATCATAGGTCTGAATACATTTATTGATGTAAATGATGATGAGGGAAAATGCCACCAAAGAGTTTATTTCTCTCTCTAATTCTTAGCTTGCCCTCCTGGAAGGTGGAAGTCCAAACTGAGAGCAGGAATCCCTCGGAGCAACATAAGTGGGCTGTACAGAGCCACTGCTGGCTAGCGTCAGGGTGGCCATGACGGCTCTTGCCGTAGACTGGGTCAGCAGGCTGGCTTTCTGTGCCCAACGGAAGCTGCCGGCTCCAATATCACTCTGCAGTCAAGTACTGATAAGGGTGACAGACAGATTTTATACCAACACAGGTAAGTGTTTAAGCCCATTCAGTGACTTTTGTTCAAATTCTACCCAGAGAAGCATTTTTTCCTGGGGATTTTGCAAAACCCCAGTTAAAGGGATCTACCATTCTGCAGTTGAGAAAAAAAAAACAAACAAACATAGGTGATACTGGTGAAAGTAAATAGATCTTCTACTTCCATTTACCCTAGATACCAAACCAGCTGCCTAAAGGCAAAGAGAGAGCTCAAACATGTCCTTTCTCCCATACCACCCAGACTACCTAGTCTACCACGTCCTCAACCAGAACTCCAGGAACCAGCTAAGAAGCCCGGCTCGCAGCCGCCGAGGCCCTTCAGAGGCTTCAGCAAATTTCTTGAGGGAGAAAGTAGATGTTCTACTTTATACATTTCATTAACACAAAATAAATTAATCAGAGACTAGTACGGTCACAAACACAACGGCCTAGTTGTTTGTTGCCGTATTCTCCAGGGGACATGAAAACCTGAGAAGAACCCTCATGTGCCCTGAAAGCCCCTCTTGCCTCTTCACCCCTGGCTGAACTGTAGATGCCCTTCTCTTGCTACACAGCACAGGAATATTAATTCCTCTGTGAATGGGCCCATTCTCATAGCAAGAAGCTACCGAGTCTAAAGGCCTCCTCACATTGGACACCTGACATTCACAAAATTCAAGACGAGAAGTGCCGGTTCTAACCCTCAGGGCTGCAGTTCCCTGGCTGGCAGGCTGAGGTGGCGGATGATTATCTAAACCCATAGCTCCATAACCCAGAATGGAATGACAAAAACTCACCTAGAGCGGAAGTGGCCATCTGCCATGTCATTTGTTTGCTTGTTTGCTTTTTAATTCTCGGAATTTAAAAATGGCATCGGCAGGGAAGGGTGACGAGAGCGACCCACTTCCCACCCTGCAGAGACTGAGGAACTCTAATCCTACAGAATGTTTTCCTCTGGCTTCAGAGGGGAGCCTGAGAACACGGGGCATCTGGGATGGTCTTGATGTCATGGAGCAGGATTTCAGTAAAAAAAAAAAAAAAAAAAAAAAAAAAAGCCTGGCTCTCCTTGGACAAGAAGCAATGTGCTGAGAGCATGGGCTTTGCCTTTTGGGGATGGGGGGAGGGCTGTGCTTGTTTTTGATTCAACTCCAGTGTTTGCTGAAACTCAATCTTGAATCTGGAGAACAACAGGAATTAAGTGAGGGTGTGAGGGTAGTGTGCTAGCCTTAGTGGCTTTGACGAAAGAGGAACTGGCTCTAGTTCTGCCTCTCTGTGCCATGCCCTGCTATGTCACAATTCGGTGGAGAAGGGGCGCCAAGACAGTGCTAGAGCTGTGGTCTTGACTTCCCAGTTTCCAAATCATGAACCGTGCAAGCCTGGAAACCCACTTCTTTATAAATCATGCATTCTTAGGCAGACTCTGAAGCCTCCAAGTACAGTAACTGTGCAAACTCAGGGGAGGTACCTCAGTTTCCTTCTCTAGAGCTAATAACAGTGGTATAATTAGGACCACTGTGAAGACCGAAGGAGTCACTGAGCACACAGCTCGGGGGTTGGGGAAATACGGTGTGCTAATCAATGTGAGCCATCTCCGTGTCTACAGATTGTTGTTTTAGCCCCTGAACGGTAGATGTTCAGTGCTCATCAAGACTGCCATTGACTAGCGACAAAGGTAATGTGCTTGACACTTTGTCAACAAGTGCAGCAACGAGAGAGGACCACAGGGCACTGTGATCTTTTCACTTCGTGTCTAAGATGTACTTATTTTAATTTTGCTTTAGGCATGTGAGTGTTTGGTCTACATGTGAGTGGCCACATAGGCGTGCAGTGGCCAGAGAGGTTAGGTGAGGCCGCAGAAAGCCCCAGAGCTGAGGTCACAGGCCGTTGTCAGCCACCCTGTCAGCTCTGGGAACGGAACCAAACCCAGATCCTCTACAAGGACAGCAAGAGCTCTTCACTGCCGAGCCAGCTCTCCAGCCCTCAGGACTGAGGTCTTGAGTGAAAAAGTCATAGAATCTGAGCACTTTCGTCTTGAAAGCACAGTCCCTTTCCTCCAGCCAGTTTAAACAATGACTTCCAGACGGCTTGAGCAACTTGTTCAAGGGCGCAGGTCCCCCAAGGCTCACACTTGACCTGGCCATGCTGTTTACAAACTCACTGCTGGAGAGAAAGTCAGTGTGGCGAGAGGACATTTGTCACAGGGAGCTGAACAGAGAACAGAGGTGGGGCCGGTCATTGTCATATGAAAATCAATGTTCTTGACAAAATCTACAAGGTGCCACCTGATCTTCACTGTCACAGAATTTGGGGGAGGACCTTTGGGCTATTACTAGGTATACTAGTTTGAATGAGAAATGCCACCTGCCCCCACCCCCACCCCAGAGCCTCATGCATTTGAATGCTTAGTCCTCAGTTGGTAGCGCTACTGGCAAAGATGGTGGAGCCTTTAGGAGATGGAGCCAAGCTGGAGGAAATAAATATGTCACTGGTGGCAGCCATTGAGAGGTTCTAGCCTCACATCATTTCCAGGGTGCTTACTCTGCCTCATGTTTTCAGTTGGAGGTAATGAATGACCCTCCAACTTCTTCCTCTAGCTGCCTGTTTCCATCCTGACCCTACCCTCAGCCATTATGGCCACCTCCACTGGAACTTTAAGCAACAACTACCTTACTTCCTTCTACAAGTTGCCCTTGGCCATGGCATTTTACCACAGTGATAGAGAAGTAACAGTAGGTCATGAGGGCAGTGTCTTCATGAACAGGACTGACGTCTTATCCAGGTGGCCTATGGGTATTTGTTTGCTCCTTTCACCAAGAAATAGACCTTTCAGACGCCTAACCTCTGGCCACCATTATTTTACATTTCCAGCTTCCTGACCCATGAGGAGGAAATCTCTACTGTGAACAAGCCTTGCAGGCTGTGCTGTTTATTTATAGCTGAATGAATTTTCAAAGACAGTCTATCGCAAGAGTTCTAAACCCACCTCAGATAAATTATTCACATATTTTACTTTACTTCTGAGAATGCTTAAATGCTTTGTTACTATATATTGAACAACGTGGCCACCATTATGGAATCACCTCACACTGGCCATGTAGGGGTTAGCAAATATTTTTTTGTAAAAGGACAACTGATGGGTTTTACGCTTCAACTCCACAGGCCATTGCTCCTGTCACAGCTGCCCGTGTGGCTGTCACGGCATCTATACAGACACAGAGAGAACATGGAAGGAATCTGCTGGTGTGCTGTCATAAACTTATGTTCACGAAGAACACACAAAAAAGCTGGATTGTGCCTGTGGCTACAGTTTGCTGACCTTTGAGGCATACACAGGAGGGCTCAGTCTTTCTTTTCCCTCTTCAAGCGTCCTCCTGATGTAAGCATTACAGTGTTTCAATATACTTATCAGACCATGATCAATGCGCAGTAGAGTCTAATTTATTCTGTACTAGAAAGAAAACCCAAGGTGAACTTATAAAGCAACGTTATGAATATGTTTAAAGAAATACAGTTTTTATTACTTTATATACATAAAGGAATCAAAATTAAGTCAATAAAACATCTCTAGTATGTTTTGGCAAGTAGGGGGTAATTCAGCCTTACCCAAAAGGAAAAAAAAAAAAGAGCTTAAAATTATGTGATTCATCATTTGCATTTATGAAATTTCTTCTAAAGTGATTAAAAAGTCTGTTCTCTAAGATGGTGAAATGTGGTTACCATCACCTCATCATTTTTTCCACCATTAATTGACTTGAAAATTCCTTTGTTCGTAGAAGATGCCCAAATAGTCTACCAAGCTAATTACATGTAAATTAATGACCTGAATCAACAAATTTCAAAACTTTCAGACAGGCTGAAAGCATTGCAGTCCTATGACTCCATAAATGGATAGCATTCTCTAAAGTAGCCATGCCACACTCCAGGGACCCCTACAGTGATTTGGCTACTCAAAATCCACTTGCAATCCTTTTTCCTTTGCTTTCCTCCACATGCCCTCTCCAGAGGAAATAAACAACAGTCTGGGTTCCCAGCATCCTTTGAAGCTGGCCATGGCCAAATAGTTAGAAGCCTAAGGGTTCGTTCCTGTTTCTCACATTGATGTGGAAGCTTCTTTTCCCTCCTTTCTGATCGTAATGTAAACTTCAGGTCATGAGTAAGCCAGGGAGACCTACTCACTAAGAAAGCAGAAGGGAATGGTGGAAAGAGTCAGAATGCAGTCCTTGATGAAGCAAATATGCCACCCCCACCCTCTCGCACTTCCATCAGGATAAGTGGTTCCTTTTCTTTCTTATTGTAGATGACGCAAGGCTAAGTGAGGATTCACACTGAAAGATGGAGAGAAGGAGAAGAGAGGGGAGAGGGAGCTATGAATCAAAGAACTTTAGATACTACCAAGCAAAGGAAATCAGCCTTTAAATGGCATTCTGGCACAGGCTGCATTTTACTGACAAGAGAGTCCTGAGAAAGGGCACACTCTTTGTCTGCAAGAAGGTGAAGAAACTCTGGGACCAAATTGAGGATCACCAACTTCATAGTGACTGAGGAGGGGGCCGAGACCTGCAGTGGGGGAAAAGTAACAGGCGGCCCTCAGGGAATTCAGGGATGCTGTTGGCTGCTCCCCGGAAAGACCTCCAAAACTCAGCAGATCCGCATAGGTGCTCTCCTAGCGCCAGTGACAAGAATACCGTGCCCAATCAGAGTGATCAGCACATCACTGGGTAACCCGTGCATTTCCCAAGAGTCCAGAACGGCCAGAGCATCCATAAATGCTCATGTGAGCCAGGCAGGTGCAAAACAGCCTAATGACAGCCTAACATGGAGGCTGTCAGGGTAGAGGCTACACTACAGCCCAGCTGGGCAGAGAAGAGCCAAGTGCCGAGGAGATGTGGCAAGGTCGCCCCGCCCCTTGGGGAAGGGCAGAGCCCTGAACTCCCCTGCTCTTCCAAGTCTAGTCCTGATGGAGTTTACTCAGAAGTCTCGTGTTCTGCCTTCTGCACTGGGCAGAGAACTTCACTGTAAAACGAGAGGATAAAAACAAAGAGTGGGTGTTTCTAAACCCTGGACTGAGAGGAATATTGACGCTTCCTCGGTTTGAGTGTGTGACTCTGCCCCTGACTGCACACGCTCTGTTACTGAGGTTTTTATCTCCTCATCAAATACCATGAGACGGAGGCAGGACCATAAAGGTGAGCTTCCTGTGTTTTGGAGTAAGATGCAGATAGGGTCCAGCCCTGCTGATGGTTAAATTTGAGTCTTTTCCAAGATCTTTAAAGTCTATTTATATTCAATATATTTATATTCCCCTTCCTTTGAGCACATTCCCCTCTACCGTAATCATAAAGGTCTGCACGTGTGGTGGTGGGCGGTTCATACAAGGAAAATGATGTTTCTGTACACCCCAAACTATATTCTGCCTTAGGTAAGGCACTTTTATTACATGATCTTCTTTAAGGTCTGCCCCCGCCCCACACACAGTAAAGATGAAAAGGCAGCTGAGAAGATGAATAAACCCCCAGTCTCAAGCAGACAAGGTCAAGTCGGCCATGTCTAACTAGAGAGCACCACGTGACATTCAGGACTACTTTGCAATGCTATGTTGTCAGTTTGTCTGAACTGTCCCCCCACTCCTCCCTCTCACACCACATGCAGTTTGTATCTATTGCTGGTACTTTCAGGCTCCTGACAGACATAATTATGCTATCCAAGATGCCCTAAGCCTCCCTGAATAACTTGCAGCACTGAGCAAAGGAAAAAGGTGCCCTGACCCAGCATGAAGGTCTCTGCGTCTTCTGAAGTCCTTTTGCCTTGTCAGGAGTCAGTGTGCACAGCTTTGCCATCAATCACAGCTGGCCAGTTCTGTTGTCACAGACAGCCCATAAGCAAATGGACATGTCTGTGTTTTAATAAAACTTTATTTACTAGAGAAGATCGGCCCACAGGTCTTAGCATGCTGAACCCTACAGCTACTTCTGTAAGCCATCACGTAATGTCAGCTGCCCCTCCTTCTGAAACAGAAGCAACTGTATATGACTCATTTCTATCATTAAAATGTCCATGTCGGGTTAACTTTCACGAAGGCACTCCTAAAATCTTTTCAAGAAAAAAAAAAATTTAAAACCATGTTCCATAAAATTGTTGTCTAAAGTTGCTAAAGAGGTCGATCAATGGTCAAGACCAGGCATTACTGCTGTGGAGAACTGAGCAGTTTGTAGCACTCACGTTGGTGAGTTGGTGGCTCACAGTTACCTGATATCCTGCTTCAGGGGATTTGAGGCCACTGGCTTTTGGGACACCTGAACCCACATGCATATACCCATATAGACACATAACTAAAATAAAAGCAATCTTTAAAAACTGTTGTGTGCATTTTTTGAACTAAAGAAGTAAATGTCTAGAGAAAATAAAAAAAAAGCATAAAGCAGGAGCTGCCAGGCTTTCATCCTCACCCAGGAACACATGTACACACACACACACACACACACACACACACACACACACACACACACACTTTGGGGAGGATTCCTATTAGTCCCAACTTTATCACATGAAGAACATGCTCCATCAGTTAGTAGACCTAACACAGTAAAGCTTTCATGGTGACTCACACGGCAATTAAGGTCATGCCTACAGTAATCAATAAAATCCTCTACTTACACGTTGTACCGAAAGGTTGACACCACTTCCAACCCAAGTGATTTGGGGGGGTATTGTTTTCACTTACGGACTGTCAGAGACACCTCTGCTCTCACTGCAGTAATTTCTATCAATTTCTTTTTTGTTTAGAAAACAGTTAAGTGGGCAAAGTGAGTGAATGTGAGGCTCAAAATCCTATAGGTCATGAAAGTAAATGGAAGTAGGGAAAAGGTCTCCCTGCAATCTATCCGTATATTCAGGCACCCTTAGCCACATACACACAGAGACATGCACCTTCACACACATGCACACACACAATTACGTTATTTTTTTGTCTCATTATGCATTATATGACTTGACAAGTGGATCCCTGAATGCCACTGCTGTTGGTGATGATAACATGGATGGTGATGACAACAGCCACTGATTTACAGAGCATTCACACATAGTGGGCACCATGGAAGACCCTTTGCATTCGACTTACCAAATTCCCAAAATATTTCTGAAGTTTGGGGGAGTTGTGTTTTATTTTCCAAAGACAGCTTGGTCACAAGAGGGAAATTTGGGTCTAAAGCTACATCTTTCTAATTTGCAACCCTGGACAACTCTCCCACCCTTGGGTTAAAGCTTGATGTTATCTGTACGTGGTAATAATTAGACTTTCCTTGAGACTGTGTTGAAAGGACCAAGGGCGATCTTATCTGTAGAGCTCTCAGAAATATGCATCAGCACACATATTAGACTGAACTACTCAACCTAGGAAAATGGGAATTCCATATGGCCCCAATTCAGAAGTGCTCAGAAAGTGCTGGGTGTTGTTACTATTGCTTGGGGTCCTTGTTGTCCAGGACAAGAGTAAACAAAGAAAGGAAGATGGTTGACACTAAAGGCTGAGGCTTCTTCCACTAATTTAGTAACCAGTAGAGAAATTACACGATATTTTTAAACTAAAATGTCTCCTTAAACCGAAACTGACATCAGGAAGTCAATATCATTTGTGTTTCTTTTTTTTACTACCAGCATTTTATGAACAAAGAAAAGTCCATTGTTCACCAGCTCAGTAGTAAAGTACTCAAACTTCTATGAAGCATATTAAGCAAATGTCAGTAGAATAAAAAATGTGACTTGTCATTCTTCCTTTATGTCTTAAGGGTCAAGATCTACTGAAAATTGGGACCTGCCTCATTAAACAGGTATAATTAACTCTAGTCGCTACATGCCACAGTGGAATTGCTGAAGGAGGGTAATTCAGCAACACTAAATGAACGAGCAACCACGTTTCCTCTTTTGCATCCCATGGTGGGAACTGGGGGTTAAAATATGTTTTCTTCCCAGGCTAGGGATAAAGAGACTTCCCCTCAAAGCCTGTCTGTTCCCCAACAAGCCTGAAAGAAATGTATTCCCATCGGAAACTAAGCCATGCCTTGTTGTGCAGTTGTGTTCCCCGTGGCTACAGATGTTGAATGAGTCTAGACAGTTTTCAGGCTTCAGCTGAATTTTAGACAATGTCTTTCAAATCAGAGCTCACTCTAAGAAAAGCCTAAGGTACAGTCTCTTAAGACTATAAAATCCAGTCAGAAAAAAAAAATTCTGTACTTACTTTTTCTTTATGTAAACAGCAAATATTCCATGTAGTTTATATAAAGTAGATCCAATAGTCAGGAAAACATCTGAGGCAGGTGTGGCCAGGCATGCCTGGGATCTCAGGAAGGTCCTGAGTTCTGGGACACATTGGGGTGTGTAGCATGTACCAGACAGCAGGACTACAGAGCAAGCCCTTGTCTTAACACAAGACTAGCCAACCAACCAACCAACCAACCAACCAACCAGCGCTTCAAAGTATGTGCCAGACACTTTGGCTGGAACTCTATGCAGTCTCTGGAACTTCTCAGTGTCTCTCCTACTACAACCACATTCAAGAGGACTCTCTGGAACTGTTGCCAAACATCTGTTATCAACGTAGAGTTCTGTCAGCCTTTGCCTCTGCATGGAGCCAAGGCTTGCTTTCACAGTGTTGCAGAGATAACAGTCTGTTATTTTAACATCTCTTTTTCTTTTTAGTCTGATTGAGATGCAAGAATGTAAGGAAATGTGAGGGCACTGGCGGTTAAAACACTCCCAAAGCTCACAGGGATCTTCTGGTCAAAGTCCTCAAATAACAAGATGATCAAAACAAACGGACCCTACAGTGGGATGAGCGGTCACAGGACAGGTCCTCTTTCATCTCTTGGCCACCTCTGAATTTGTATTGTGCAATCATCAACACTCTTTTCAAAGGTGCCAAAAGAATACGGCATCCATTCGGGTCAGTGCAGAGGCAACAGCTCACATCTCTGACATTAGTAACTGAAAGTCTTCACTTTGGCCAACACATACAAAGGCAACTCATAGAATATCGACGAGGGCACTTAGACAAGTCCCAATGGGGTCAATGCCATGGTTGAAAAGAAAGTCCAGTTAAATAGGACATAGCAGTCACTGATGAGGGGAAATGCTGATTAATGTTGTTCAAGACCCACCTTACAGCCAGGGCTCATTTTATACTAATAACCTCTTATCAGAACAGATTGGCAACCACAAGGCTGGCATCTCCCCCCAGATTCTCTTCTAAAGTAAAGTCATATACCTTGCTGTAGATTTCCTTTCAGACTTTATCTGTGCTTCCTCCTTCAACATCTCTGCCCTGGCACGAGCAACCCCTTATCTCTTAAGACAAAGCCCACTGCACCAAGGCAGGGCATGATTTCCAAAGCCCTAAAAAGACCAGCTGACATAGCAAATACCAAGAGTGACCTTGAGAGTATTGATTAAACTTCCTTTCCCTGTTTCAGAGGTAGGGAAATTAAATAGTCTTCTAAATCATTAATGGATTCCTTTTATGTTCCCCTCTCTATGAAATGAAACAGCCTTGGAATCTCTGTTCCCATAACTTGGTAGAATACAACAAAGTGTCCCTTGCCAAAAAGAAAAAAGACTCGATTTTCTTTCTCTTACTACTATTTAAAATATCCAAAGAAAAGTCACTCACAATCAACTGAATAATTGCCTTGGAAAGACATACACATTTTTCCTACCTTGGGAGGGTTGATAAGTCTGTCTTTAAATTATGTTAAAACACTAATGACAAAGGAAAAGCTTTAGTGATAACTTCATTTTCTTTAAACTAAAAGTTAGTTTGACTTTATCTTTCTCTCAGAATGTTTCTGTGTTTTGAGACTGCATTTGGCCCTAGAATCTATGTACCAGTGATGAAAGAAACTGGGATTTAAAAATATCTTGTCCTAAGTTACCTCCCTATCAATAAAACTTTAGCCTTCAGAATGAGACCAGAAGATCTGGGGACCATTTAAGTGAAATTAAAACAAGAAGACACCTTTGTTAAGTGTACAAAGTTGTTTTACAGTATGGCAGAGGTAACAGTCTGTTATTTTAACATAACAGACCTTTTCTTTTTAGTCTGATTGGAAATGTGAGGGCACAGGCAGTTAAAACACTCCCAGAGCTCACAGGACTCTTCCCATCAAAGTCCCCAAATAACAAGATGACCTAAACAAACAGACCCTAGAGTGGGATGAGTGGGTCATAGGACAGGTCCCTGTTGCAGAGCTTAGACGGTCCTAGGCTGTCTGAGAGAATGGAGCGCTAGCTAAACATCGTCCTCATCTTTAAACATCTTAGCTAGCTCTGACTTGCCAGCTGATGAAGCCTGCAGAGAGAGAGAAGATAAAAACAGTGTAAGAAAGCTTAGGGTTAAGATGGGCTCAGATAATAGCCTCTGTGGCTGGATGACAGGGAGTCCAAGACTGGGCAAAGAGAAGAATACGGTGAAAGGGCTGTGAGGAGCAAGCAGTGCCAGAAGCCCTAGCCCTCTAGGACTTGAGTCAATCACTAAATTCAGATTGGTCTCAGTAAGTCTATGGGTTTCTTTGGGCCTCAGTTTCCCCCAAAGAAGTTGCAGTCAGTAGTACCATCACTTGCTGTCCAAGAGTAGCACCCAGAACTGTTCCTTTGCTGTATCTAGCCCACTGTAGCTCTACTTACATTGTTAATGCTGCCTGGGAGAAGCCACATAGGTCAGGAGGAGCAGAGTCTTGTTCAGGAAGAGCAGAGACTTGTACCCAATCTCAGAGAAACTCAGAGAGCTGACTATGCCTACTCCTCTCTGACACTATCTCCAGGCCATCAGGCTACTCCAACTTCCCTCCCACTTTGTTGTCCATAGATCCTCCTTGTCGTGGTTTAAATAAAAACGGCCCCCACAGATTCATATATTTGAATATTAGGGTGTGGCACTATTCAAAATGATTAGGACCTGTAGCCTTGTTGGACTAGGGGTGGCCCTGCTGGAGGAAGAGTGTCACTGGGATGTGCTTTGAGGCTTCACAAGCGCCAGGCCCAGTGGCTCTCTCTTCCTGTTGCCTGTGGATCCCAATGTTGAACTCTTAGTACCATGTCTGCCTGAGTGCTGCCAAGCTGACAATGGACTAAACCTCTAAAACTGTAAGCCAGACCCAATTAAATGCTTTCCTTTATAAGAGCTGCCATGGTCTACTCACAGCAATAGAATACAAACCAGGACACTCCTCGTTCAATCTCATTCTCTGTCATAAAGGACAGTTCTCCTGCAAACTATCCATCTTTCCAAATTGCTCCGACCTCAAATGCATGAACAGAAACTCCATTCCCTTACACTGCGTAGGAGCCCTTGCCTTGACCTGGCTCCCATGGAGCCAGCCACAGGGTACCTCTGAAGTCCTTGGAACAGGGAGTGACGGCAGAGTGTATCACCTTTGTCCTTAATGTTTGCTTTCTGTGAGTACATGAGAGCTTTTGAAGGATGCCTTCTCCTCTCTGCAGCCTGAGCACCCGGAACACACCCTGAACCCAGTGTCTGAAGAATGAAAAGACTTTGACAAATCTGGCCTGGGTCTGCCAAATCTACGGTTTTTAATTTAAGTTACGCTATTCTCTCATTTTCTCCTATTTTTGAAATTTTTATTTTCATTTTATTACTAGATCTACTATTACCATCCTCTAGAAGTTACTTATTTTAGATCCTCGAGATACATGGTAATGATGATGTAATAATCATGATAATTAAAATACAGCTGATAAATGTTACTCTAAAGCCACACACATACTGACAGCAACTGATAATATGTGACGGTAGTCATATGCTAAGCTCCCACCTGAGTATTTCGTACTTAATACTTCACTGAATCCCCATTCTGAGGTAAAAAAAAAAAAAGTGGATTTAGAGAAAAGAGAAACATAGCCAAGGTCACAAAGTTGGTAGATGCCCCACAGTGACCATTCAGACTCAAGATGTCTGGATGTACTATTGATGTCTTCGCAGAAAGCTGGATTACCCAGCCTCTCCGCCTGGGACATGATTGTGCCGACCAGTTTATGTCAACCTGACATTAGCTAGTCATCCTCAGCTGAGAAAACACCTCCTTAAGATCTGGTTGTAGGCAGTCCTGAAGGATGTTTTCTTGGTTAGTGAATGATGGGAGAGGGCTCAGCCCACTGTGGGTGGTGCCATCCTTAGGCTGTTGGTCCCAGTTCTCTTTACAAGAAAGTAGGCTGAGCAAGCCATAAGCCAGTAGGTAGCACTCTTCACAGCTGCATCAGCTCCTGACTCCAGGTCCCTGTCCTGCTTGAGTTCCAGTCCTGACTTTCTCTGATGATGAACCCAGACAAACCCTTTCCTTCCCAAGTTGCTTCAATCATGGTGTTTCATCATAGCAACAGTAACCCTAACTGGGACAGTGACCCAACACAATAGGAATTTATAGCTGTTGTGTCCTTTAATTCTCCAGACAACTCTACAAAGTAGGACCATGACCATCACCATTTACTGAAGGTCTCACAGCGGTAAGGCGGGTTTGAGAACTGCAAACTCAGTGCTTGCCCCAACTCTTCATGCATAACCAGATAGGCTCATGCAGAGCTGATGGCAGTGCGTTCATCCACAGAGTCTACAAAGCACGTGAGAACCTCACCATCACCCAGTTCTCCAAGGCCCGAGGGCTCAGTTCCTATCCTCCGTGTTTTACAGGTAAACAAAGAGCCAGTGACTAACTCAGTCCATAATCTACATCTCCTGGGTCTGAGCCTTGTAAGCTGGTCTTATTCAGTTGTCCTAGTGCTTCTGGGACAATGAAAGGCCAACTGAAAGAATATGCTGATAGTTGCTTATCATGTGACTTTAAAGAACACCAGACCATAATTATCTAGATAGAGCTGCCTCTCAACCTATGTACATCCTGTTTGTGGTCAACTGTGTCTGTGTGGACCTTTTGAGATGGAAGGCCATCATCTGAGTATTCACAACATAACAAGGCTTCCTGTCACTGCCTCCTGTTTCAGTGTGCATTGCTCACCCAGCCACGAGACACCCTTCTCTTAGAACTACCATACACCTTTTCCTCTGAAAAGTAGCTCCTGTCCCATTGACCACACAAGAGCCACAGTGTGACAAGGGCTCCTGGTACCACAGTCCACAGCCTCTTCCCATGTACCCATGACACAGCCCCACACAGCACTGAGAGAATCTTTAAACGCGCTCATTAGATTCAGAACACAGGTCACGGTTTCCCAGCCAGCATGGGTGTGTAGACACCAGGGCCAGCATGACAATGGCTTGCCTCTGAGCATAAATACTGGTTTTGGATTTACCGCTCCCGTTGTACAGGTGGGGGAAGGGTGGCACGGAGGGGGGAAATCCTTTACAGAATTTCTGTGATGTCATTTCCATTTTCCAATTGCCACTAACGTTATCCGTCTATAGGTCTCAGGGGAAATACAATGAGAGGGTCGAGGAGGGAGCTTCCTTCATGAAATGCATGAACTCGAATTAGGATTTACGGCTCCGTATTTCTCTAGCCTCCTAAACGGGCTCTACTGTAGAAACAGGCTCAGAAAAAGCAAGTTATAAACATGCAGTTATGAAAGAAACTACATGGTGAAGGAGAACACAGTTGTCACATACGCTCACAAGGAGCTTACCATTCCTTACAGGTAAGGAACTGTAGTGACTGATGAGGGGTTCTCCAGTCCTCCGATTTCTATTGAACTGGAGACACTTTATCACAGGTGGACACCAATTAGTTGATGAACATTAAGTTATGAACATATCCTGCCCTTGTCCCTTGAGGAAATGACATGGAAAGGGACAGAATCCTTCACTGCCGTCTTGCATATGGATACCATTCAAGGAATATCTGTTCAGTTTGGAATGTACAATGAACAGTTGCAAGTAAGCATGCAGGATATGTACACACACAGACACTCATACAGACACACACATATACACACACATACACACACATACACACACACACACATTCTCTCTGTGTATCTCAGTCTGTCTCTGTGTCTCTTTCTCTCACTTTCCCCTTCATCACAAAACTAAATCTGTACACATCTTTAAAGAGTAATTATCAGTCTCTAAACATGTCACGGCGCACTCACCGGCCACCCCTGCCATCCTGTTAGAAGAAAGGCATTTTGTGGCAAAGAGGTAGAACCCTATGACAGAGGGGAACAACGCCCTGGGCTGTACATAACCAGCAACCAGGGCAAAGGTCTGAACCCAGATCTGCCTGCCTTGACCTCAGCCTTCCCATTGGAACATACTACTTCTTTGACAATGATATTTGCCCATAACATTTTAAGAATTCTTTTTTCTTTTTACACTTTTTTACACATGTTTTTACACATTTTTAAATCTCACATTTCAGGCTTTGCTAAGATTGCACCGTGTTGTCTGGACTCAGTCAAGCTTGCTCTGATCCCCACCCGGTTGCTCATCCAGCCCCGTGCCCCAGGTATCTCCCTGTCTGCAGCCACAAGTTATTTCTGGGAATGCACTTACTCCTCCTCTGCACCCCCAACCCCACACCCCGTGGGGAGGCCTGAGGGATTGGTGCTACATCCACACCTTCACCAACTCTTCTGATCCCTATCTTCACTCTTTGTCCTCCCTCATCAGAGAGAATGCTGTGCTAACGTGTGAATGTCACAAACCTCATACTTTCATGACTCGCTATGTGACGTTTTTTCCTTCCTCCCTGTCCTTCCCTTCCCCCAACTGTCACACCACCAGTTCCAAAGCTCTCTGCATGTCCATCTCTTAGCATAATTTGCAAACTATAACTAAAGTGTTTACTGCCTGTGTTTCTCTACTAAACTATAATACCCCAGGAGATGAGATGATCTAACTCAATGCCTAATATAGATATATGTTTGCAAGTGAACAGATGTATACAGAAAATATGATAGTAAATAGCCAACATATGATAGTAAAGCCAGCATTTATTTAGGGCTAACTTGAGTAAATAATGTGACCATCTCATTAACATCCCAAAACACTATAAAGAAGGAAGAGTAAGCTCCTAGTCCTCCAAATGCCCTGGTCTTGAATAAACACCCAACAGAAGAACTGGTACGGAAAGCATGCGATGGCTTAGGGGTCTCTTCGCCTGTAGAGGAAAGGTGTTGAGAAGACATTGGAGTCAGAGAGAGCCACGTGTTTCTCACAATCTACCGGCAGCCTGGGCAAACTTGAGCTGTCTCCTTTCTTCTCTCAAATATGATCTACATCCTCACCCCTGAGGACGTCAAGCTCATAGCACACCCACCTCAGGCCGGACTTAACTTTCAGACTGCATACACGTAAGCATACCATTGGAACAAGCCAGCGCTCAGACCTCCCATCATCCAGAAGTCAAGGACAGCCTGACAGTTCATGGGTGACTTTGGTCTGAGCTGTTCAAACTCCAGAGTGCAATTCTTTAGAAGCGCTGAGGTAAACAGACATTACAACCTTTGAAAACGTGTCATTCTGTGACATGATAAACACAGCACCGTTCCCCACCACAGCTGAAGAGAAAACTATGGTTCACCCCTTTATGTATGCAAAGCATCATTCGTCAGTATGGCATGGCCCTTGATTAGGTTTCCCTATCCAAAAAATCCATCCAAGCAGGAAAATGTAGGAGTGAAAAAGGCCACCGCCTTCCTGTTAGAGCTATGGTCTCAGGAGAGCTAGAGCCCACAGCACAGCAGGGAGAGCCACCGGGGGGCGTATCCCCAGTGTCTGCCTGCCTCTGTCTGCTCCTGGCTCAGCAGCCAGGGCCCCATGCAGAGCTCTTGTTCTGCCTGTTCTCTGCTTCTTTGTAAAGACTCTAGCTATGAAATTTCCCAAGTAAACTTCCCACAAGAGTGAGAGCCCAGCCAGCCCACACCCTTGGCTTGAGAAGCATTCCCTACTGAATTGAAGATGAACTGTGTGGCAGTTACTGAGACAAATGACCTGACATTGTCATTCAGTGAAGCTTAAGCCCCAGACTCTGCTCTTCCCTCCCACGGACTTTTTTTTTTTTTTTTTTTTTTCTGGGAGGCCGGCCATCTTATAAGCCTTTAAACACTTCTCTCCAATTCAACCATTTAGTCTTAAAACACCCTCCAAGGCATTATCCTGAAAGCCCTCCATTAAAGAATCATTACCAAAGCCCTGCTGCAAATGAGTTTACCAGATAAGAAATCCCCAGGTTAACAGGAGAGGTGTGGGGAGGCACACAGTAAGAGTTGAGTTAGCTCCGCTCTCACTCTACCTGCTGCATTCAAATGAAGGATGTGCGGAAGAGCAGGCTCTGAACTTCATCACTTCTGTGCCTGCATTGTCCTATCGTTGCGGAGTCATGCCTAGTCTACTTGCTCTTGTCGTCCTCATCACCCACCCCCACAAAAAGCTTTGCTGTTGTTTCCAACAAGGCATCCTCACTTCATTGAACACAATTCTTTGAATGCTTGGCTAAATTCAAGATATACAAAGAAGCAATTTTATACTTATAGTACCAAAATAGGTATTTTATGTTGATCTAGAAATGTTTATTTTACTCACCATTTTTATGCTCAGAAAGCTGTGGCATGCTGGGTGATGCTGGTATAACCCACACCTTTCAGAAGCATCAGCAAAATGAACATTAAGATGTGTCCTGCTCTGACTAGGGACGGCCGTTAGGAGCAGATGCCATGACTTACAACTGGTTTTCTCTCCATAGTCTTCCCCAGCGACGAAGGTTAAGGTGCCCACACAGCTGGAATTTTCCAGATTTTAGTAATCAACCAGTGGACTCAAGCCGCAGGAGTCCATCAGTAGGTGACTAAACAAGGAAGATGGCGGGCCTACACACACTGAGGTTTTATCTGGTCACGGAGAACAAAATTATGATGCTGGATCTTGTGATGGCAGACATCATGTGACATGTTTTCTCCCACTTGTGGGCCCTCACTCTTATGGAAACGTAATACACATATGAGCACACGCTTGCATTCACATACACATACATACATTCATGCATGTGCGCACACACACAACCATGCACACACACATGTGTTGTGACACGAGATCAGAAGGGACGCCTGGAGGGGGGAAGCAGAGTATCAGGAAGGGGATGAGCAGAAGATGAAGACATGGGAAGAATATGGTCAACGTGCACGATACATTTGAAAACAATTTTTCCTTAGCCAGCTTGACGTTGCGCACAGCGAACACACAGCAGTAAGAATAAATAAATACAATCTAAAAGTGGGGATCATCCGCTTTGAAGAGCCTGCTGCTGGAAGATGAGGCTGGCTTTCCTCCCTGAGCCTCCTGCTTTCCCTGCATGTGTAAAGTGGAACCCTGGAAGCTACACCAAGCCTGAACTTCTTTGAAACACTTAGTGAAAAGGAGATGAAAAAAACAATGTCCTGCATAAAGACATTTCTACATTTCCTTTGTTACACTGTGACTCCAGAAAGTCTTTTATTAAATAAAAAGCCACAACAAAGCCTTTTATTAAGAAAAATACTGGCAAAAAATACACAAGTGCAAAATTACAGAGAAACCAACATTAGAACCACACTTTTGTTTGTTATTTCCTTTCCATAAACGTCTCACACGGTCTGCCATGGTCATGAAATTACCACTGACTCTGTTGAGCCAAAAATCTCATGTTTTTTGTCCTACAAAATAAGAGAACAAAAACCCGAGGTTGGCTGTGTCAGTGTCTATGTGCGGCCACCCTTATCCTATCTCCTCAACAGGAGTCAACAGATGAGCAAGGACTAGTGTCCCACCCCAAACTCCAGTGGCAGAGGAGGACTTTTCTCCCTGCATGGTTCACACTTGAGTATGAAAAATGGAAGTGGCCACACAGGCACCCAAGGCAAAGCTGTAACAGAGAGCTGGAGTCCTTCCACCAGATTTGCCTGTTCCCCTCTCACTGCCAGAGCACCCAAGCTATTTTGGAGATCCACTCAATTGAAAGAGGAGGAGATTAAGCAGACAAAACTCCCATCTCTGAAATCTGCCACAAAATGCTCAAGGCTCTGCAGGTAGGTTGCGGTGTCTTTAGATGCTTCACTTATTTGTTCTTTTAATGCAATGTTGGTAAGTTTTCTTTTTTCCTATAAAGGGCCAAAGAATAAATAAGTCTGATTCTGCCTCCTGTGAGGTCTTTGTCATAGTATCAACTCTCCCATTGTATAGCGAAAGCTATCAGGGATAATCCATTAATGAATGTGTGGATTGCATTCTAGCAAAGCTTTATTCACAAAAACACACACTGGGGCAGATTTAGTCTGAAGGCTACAACTGTTGTAAGGGACAAGCGTGAGCCCTTTTTTTTCCTCCTATACCACTGGCACTCTGACACGTAATTTAGCCCAGAGGTCCCATAGTGGCAAGCACGACAACCATAAGTAGATTTTTAAAGTTAAAAAAAAAAAAACAACGAAACAATGCACACAGAGTCCTATCTGGGATGCTGGATTTTCTAATTCCCAATCAACCACAATGCTCCACTCACCCACTACTAGGGCTGTGGGCCGTTAATGCCAGAGCTGCCTGTGGTCAGAGGCGCCCTGGCTGCACTTTTCCTCACTCAGCGTTTTCTTTTCCCATTGGCAGGTGCAAACACAGGAGGCTGCTGCAGAGGGGAAGTACCACAGGGCTGTTAACATCGCAGATCCAAGGCAGCTGAGCAAAGTCCTTTACAACCTAACAAAGTGTCCCACTGTCTAGCTCAGGAATGTGAGCAGACGGGGCGAGAGGAGCTGATGTCACGGACTCCTGACTAAGCCTGTAGCACATCCTCCACTACTGCGCCCTCCAGCAGTGGGAAGAGCACTCAGTACATACCCCCTGGAATACAATTCCTTGGACAGAATCCTCGTTCGGTTCAATGAACCTAGGCAAAATCTGGGGACAGATGATGCAAAGACCCTTTTAAAGCTGCCCTTCTATTTTTGCCTTCACTGTGAAAATAAAGATAGGACTTAAGGTCTGGGGTCACCTGACCTCTACAACATAGCATATGAACTGTCTTCAATCCATCCTCGGCCTGAACAGCCAATCTATGTGTGCTGGCCCACTGCTCATAAATGCACTTACTTCATGCAGAGGAACAAGTCTCCTTGGAAGTGAGTGTGTTATAAAAAGAAAAGAAAGAAAACAAAACAAGTTATAATGGAAATTCCGAATCAATATCGCTGGGCTTCCAAAGGAGTTGACATGGGACCTTCTAAATGTGTATCTACATTGGGCACATTTTATTATTGTTATTTGTTAATATTTTCAATTCTTGTCCATGTGCCCAGAGACCTTGGCAAGATGAACATTTTATAATCTGATAAATAAGTAATTGAAGACTCCTGGTTGGTGGTACTTGAGGGCAGGAGGCATTCAGCTCTGCAGTAAAGTCAAGTCTGTCCTTGGTAGCCATGCAAGGAGGGGCTGGCTCCCTAACTTCAAAGGCCAGCAAAAGCTCTTCTCTCTCGGGTGGAAGGACCACAGCCAACTTACTCTTTAGCCAAAGAGACAGTGAGGAGTGACTCAGTCCACTGCCCCAGACTCCACACGATAAGCACAGAAATGTCAGAAAACAGACCTTTCCCGAATGCCTGAGAAGGCACAGGCCTCCACTGTAAGGCCCTGCAGCTCAGGCAGGAGGGTGCTTTGTTCCTAGTGACCTTCACCAAACCGCTGTGCCCGGCCTCAGCGCTCACGCGCATTCTGCCTAGAGCTGTTTCTGTAGAATGTGCAGGGCACTCTAGAGCTCAAAGCAAGGCACCATGTTCTTCCGTAGCCAGACTGGCTCAAAAGAAAACCAGGGTGTCTCCTGAGGAGCAAGGAGAAGTTTACACACACACACACACACACACACACACACACACACACACAGCGCAAACCTTTCTGCACACTCCATAAACACGATTCCACAGATTTCTCAGCCATGCACCATTTACCAACAGACCGTTCCACAGAAGGGGAATTGGCTGGATTATGCTTTGCACATTTATTTAAGGAGAAAGGAAGAGTCCAGTTGCTAACGCCCACAATATAAACCAATTATTTTCCAAAGAAACCAAATCACATCGTTGAACTGAAAATGTCACTTGGGCAGCACCCTGAATTCAAACACATCTAGTTATAAGTTGCCACAGAGGATACAGAGTACACACTGCCTTAAAAGACACTGGGAAAGGGACTTCTATGAGCAAACCTTTGACACAAACTGCTGTGTCCCTTGCGAGGGTTGCCCCAGGCCAGCTTAAATTTTCAGAACATTTTGGATCTGGCTATCTTTGCATGGATAGTTTAAAGCCACCCACAGCGGCAACACTGACAGCACAATGTTCTTATCCGCAGAGCCATCTCCCCAGCTTTTTCTTTAGGGCTCTCTTATTGTGTCTCTCAAGCACTAGGTTAGAAACAGGCTTGGTGCCTGAACAGTTTGACAAACACCAAGAAGAGCCCCAGGGGGTCCCACTACTTTTGATATATGGCTCTCTCTCTTTCACATAGCTTCAGTCTACACATTAAGTACTTATAGACAAAGGTCCAGGCTAGAAGCTCTTTTTCTGCTTGGGTCTCTCCTAAAGATCATCTCTAGTACAATCCAAAGGTTAGGAAATATATCTCCCATGAATCCCAAAGTAAATTAATTTGTCCTAAAAGCTAAAGACAACGATGTGCTAATATCGGCTGTTGGGAGACAGTTCTTATGGGTTCCTGCAGGTATGCACCTTCGTGAGGAGAGATGGCGTTCGCACTCTGTCTGTGTTCTTTTCAACGGTGATTGTAAAGGTCCAGAGGGCACAGATCTCTGAGAAATGGGATTCTTATCATCCACTTGAAAAGGCCAGATGTCTCTCACCTCCTGTAGCACAACCCAGAGCACAATAGGTGTCCATCTGTCCCTGCCCCCCTTACTCATATGTAACCTTCAGCAGAGGGGATGGACAACAGAACGTAGACCCCACTGCGTGCTGTGGAGTATTTACCAATGCTACCAGGAACCTCACATCTGCTGCTATCTGTGGAACTATGCCAGTTGTCTTTCTAGCCTGCAACCAGGGCAGGCTCTTGGACCTTTTAGGCTTCTTGGTGCCTGTTACCCATCAGGTTTAGAAACAAAACAAAACAAAACAATCTACATCATATTTACACTGATAGCTACCCCATGGTTTATCTGCCTATCAGGTATCTGTACTTGTCTACTGGCCCACTCATAAGCTTTAGAGATGTTCTGTGGCTCTGTGGGTGGTGGTTTACAAGACATTCCTTAGACACTCCAGTGTAAGTGACTCAGATGAGCACTTACACCTGCTGTCCTCTATATAACGCATCAGTGGACATGGACAGGACTGTGTCCGGCCCTGATGATCCCTGTTTACTCTAGAACAAGGTTTTCCAGTGTTAAGGAGTGTGTAACTCATCAAATCACAGTAAAGTTGGACCGGTGGTGTCCAGGAGGTCTGGAACAGGACCAATCCAGGTTCTGCATCTTTGAAAAGTTTTTGTTTGTTTGTTTGTTTTTAATTCCACATTTTTATTAAAGTTTTCTTTTTTTAATTCTTTACTAATTACACTTTATTCACTTTGTATCCCCCCTGTGGTTCCCTCCCTTATCCTGTCCCAATCCCTCCCTTCCTCCACCCTCTCTCTCCACGCATGCCCCTCCCCAAGTCCACTGATAGGGGAGGTCTTCTTTTCCTTCCTTCTGATCATAGTCAATTAGGTCTCATCAGGAGTGGCTGCATTGCCTTCTTCTGTGGCCTGGTAATGCTGCTTCTCCCTCAGGGGGAGGTAATTAAAGAGCAGGCCAATCATTTCATGTCAGAGACAGTCCCTGTTCCTATTACAATGGAACCCACTTAGACACTGAACTGCCATGGCCTACATCTGTGCAGGGGTCCTAGGTCATCTCCATGCATAGGGCTTGGTTGGAGTATCAGTCTCAGGAAAGACCTCTGTGCTCAGATTTTTTGGTTCTGTTGCTCTCCTTGTGGAGTTCCTGTCCTCTCCAGATCTTATTGTTTCCCACTTCTTTCCTAAGATTCCCTGCACTCTGCCCAAAGGTTGCCCATAAGTCTCAGCATCTGCATTGATAGTCTGTAGGGCAAAGCCTTTCAGAGGTCCTCTGTGTCAGGCTCCTGACTTGTTCCCTCTTTTCTCCTTCTTCTGATGTCCATCCTCTTTGCCTTTGTGGATAGGGATTGAACATTTTAGCAAGAGTCCTCCCTTTTGATTAGTTTCTTTAGATGTACAGATTTTAGTAGGTTTATCCTATATTATATGTCTATATGAGTGAGTATATACAGTGTGCATCTTTCTGCTTCTGGGATAGTTCACTCAGAATGATCTTTTCTAGATCCTAACATTTACCTGCAAATTTCATGATTTCCTTGTTTTTCATTGCTGAGTAATATTCCATTTTGTAGCTATACCACAATTTGTGCATCCATTCCTCCACTAAGGAGCATCTGGGCTGTTTTCAGCTTCTGGTTATTACAAATAAGGCTGCTACCAACAGCCTTATTTGGTTGAGCAAATGTCCTTATTGTGTACTTGAGACTCTTTTGGGTATATGCCTAGCAGTGGTATAGCTGGATCTTGAGGAAGTGCTATTCCTAGTTGTCTGAGAAAGTGCCAGATTGCTTTCCAGAGTGGTTGTACAAGTTTACATTCCCACCAACAGTGGAGGAGGGTTCCCCCTTCTCCACAACCTCTCCAGCATGTGTTGTCTCTTCACAACCTCTCCAGCATGTGTTGTCTCTTAAGTTTTTAATCTTAGCCATTCTGATGAGTGTAAGGTGAAATCTTCAGGTCCTTTTGATTTGCATTTCCCTGATGGCTAATGAGGTTGAGCATTTCTTTAAGTGTTTCTCTGCCATTCCATATTCCTCTATTGAGAATTCTTTGTTTAGCTCTGTACTCCATTTTTTAATTGGATTACTTGACTTGTTGCTGTTTAACTTCTTGAGTTCTTTATATATACTGGATATTAGTCCTCTGTCAGATATAGGGTTGGTGAAGATCCTTTCCCAATCTGCAGGCAGTCGTTTTGTTTTGATGACGGTGTCCTTTGCTTTACAGAAGCTTTTTAGTTTCATGAGGTCCCATATATTGATTGTTGCTCTTAGAGCCTGTGCTGCTGGTGTTCTGTTCAGGAAGTTGTCCACGTGCCAATGAGTTCAAGGTTCTTCCCCATTTTTTCTTCTAAGTGGTTTAGTGTGTCTGGTTTTATATTGAAGTCTTTGATCCACTTGGACTTTAGTTTTGTGCAGGGTGATAAGTATGGATCTACTTGAATTTTTCTACATGGAGACATCCAGTTAGACCAGCACCATTTGTTGAAGATGCTGTCTTTTTTCCATTGAATGGCTTTGGCATCTTTGTCAAAAATCAGGTTTCCATAAGTGTGTGGGTTTATGTCTTCTATTCGATTCCATTGATCCACCAGTTTGTTTCTATGCCAGTACCATGCAGTTTTTAGTATTGTTGCTCTATAGTACAGCGTGAGATTAGGGATGGAGATACCTCCTGAAGATCTTTTACTGTAGAGAGTTGTTTTAGCAATTCTGGGTTTCTTGTTGTTCCATATGAAGGTGAGAATTTTTCTTTCAAGGTCTGCAAAGAATTGTGTTGGGAATTTGATGGCAATTGCATTGACCCTGTAGATTGATCTTGGTAAAATGGCCATTTTTACTATATTAATCCTGCCAAGCCATGAGCATGGGAGATCTTTCCATCTTCAGATATCTTCTTCTAATTCTTTTTTCAGAGACTGGAAATTTTTTTTCATACAAGTTTTTGACTTGCTTGGTTAGGTTCACACCAAGGTACTTTATGTCTTTTGTGGCTATTGTGAAGGGTGTTGTTTCCCTAATTTCTTTCTCGGCTCTTTTGTCTTTTGTATACAGGAGGGCTTCTGATTTTTTTTGAGTTAATTTTGTATTCAGCCACTTTGCTGAAGGTGTTAATCAGCTGTAGGAGTTCCCAGGTAGAATTTTTGGGGTCACTCAGGTATACTATCACATCGTTTGACAAGTTTTTAAGTGGTATCAATTGACACTGGTCCAAGACTCTCACTTAGAAAGCATGGTTCTAACAACTAAATATAAATGCTAGGTATTATTAATACTACTATATTTACATAAACTCAAAAATTAAAAACAGAAAATATGTACAACACTCTGGGAATTCCAATAAATCAGAAAATATCTCTCTTGATCAAAAAGAAACACTAAAATTTCTCTAAGCATGTGGTTATTATATAATTAGGCAGATGCTCGTGAATTTATGACAGGGTCATGTCCCGTTACAGCGGCCCATTGTAAGCTGAAAACAGTGTGGAGGCAGAGTGCACACCCTACGTGGTCTACCGAGCCCTGACACGGGGCCTCCGGCATGCTGACAAGGAGCTGTTCCCTCTTGGCTGCGATTCACTAGGGCCCTCTCTCTGCCACTGCCCACTTTTGAGACAGAGGACTGTACTGCACACTCAGAGCCACATAAAAGACTTAAATTTAAAATCCTAACTGGGAGTTCTACTAAATATATGCCACTTACATCACCACTAGGCTAAAAGTCACAAGGTGAACCAGCAAACCATCCACATAAAGTGTGTGTGTGTGTGTGTGTTGTGTGTGGTCACTTTCCTTTCCCTGTGGTTCATACAGCCCAGAATGCAAACAGACGGAGAGGGTAGACAAGTTATACCTAGAGGTTATGAGCTTCAGAGAGGAGCAGACGGAGCACTCGTGGGTGAGCCCCGGTGTAGAAGAACACATTGTTAATAGGGACTGATTGCAGAAAAACAAATTCTTCTAGTGGGGACACAGTGGGCAGGGAGTCAGCAGCAGCAGAGGCCTCCCATGCCACTCTCGGCCCTCACCTCTGGCTGCCACAGTTTGCCCACCTACAGCAGCCTGCTACAAGGTCATCTTCAGGACAGTCACCAGTGCAGAGAAATCAATCTCTCCGTCTTCCATCTTTCATTTGGGGAACATTTGTGTGCCAGTCTGAAAGTCACAGGAGAGAGAATGCCCCAGAACGAATGTGGAAAATGCCCTCTAGGGTTTTGTGGGGCATGGGCAGCGTCCCGGCTGGTCTCTCTTCCCTTATGCTTCTCCCATTCTCATTGACTTTTTTGTGGTGTTTTCTGTTTTTGTTTGTCCATTGTTTGTTTTTGAGAGAAGCGTTTACTGTGTAGCCCCGGTCGGCCTGTAACTTGCTATGCAAACCAGGCTGGGCTCAAACATACACGCAGACATCTGCCTGCCTCTGCCTCCAAGTCCCTGGGGCTACAGGTGTGTGCTAGCTTCTTACTGACTGGCTTCCTTCTCTATTCATTCTCCAGCAAAAAGACAACAGGGAGACAAAGCAGCTTCAGTTCCCTACAGGACACTCCCTCACCTCACGGGTGGCTGCTTTTTTTTTTAAAAAAGATTTCTCTGTTCAGGCTCAAAGGCTTCATTCTCAAACCTTTAACAGCCACCGCAGTTTTTACCTTTTCAATCAGATCTAGCCACATTCTCTCTCAGATGGTCTCTGGCTTCCAGTTTTCAAACCTCAGCCGGAACCTTCTTTTCTCACTTATGAATTCTATTGTCTCAAATGTTTGATCGATTGTCTCCACTGAATCACTAATTTGTCAGGTTTGGGGTTTTTTTGTTTTTGTTTTCACAAGCTACTTGAATGGCTTTGAAACAACTTAAGGAGGAGGGAGGGAAGGAAATTACACTCACCACTACAAAAACCACATTCTTCTTTTCTGACTCACAGTTTGTCCAATTCAGAGGACACTTATTTAGGGGTTAGCCCTGTGCTTTGCATAAAGCTTCACTCTGGGGACCGAGATAAAGAGCCGCTGACCTCAGCAGCTTTAAGCTCCCTGTAGGATTCATAGGCAAATGTCTTCTTTGAGCCTGCTAGGCTAAGCATTTTTTTTCTGGATGATTACCCACAGCGGTGCAAATCCTCTATAAGGGATCTCTCTCTCTCTGGGGTGGGGAGGATCAGAAAGGATTCCTAGAGAAAGTCACACCGAAGCATGGCTCTGAGAACATGTTGAGAAAGGACATAGGCACTGCCCAGTGTCCAGAGAGACACAGCAGCTTGCAGTCCACACCCTGCTACACAGAAACCAGAGGGCTATGAATTTCTGAGTGTTTGGTACCTATGAATCATTCAAATGAGACCGACAAAGAGGCTAATAGAAGTCCAGTTAGATGTTAGTCTCTAAAGATCTGTCCGTGGAGCACACTGGTCGTTCTTGTGGGGACCCAAATCAGTGTTAAAAAGACACTGCGATCCGTGTACAGAAAGACAATTTCTAGATAGTGCTCTGGTGGGCTATAGGCACAGGAAAGAGCTTGACTGCCTCAGGAGAACAGACGAGAAAGGATCTCCCACTGTCTGCCCGAAAAGCTCACTGATCAGCACTCCCACCTGCTGAATTCTTCTCAACAATTTTGTTTCTACAAAATCCCCCAATTCTGTCAAAAATTAGGCAAAGACCTCTTTGTATCCCATTTAATATTATTGACTCCAAGCACTTGGATGCAATTTCAGTCACTCTCCGTTAGAGAAATTAAGTTTCTTATTTTATCTTTTAAAGGAGAGACACGTACGCCCCTCTAATTTTAGTGAGTCATGAACTTTGATGTTGGAGCGCCTTTTTGATTGTTTTAAAAATAGACAATTTTAAACCCCAAGAAGTCTGAAAGAGATGAAACATTAAAGCTGACAAGATAAAGCCTTCAACTGTGGTTCTGCCAGTGGCTACTCGAGTAAGCTAACAGGCACTGAGCTCCATCCAATTTATCCTTAAAACACAAAATAATTATGAAAAGCAGAAGAATTCAGTCAGGCCTCTGGCACAAGGAAGCACTGGATAACGGTAGTCTAGACATCACATTTTTAAATTAACATGTCTGTGGGTGTGGGGCCACACATGCAGGGTGCACATGGCGGCCAGAGAACAAGCCTGAGTGTCAAGGCCTTCGACCTTCACCCGGTTGAGAACAGTGTTCTCTCTTCATCGCTGTGTGTGTCAGGCTTCCTAGCCTGGGAACACCCGGGGGTTTCTGTCTCTGCCTTTCATCTCCCCACAGGGGAGCAGGGGCTGCAGAGTCCTACACAATTCTCCCATGGCTCCTCGAGATCTGAGTCAGGCTTGGGTAGGAAACAGCACTTCGGTTGGTTAATTTTTGAGATCCTCTATTTAAACACACACAGCCCAAAATTACCAAACGGGAAATAAAAAGGTTTAGAGCAGTTGATAGAAAGGGTGCAGCATCTTTTATAGAGCTCCACCATGGTCTTGGGTCATCCATTCTTCTGCAGTAGACCCAGAAGACTATTGAGATGTCATTTGCTAAAGAGGGGCTCCCAGGACAATAGGACACTGGAAAAGGAGGAAGTCAAGCAAGGCTGAATTTGAAAGGGAAGCCTCAATCTTAGCCAGTTTCTGTAGGATGCTCTGGGGATTAAATTATCCCACATACTGTGCTGAAGATATACAAACCATACAAGAGTTTGATCACCCTCAAGTAGAGTGACACACACTTCTGCTCCTATTGCTAAAGATGAGTGAAGGAAGGGAGGCGAGGTAGCCAAAGACCACCACCACTACCTCTGTGGGGGGGGGAGGGCCATTGGGGAGAGTCTTTCAAAGAAAGAGGACAGTGCTGGCCCTTGAGAGAAAGTGTGCACAGGAGGTAGGGTGAGCACACAAGACCAGTGAAAGGAGTTTGAGGGTGTCCAGGCAATCAACTGACAACTGCAGCATGAATCAGAAAAATGTCACAAAAGGTAACCGTGAGGATGCTCGCATTGGGTCCTCGGAGCTTGTTTATTGCTTAGACGGCATATATTTAACTGAAAACCATTTCATTTCTCTCTTTGGTGGTTTGTAAAAGCATACGTTTGAAGTCGATATTTCCTAGGAACATAAAATTGACTTTTGAAAGCTTGCCTTTGGGCGTCAAAAAAAATGAGGTCTTCAACCTATTGTGGCTGTGGCTCAGGGCAAAGGAGAGTAGCACTTTCCCCTGCAGGCTCTACTCAGATTGGAGAGACTAAGCAAGAGCTCGGCCAGCTCCTCCATACTAAAGGAAGCTGGCAGCAGTGAGTCCATGATGCCATTACATATGCGTATTTATATAGCCAGCCATGCTGTTCAGAGATTCTGGGCTCTCACAGTTGTAATGCCTACACATCTGGATAACACAGATCTGCAAACGGGGACATAGAGTCTGTTTTACTCAAATAAACTCTTATGATGAAATATATGTCATTAAATATGGGTATTTAAGTGTATACGCACATATGTATATTACAGATCTGCACTATCGTCTGCAGAGGGGAAATGTCGGTTTTTCGGCATGGCATCACTCAGAAACGTGCATGGAGACAGTGAACTGAGTAGTAGACTTGGTCACGAGGTCAGCCAAAGACTAACCTGATACTCCCCATAAACAGCAAAAGAGATATGAAATAAAAGGGTGATTTCTAAGTGATATTTACATGAATTTATTAGGATCGTGAATAGTTCCATATTCGTATGGAAATATCCATTTCCATATGCAGCTCTTAAACTTCCTCAACAAGGGGTAATTACGTCAACATGTTTGGAAGATAAGAAATGGACGGAAGAGGATACAAGGTTCTCTGGTTGACCAAGCTCTAAGTGGGCCCCCTTCAGCCCTTCCAATGAGGGCCTACTTTTAGACTACTATGTGAATTTCATGTTCATTGTCCATGTTGATAAATAATCCTGCTAAGCTGTTTTTTCCCAAACCCCCTATTTTTCATATCTTATCACCCCCATATCTAGAGAGGTTCCTTTGCCTCCCTATTCACCCAGGTGATTTCTGCTCACCTCGACCTGTCTAAGCAAGAATCCAGATAGGCTGGTGTACCAGGACTCCCCCTAGCTTGGCACTCCCCTTAATAAACTGACTCCTATCATGTTCCTGCCAATACTGTTTGAAATTTTGTACAGTTATATACTGGGATCTTTTTTCTCTGTTGCAAAAGTCCTGAATAAAATATATGTTGTTTTAATTACTACACAGCTCTTGTTTTCTTCGACATTTAAAACATTATGTAATTAGGTACATCCAAATTAACCTAATGCTGAATTTTTGAGGGGCCCAGACAAGAGAACGCTGATGGTTAGGGAGCACCCCAAATTTCTATACATTATTAATGTATGGCTCTTAAGCACCCCAGTGTCACCACTAGCTTTGTTACAGGAGCATGATCCATGCTTCCCACAATGCCCTGTGCCTCCCTCTCCCAGAGGATGGCTTGGAAGGCTTTAGTTGACATTATTACGTAAATGAATGGTGAATACCATGGTGGCCTACCACAGGGTCGGGGGTTATTCCATTTCAGAATCTCTGAGAGCACTTTGGGAGCTTGGGTGGTGAGTGAAATTACCATGGGAGTGGAGGAAGAGATGGGTTTTAGCTGAAAAATGACTGAATCTCCTCCTCAAGCAAATTCTCAAGAATCACTAATGCTACAAAAACACTTATAATTAGCTAATTTAATCCAGCAGCACAAATTTTTACTCAGACTTGGTTAATTCTATTCTTCATATACTTGAATTCTGAAAGTTTGGACCATCATTATAACTCTTTGCTGCTTTCCCACAAACTGTTTATAATTGAAAACTTTTGGGATGGATAAGAATTTCTTATGTTGGATAAGATATTAGGTAGAGGACAGAGAAATCAAACCAAACTGATGCTGCTTATTTTCAAGCACCTCAAAAGAGATATCTAAAAATATCATGGTTTTGCTTCCTATATTTTTATTTTTATTCTGTATAAATCTATGTAAGATCTATTTCAAATGTGGTGAGGTTGCTGACATTTTGCTGGTACTATCTGAGTTACTATTTTTCCTTTCTTTTAATTTTTAATCCATAGGCATATTAGGTGTAGGTTAAAGAACAGACTAAATATATATTTCTAGACAGTTTATAAAGAGAAAAATATACATGATAGAAATGAAGACTGGGAAAGCATCAACTTTCTGGGTTCATGAAGAAAGGTTACATTACTGTTCCCCATGCCCTTGAGCCAGAGTAGGGTAGAAGGCAATACAAGAACTAGAGAGAAGATGATAGAGGATGTCCAAGAGAGCCAATCAAATGTCTTCTCACACTAGGAGAAAATAATAAAAGTATAAGAGCTAAGATAGAAATAGATGCTAAAGGAAATGAGGCCAAGGTCGAGATGTCTCCTGACCCCAGCACCAACAGAGGTTCTAGGAAGATGAGCTTAGACTAAGCCAGCAAAATGTCTGTCAGGAGAACAAGGAGACAAATGAAGGGGCGTTTTCTTCTTTGGAAGTGATGGCCTCAAAACCTGGCAGCCTGACAACTTTAATTTTCCCCCTGTTGTTTATCCAAAAGGAACATCAGTGAAGTCCCTGGCTTCTGTCCGATGTTTAGCCATCACAACGAGAAAACAAATTTCTATTTTGTCTTGGCATGGTCTGAAAAGACATCATTTGAAACAGTGATGTTTTTTTTTTTTCCCAACTAGGGGTTCAAAAGGAGAATTCAATGAAAATTATATCAGCCATAACCTCCACAGTACAATGAATGGTCCAAGTCTCAGGGTAAACAGAGCTGTATGGAAGGCATCAGACTAAGGATGAGGGCTGTAAGGTCAAGTCAAGACATCTGAGTAACTCAGATAGTAACTCAGGGCCTGGGTCTTCTTCTTCTCTGTTGTCAACTACATGACTATGTGGTGTATGCAAGTCCTAGCTTGTTACGTGTGTGTGATGCAGAGGGAATACAGATGACTAAAACCTTCCAAACCATCCTTACTAAGAACTGTATGGGAAATGGGAAAAATCTGGACCATACTCCTGAAGCTGAAGCTGAAGTTGACACTGGGTATAATTTTACCCATAGTGTTACACCATGAACTCCTCTCTTCTCTGCCCTCCTGAGATGCATTCTCCTCTACTTGTCATTCGTTATTAGAAATACACTTGCTAGATTAAGGTACCGGTGGTGACCACATGTGAGTTCTTTCCACATGCCTTCACAGTGTTTGACTTACCCGGATGCCTTGTGACATTACCTTTCTCCAAGAGAAAATGCCTCATAAAGGTTGAATCAGTGTGAAGGGGCCTCAGAAAGATAGAAATAGATTTACGTCGTGACCCAGCAATGCCACTCTCAGGAATATATACTCAAAGGACTCTTATTTCCTACTGAGAGATACCGGCTCATCTGTGTTCATGGCTGTTCTATTCACAACAGCCAGAGAATGGAAATAGCCTAGATATCTAACAGCTAATGAATGGATAATGAAAATGCAGTACATTTTACACAATGGAATCTTACTCAGCTGTTAAAAAAATAAAATTATGAAATTCGCAGATAAATGGATGGGTCTGGAAGCAATCATTCTGAGTGAATTAACCCAGATCCAGAAAGGCGAACATTGCCTGTTTCCTCTCAGTTTTGAATGGTGGCTTTGAGTCTTTAGCTATGTTTCATTTGTAACGCCCACAGAGGTCAGGAAAATAATGAGGGGCTATGGAAGAGAGCACTTCTAAGGGATGGGAATAAAGAAACAGAAAAGGTTGAATGAGGAGGGAAATGGGACAAGGATTAAGACAGGAGGGAACATGGAGGAGGTAATGAACAAACTCATCATGGAAACCTACCTATTTCTGTAGAAGCCTTCTAAAATACATTCGTAAATAAAAGGTTAAAAGGAGATACCCTGTAAGAAGGCAACAGTGCCCTTACTAGACACCATAGGCTAATAAATATGAAGCTCATTGCCAGGCATACATTTCCTTTTTGGAGATGTTGGCCAGTATGTCCCATAAATCTCAAACATTATGGTCTATCGCCAGGGCCATTGGTTTCCCTCTAGTACTTGGTGCTAAGACCTTATTATTGATGACACATTTTTGAGTCATAAAACATGGACAAATCAGGCTGGCACTGACCTGAAATCTTCATCCCTGTTAGCTTGCCCTCACAGTGTAAGAGATACATGCCACCAGAGGAGAAAAGTAATCATCACTCTTACCCAGTGCTGAGAACCCTGAGATCTTCAATAATGAAGGAAAGGCATGTCCTCTGATACCATAGTGGAATGAATATTATGGGAGAAAGCATCCAGTTTCTGTTTGAACGTAAGGCCCCTCCACAAGATGAAAACTCATGCCTGGGACACCTTACCAGGACCAAGAACCAGTGATTAGATAGGTCATAGGACTAAAAAAAGAACCGAGTACTATTATTCTCCTAACTAGAAACATGCAAATCCATTTTCAAAACCTCCTCACCCACACTCAAAAGGCTACATGTACCTCATACAAAAACCACTCATAGCTCTGTAATAACTATAAAGTGTAAAGGATTTACTTCAGACAACATGACAAAACCAGGCTGGGAGTAAGGAAACAGGCCACCTACTGAGCTGGTCCCCAATGACCATAGTGTTCCAAGAAGGGATAGTTAAGGTAGAATATCCTATTTTGCTCTCAGGCTGAGACGACAAAGAAGCCACTATCAAGACACCTGTTGCCCACAGATCAATAGTGATCCAAGTCATTGGTCAAGTCAACTAAATAGAAGTGACTTGTGCTGTGATTTAGACTCAATATATCCCCATGATGACCTCAGGTTAGAAGCTATAGATGCTATTGTTATTTCAAATGAGAATAAGAAAGAGACTGGGGCTCCACCATAGAGGAAAACAAAAACAAAATAATATCAATGGAAGGGCCTGTCTGGCAGACTTTTTGAAAGAGTGTATGATTATACTAAAGGATTTTGTGATAGAAGAGTATTAGTTCATAAAAGATGGGTCCCTTAGATGATTTCTTTAAGTCCTCCATTGCTATTTTTAGACTTGCCACACTTAAAAAAAATAGAGAATCCAGATAGCAGGTTCAGTTGGGTGTTTGACTCTATTCAGGTTTTGGCAGGATTTCAAGAGTTGACAAATCTCAATAGTCTGCTTCACTCTCCACATTATTCCCCCATCTGGTCCCACCTTGAACTCACAGGGCCTGAGATGATTCTGTTTTCAGTTCAGGATCTTAATAACTTAAGAGTGTAAATGAAATTCTTCTCCTCCTTCCTTCTTTCCCTTCTTTCCTTCTCCCTCTTTTTCCCTCTCCCTCTCTTTTCTCTCTCTCACTGTCTCTCCTTCCCTCAGGACAGAAATGCTAGCAGATGATATCAAAGGAAGCCAATGTGTTTCTGCTTTCACCGATACCTTGACCAGAGCAGAGGTTTTCTTCTGTCTTGCTCTTGTCCAAGGCTTGGTTTTCCTCACAGAAAACGCAGCATCTTGGCCTATGGTTATCATATGGGTGGTAATCTGTTACATAAGAAATTTAATTTCTCCAGAATACCTCTTTTCCTTTTTAGCAGGCTGTAAATACATCAAATTTCAAGTCACTTTTTATGTAAAAGAATTCATTCTAGCAATTGTGCTTTCCCTCCACACAAAGGGAATCTCATTAACTTCCGAGAGTTCAGTGTTTGTAGATGTAAGCTAATGGATGCTGTGGACTCCCACACTCAAATCCTTGCCCTACAATAAATACTCCTCCCAGAAGATGCTGTTAAAGGTGGTGCACCAAGCCAAACAATACAACAGGTTCCTTGTGAAAACCAGAACAATTCAAGCAAATGAGTTGTTGAAAGGGCAACAAAATTAGGAATTGAAATAACTGGTACACACCATCTTTAAAAAGTGAAGGGCTCAAAATAAGCATATGTTCCAGCAAATACTGTACAGTGACACCCTGGCATGACAGTCTTTTCGATAAACCCTACCAACAAGCTTTGACATAGTCAGATACACTGTGGATGCATATAGAATGTTTCTGCAATTCAGACTCAGTATTTATTCAGAGCGTAATCTCCCCTTTTATTTTTTTCACCAGAACATAAAATGTAAAACATAATTGCCTCTTAGGAATAAGCTTAAAGAACGAGGCTCTAAAACTAAGAATTGATTTTGTTTTTATGATCATCCACATGATGGGTTCTCTCCTTTATTTCATCAAAGTAGAAATAAAATTTAGAGACAAAACCATTGCCTAAAGCAATAGCTGCAAGTGGGAAATGCAGGCGTGAAGCCAAGGCTATCTGAGTGTTGTCTCCAATATATGGTTCCTATTCACCTCATAAGTTCAAGACTTATGAGGTGAGAACTTACAGATTCCAAGGAGGCACATTATTCAAGCAGGCTCGCTTCCCAAGTGCTACGGGACACTTGTGCTGACTCAATAAAACTTGTTCCCACAGCCATTCAGCATTCTTGCCCAAAATACAGATAAAATTGAAGCATGTGTTAGAATTTAAGCCAACTCACTATCTTTCTTCCTCACAACTTCTCAAGAGCCTGTCCACCAAAATTAATTCAGGAACAGGGGAAAGCGGGGAGATCAGGAAGCATGGAGAAGCACTGCAGAACAGCAGGATGAATACATAATAAAAGATAAAAGTGGCTAAGAAGAAGAAAGCCAGAGGACGTCCAGATTTTTTAAGTCCCCTTCCAAGGGTGGCCTGGCCTGGCATATGACTGGGTTAAAAAAAAAAAAAGGCAATGAGAATTGTACTAGATTTTAAGCACAGCAAATTACTTCTAAAGAAATCATCTACAGGAATGATGGCAGTACTGCAGGGAGGTCCTAACTAGCATCACATGAACCTCTATGTTACAACTTAACAGAACCTTTCCCTGGAGCCCAAACAGGCTCCTGGAATGGCTCAGGCAAGGCGGGCAATGATGTTCGACCTGATGGTTTTTTTGTTTTTGTTTTTGTTTTTTTCTGGCAACATAGATGCGCCTGAAGGATGCTACGTTGACTACAAGAAGGCAGTCGTGGATGGATAGACAAACACCGCATGTTCTCTCCTGCCAGGAAGTCGGCTTATTGGTTGGGAAGTATGGGTACCAGAGGTCAGGGAGAGGGGAGGGAGGGAAGACGGAGAGCAGACAGTGGAGAGTGCAGAGTGTCTCTCCTAAGGAGAAACGGGCCCCTACTGTTTTGTGGCATGGTAGGGTAAGTGGCTGACCACAGTCACTGTAGATCCAAAATAGGGAGCATAGAGAAGTAAGTGCCTGAAGGGATGGATGGGCTGGCTACATGGGTCTTATCACAGTGTATTGTACTCGTGGATTTTTATTATTATTTCTAATTCTTTGGGAACTTCATAAAATACGCTTTGAACAAGTTGACACCCAACTCCTCCCCTTACTCTTTCAAGATCTGCCTCCCATGCTTCTCCCTGTCTGCTTCCTCTTTCTTTCATAAGTTTAATAACCCGTCAGCTCCACTTTGCATTGTCTCTTGGTGTCGGGCAGCTACTGGAGCATGGTGAGTTCAACAGGAGATGTATCCTTAGAGAAAACTGACTCCTCCCCCACAAGCCCTCAATGCTCCATTGACCAATCCATTTAGCATGCCCATCGGTCACTATTCTATTATGGAGTAGGAAGGGGTTCAGGAGCCCCCTCACCTCTAAAAGGCTATGAACAGTTGTATTCATGTATTTAAATGTAGCACCATACGCCATACATATTTATAACCACATTAAAATAAAAATTTAGAGGTAATTTCTCTTACATGGCTAATGGAAGAAAGACTGATTGTTCTGCTTCCTATGTGAGCTACTGTACCAATATCGTCAAGTTCTATAAGCCATTACAATGTGATGCACAGAGTTCTTTGCCCTCAGACAGAGACAGATGCTGTAGGTATCAAAATAAGAAGGAACTAGAGACCCGGCCCAGTGAACAAGAGTGCTGGCTGCTCTGCGGAGGACCCAGGTAGGTCCCCAGCACCTACATGGCAGTTCACAACTGTCTGTAATCATTGTCGTGGGGCTCAAGGCTCTCTTCTGACTCCACAGGCTCTGCACACATGCAGGATAGATAAATGCATGAATAGGCAAACTCTCATGCACAAAAATAAAAATTCATTTTTCCTCTTAAGGATGAAGAGATTTGGAAAGTAAGTCAGCTTGTGAGTCTGGGATGAACTCAGTCCTACAAACATCAGGACGGAGGGCAAACATTTCTCCAGAAATATGTTTTAACTGTCGGTCAACTCTTTGAACTGGCTGTGTTTTCCTGAAATTACCAAGGATTGGTGAGTATTGACAAATTATCTTCTCCATTAAAACATTCCTGGGGTATAACATGAGCTCAGTTTGAGGCTGTGAGGGAAATAGCCAGGAGTGACCAGGTTCCTCCAACCCCTTTTGTGAGGCTACCAATCCCTCTCCAGGGAAGAAGAGCCAACAAAGCTCCTTGCTCATCCCACAGATGAGTTTGTCACCAAGCTCTTCAAAATGTCGTTTTGTTTTGTCAGTGACTTTCTTTTTCTATAAAGTTAAAATAATATTCTGAAAATGTCACAGTAAAATTTCCCAAAATGTCTCTATTCTGTGTATCTCTGAATAAGATGAGAGTATTTCACACAGAATGAAAAGAGAAAGAAGAAATTGCAAGAAGCCCAAGCAGCTAAGTTTAACGCATGCAAAGCAAATGAAGTGAAGAGCAAATGAAGTGAAATGTGTTCATGGCTTGGAGTAGGAAGGCCTTCTGAAGATGGGCAGCTTAGATGGAAAAGATTTGTCTCTACCTAAAGGCCAACATTTTTGTTTACCAAAAATAGTATTGGAAAGTTAAAAGGTGCTGATGTGGTGTCCTAAACCTGAAATCCCAGCACTTAGGAGACTAAGGCAGGGCTTGCTGCAAGTTAGAGACCAGCCTGGATGGCAGCGTAAGACTCTGTATCAGACAAACTGACAAAAATGTAAAAACCGAAGACTGGGAAAGCATGAAAAATAAGCATAACCCATAAAAATTAATACATTAAAGTACTATACACATATATCAATAATAAATTATTATTTCTTCTTATTCTCCATATGATAAAGATTCTTAACATTATTGTTAATCAGCCAGTGGCTGTACAGTGGCACACGCCTATAAGCCCAGCACTCTAGGAGGCAGGGGCAGGGGTATCTCTGTGAGTCCGAGGCCAACCTGGTCTACAGAGTAAGTCTAGGACAACCAAGGCTACACAGAGAAACCCTGTCTTGAAAAAAAATGATTATTAATCAAAATATCAGCTTGATCTAAGTTAATAAACATATGGAAGACCAGTAATTTTCACTATGGCTAAGAATAATAAAAGTGTGTATTAAGAATGACCCTACAAGTAAAGGGCTTATTTAGGCATCTGCTCACATTTGAACTGTGTACTTTTTCTTCTCGACCATCCATTTCCATCTATCTCTATGTTTATATATAAGATAATTTTCTGAAATTCTGATTAAAATTTGAACATCCAAACATGTCATGTAAGTCACAGCTCATTAGCAATAATAAGAATATACAGCAACTGTTAAAAGCTGGGAATGCCTGTGTTTAGCAGACTAAACTCAGTTTGTCTTCACAACAGCTCTGTGAAGTGGGTCCATTGCCTGCTACAGCCTGGATCTGGAACGTTCCCTGAGGGCTTTTGTGTAAGTGGATTTGTGAAACGCATTGGGAGGTAGTGAGAACCTTGAAGGGGAGCCTATAGCGGAATCCAGGTTGCTCAGGGCTTGCCCTCAAAGGGGCCAACTGGATCCCAGCACCTTCCTCCCTTTTTTTCTTCATCCTTTCTGGTCAGAAGGGATGGAATTCTGCCACCCCTATGCCGCCATTATGATGAACCACCACAGGCCAAAAGCACCAGGCCCAACTGATTGTAAGTGAAAACTTCCAACACTGTAAACCAGAATGGACCTCATCTTGGGTATTCATTGGAATAATAGGAAGCTACCTTAGCAGTTAGTCACCAGGGCGTGATGCTACTTGAGAAGGGATAGTAGGTGTGGCCTTATTGGAGGACTTGTGTCTTTTGGGGATGGGCTCTGAGGTTTGAAAAGCCCAAGCCAGGCCCTGTCTGTCTCTGTCTCTCTGTCTCTCTCTTTCTGCCTGTGGATAGGATGTAACTCTCAGCTACTCCTCTAGTACCTGTCTTCCCGTTGCTCCCACCAAGATGATATCAGACTAACCCTCTGAAATTGTAAGGGTTTCCTTGGTCATGGGTTTCTTCACAGCAGAGAACACTGACTAGACAGCTGCACACACATGAACCCCTCTACAGAAGTGAAGCGAGAGGAGGACGCTCCCGCTCAGACTTGAGTAGCCTAATGGCAGGATGCTGTGAAGTACTACTCAGTAAGACGCAGTGACTGTCCAAGCGCTGGTAGAAAGGGCCACAGGGTAAATCATGACCTCAGAAAATACACAGAACAGCCATTGGTATTTTGACTTCCCTGTGGAATTAAAAAAGAAGCTACCTTCTGATTATCCACATAAAATCGACGCTAAAAATCTGGTCATTTACATAATGTATGCATCCTGTGAGAAAAAGACAGTTATAACTGGGAGGGGAAACAGCGGTGTGAGGGGAAAAGTGATGGGGAATTTCTATTTCTGACTTACATATTCCTAAGCCACACAAAAGCTTGGAAAACAATCTTTTGTTAGTGTTCTAATTTTTCTACACTGTAAAAAAAAAAAACTGGAAGATGCATATAGAAAAAGTTTGTCTTTTGGGGTGTTACTGTGACCCTGTTTCTGGCTTTGCTCAGATGTTTTCCTCTTTTAAAAGTTGATACAAATGAATGTTGAGCTCAAGCTCTTGAACCTCTTGGCCTGTTCTGAGCTCATAGAAGAGGCAGAAACGGTCAGTGGCATTAGCATTAGCCATACGAAATGAGTAGAATTTTCAGTGTTGAGAGACATTCTAGCTCATTTGCAGGGCGTGATTTGAGTGTAGAGTACAGAAATGTGGACCCGTGTCCCAGGCAGTGTCACTTTACATCTGTCTGGGAGGCTCTAAGGTCAGGAACGGACGCATGCAGCCTAGGGGCATACGGATGAACTCTTTGGACCACTGAGGCCACAAGAGAAAAGCTGCCCTTTTTCACATTCCTTCTTCTGCAATCTCTCAGGACCGCTGAGCTTTTTCAACCTGGAGTCCAAAGGATGCGTCGGCACTGAGGGACAATCACCACACGTGTGTTTCCATCACGGAGAGTACACTGATAACCCAGCTGGTTCCTCGTCCATGTGGCGAATGCCAGGCCTGCTGGATCCTTGTGATTTTTTCCCCACTGCCTCTGGCAGGGCCCCGAGCATAGAAGAACCTCTGAAAAGCTGTTAACCCATAGACCACACATTCCTCTACTCCCTTCATGGACACTCCTCCATCCTGGAGCAGAGAGGATGAGAGCCGCGGGAGAGCCAGATAAGACGTGATCAGAGCATAGAGCACACACGGACTGCACATTCGTCATCCTGCTCTTGTTCCTTAGCAACAAGCAGCTTTGAAAAGTCACCGAGAGTTGTCTCACTGAAAACCAATCAAAGTAAACTGGAGGCAGCCTTAGAAGACAATGAATCAAATCACGCTGACAGAAATGTCGTGTGCTCACAAATGTAGGTAGACTCACACATGTGTTTTGTGTGTTCATATTAAATATGTACAGGAAAAAAAAAACCCTGTGGCCATGGCCAAACGCTAATAGAGCAACTTTTGTTTTTGGAACTCTTTATGCTAATAATAACTAGACATCCAACAACAACAACAAAAAGTAACTGGACAGAAATAAACCAGAGAAAATGCAGAGAAAACAACCTCACAACTGGGCATGGTTACTGTCCCAAGCCTAATAGCCTATCAGACATTAGAAACAAGATGTTTGAACTACAGTAAGCAAGCAAGAGTGAAAAATAGATTCTAGCTTAGCAGCAAAATATGAGGCACCAGCTGACACCTCAGCTTCAAGGCCAAATGAAGCCTCGAGCTTCAAAGCTGTATTTTCTTCTCTCTCTCTCTCTTTCCCTATTTTTTTTTTTGAGACAAGGTTTCTCTTTGTAGCCTTGGCTGTCCCAGGCTAACTTTGTAGATCATGCTGGCCTCAAACTCAGAGCAATCTGCCTCTGCCTCCCAGAGTGCTGGGATTACAGGCATGTCCCACCATGTCCTGACTCTAAGCTACTTTTTCAAACAGGAGAGACCAAAAGTGGAAAAGCAAAGCGCATTTTTCAAGCTCGGAGATAACTGTCCAAAACAGAGTCTTGGAAAACCCTAGTATCCCAAGACAGGACCTGCCCAGATGACTTCAATTATCTCAAATAAGAGGCAATTAGAAACAGCGGTACTTTTCCCATATCAAAAACTAGAAAAACCCCAGTTGGTGCCTACCTGTGCTGGGCTGCACTCTCAGCAACTTGCTTCCACTGATTGACAGAGCAGAGAACCAATGAAACTCAGTCCTTTGGCTTCATCTCCCAGGACAACACTACATCTCACTAGCTGGATTTCGTGATCCCCACTAGCTCCCTGGTTTCAGGGTACAGCTCATCGCCCATGGAAGCAACAGCATTAATAATATTTGGGTTCTCCTAAGGCTTGTCCTGCATTCCGCTACATTCAGCTACCGTGCGGCAATCAGAGGTTTCTGGCTTGTATCATCCCAGGCTCTTCAGATCAACAGTATTAAGCTGTTAGTTCATAATTTGAAAGCTTGTGCCACACTTGAAATAGTTGACATGCAAGATAAACCGTCTCCGCTCTGAGTTCATATATTAGAACAGTAGCCAGGGTGCTGGGTGAAAACTGGTGAAGAGTGTCTACGAGAAAGGACTGAGTGGGCGATGGCTAGGTCACTGAGCAGCTGCCTTGGAAGCAGCTGCCCTCGGCTTTGCAGAGTGAGCTAGTTCATTTGAAAGGAAGATGTGATAAAAGGGCAGGATTGTTCCACCCTGTCCCTCTGGCTTCTTGACCAACCTGTGTGACTTGGTGTCTCTCCACTGTGTATGACCTTCCGCTGTGTATGACAAAGGGCAGCGGGGCACCGAACCTCAGGAGAGGTAGCAGTGTACTGTTTGGGCTTCCAGAGAGCTGAACAGACCTTGATTTTAAATACAGGCCCAAGCTTCGGGTGTTCGGTTGTTTCTTAATAGCCATGGAAAACAAACACAGTTGTGATGGGCACAGAGCCCTCAATGGCTGAAGGTAGGTTGGCAGCCATCCCGTCTTGACCTGTCCCTAGGAACAGGGAGTATACTGGAGTTCAAACCTCACCGAAGATGCTTGGAAGGGTTTGAATTTCATTCAAGGGAGCCCTCAGCACCACCTTGCCCCTCTCTGAGCCCACAGCTCTCGAAGAGACTACGCAGCTTCCTCTCCTGCTCCTCTGCTGCCTTATTTCAGGAGTGTAACATCTGCACAGCCTTCCTGTCTCTGGCCATATGTTCTGGGCACACTCCTCACTCTAATGGCACAGAAAGTGCATTAACTCACATTAATCTTTAAACACCCTTTTGGTTCGGTTTTGTTTGTGCTTGATACATGATCCCCACCTTAATTTCTAGATTCCCAAAGATGGTCAGGTCAGCATCTGACTTGTTAACAATAAGCTCAAATCGGGGCCAATCTGTGCGTACCACACCACAGATGATAGACACGCTGCTGGACACAGAAATAAAACTGTTCGTGCTGCCCCAAGCAAGAACGCGAGTCTTTAAGACAGCGTGGTGAGTGTACTTTTTTATTTATGTTTAGGACTAAGAGAGAAGTAACACACCTATAGTAGTCACTGCCTGGAAGAGGTCATTGGCTGCCACGGTCAAGGCCAACCAAGTTGTTCCTCCCCGTTCCTTCAGGGTACCGGTGGGTTGTGCTCAGAAAATGCAGGTGTTCAGCGCTAGTCGGCCGAGATCCATTTAAAATACCGCTTACTCTCAGCTCTGGAGGTTCAGTATGAAACACAACCTTCTTGGAAACAAACTTCTAACTTTTTCCCCTTCCATTGTGGCTCTACTGAGGAAAATAGGATGCCAGGTACTGCCTCTGTCAGTGTGTCATTCCTGGACAGCATCAAGACTTCCTAGATTATGCTCCCAGGGCTCCCAACACATTTAATGAGCTCCCAGAAGGGCCTGAGCTATCCTTTCTCGGAAGAACCAACAGAGGAGAACCCTCAAGTCAAACCCTTCAGGAAAGGAAACTCAGCCTCAAGAGCCTGCCGGTTCTCTGTGCAAGCCGTGCTTGGGGACACGCACTCAAAGGAAACAGAGCACCTGGTGAGGGGGAGAAGCGGAAATGCCACGGTGGGTCCCCAGCTTGTGGCGAGTGGTCAGCTGGTCGGGCCTGGTGGCTTGGGGAGAGATGGCTGAGTTTGGTTTGCACAGTGGCATACTAGCGGAGAGGTGTGGCATTAGTGACCCCCAAGGCTTAGGGAACAGTGGCACGAGCAGCCCCTGAATACTCCTGGTCAGCACAGACCCGACTGCATGAGAACTCTAGCCCTGCAATTCTTGTTTCTGGCAGCCGGTCGGAGAAGCAGCCTTTACTCCAGACACTCAGTAACACTCCTTCCTCCAAGTCTTAAGGGAGCAAAGGAGCTTTTCTCCTACGGAAGCGTCAAAGGTGCAAGGGCTCAGAGGTGGTCACAGCAAGACTGGAAGGGTCCCATTGTGTCATGTTTTATGTCTGAATTGATGACAACTGAGAATCCCCATCACTGTCACCAAAATATCGAGAGGAGGAAACAACAGAAAAGACCATACATCAGCCCATGGTACTGCTGCGTAAGCATCCCTTTCAGGTAGGATCAGAGTCATTCCCACAGACCACACAGGGACAGACACCCAAAGGCCCAATCCTCCATGCAGGACACAGCAAGCCTTCTTTACAGCTTTCTCTTCTAGGCACTTACAGTATCGAGCTACCAGAGACCACAGAAAACACAATAATCTCATAACAGCCAATACATTGGCTTACTTACACATCACAGCAAATGCTTCAAAGCCACAGGAACTCTGCACGCTTATATGAAAGCATGTGTTTGAGTGGCTTCTCACCCCTGCTTCCAAACACAACTTATTAGCTGCTAAACGGTATTGTCTGCTCAGGACAATATAATCCCTAGTTGTAAGCCCTGAGAATTTTGCCACTTAAATGAAAGCCCATCCACACACAAAGCCTCAGTGTATCATGCTGGCTCTTCTTATTTTGCTTCTGTTGGTGTTGCTTAATTTAAAAAAAAAATGAGAATACAGAAAAGCAACAGCAAAAGGAAGCAGGAGACAGCAGACTTGGCTCTCAGTGTACAGCCGAGCACACGTGACCCACGGCCATAGCATCTCCTGGCTCCTCTGCCTCCCCGGCCTGTGCCTACACCACTGGGCCAGTCCGTACGCCAGAAGCCAGTCCACGCTTCCTGGGATAACTGTGCTCACGGGAAAGTGGGCAGTGTTGAGTAATCGTGAGTTGGTTCTGTCTTGATTCGTAGTATCATATCCTTGTTGCTATTTTTCAGCCCTAAAAAAACCAGTCATCATAAATCCAGCCACTTCCTCCTTCAGTGATAATGAGCATTAGTCATGAGCCAGAAATGAGTCCACTTAAGAGGCAAAACAAGCACGGCTCTGCTTACCTTTCATGCCAAACTTGGAGTGCCTTGCCAACCTGAGCAGCAGCAGCATCACCAGGAGGCAGAATCCCACCACAGATGCAATCACCACCACAGCGTAGACCTGCGGAGAGAGAGCCGGGCTGTGACGGCCGTGCAAAACCATTCCTCAGCTTAGAAGACAGCAATGACCCGTGGCAGCGAGTACTTCCTGAAGGCTTGCCACTCACTCCTGAAACACTGTGGGCACTGTGGCTTTCTCCTCAACAGCCCTGCAACCAAAACAGGCACCGCCTGTGACGGCACCTAGGTTGCAAAGGAGGCATGCGAAACTAACCAACAGACCTCTCACTGATATCTTTAGTTTAGCGTCCGGACGTGTAGAAAGCAGGGTAGGAGGGAAGACGAGGGAAGACGGGCTGTGTTTTACAGTACGTCCCAGTACTGAACACGACTGGAGATACCCTTCCCCCCTCCAATCTGTACACTTTCCTGTATGGATGATGCAGGCTAGAAAGGAGCTCTTATGTTAAAAAAAAAAAAAAATGGAATTACAAATTGTGGGTTATGCAAGCAGAAAGAGTAGCTGTGTGAATTCTGTCACAACCCCAAGGAAAAGACAATGAAAACTTAGTGTTCCCTGCCACTGGCCCTCTGGGTACATTATGATCATCTTACTGCTTAAAGGACACTGCAACATTGTAGAAACAAAGATGCAACAATGTATCGCGCTGTGGTTTGCCTTTGGGCTTTGCTCCGCCCAAGCATCCTAGTTTGCTCTCAGCGGCGGTAATAAACGCCATGACTGAAAGCAATCCAGGAGGAAAGGGTTTATTTCATCTTACAATTTACAGTCCATCGTCACTGGCAGCCAAGGCCGGAGCCTCAGGCGGGAACTGGGAGGCAGAGACTGAAGCAGGCAGCTTGGAACAACCCTGCTTACTACCTTGTTCCCCAAGGTTTACTCATCTCGCTTTCCTGCACATCCCAGAACCACCACCCACCAAGGCAGCTCCACCCACAATTAATTGATATCAATCATCAACCAAGAAAATGCCCCACAGCCATGCCCCTGGGGCCTGCCTCATGGAAGCAAATCCTTCAGCTGAGGTTCTCTCTTTTCCAGTGATTCTAGCTTGCATCAAATTGACAAAAAGGGTTTGGGGAATTGGCCAATTTCTGTTATAATCTACGGACCAGAACTACCAGACTCTACCAGGCACATAGGCTCCGTTGCAAGAACCCAGTTCTGCCAGCAAAAGTGGAAAAGAGCCACAGGTGAAAACAAACGTGCAAGGCCGTGCTCTACTAAAGCTTTAGTCAGGAAAACGGATGCTGCCCTTTGAGGGTGCCTACCAAGTCCTGTCCCTATTGTCACTAAGAAACCCATGCGTCACTCACTCTAAGAATATCCCTTAAAGCTGTGCTACTTTTCCCCTCTGAGGGAGTGGTTGTCAGCCTGTGGGTTGTGACCCCTTTGGGGTCAACCAACCCTTTCACAGGTGTCCCCTAAAACCATCGGAAAACACAGATATTTATAGCACAGTTCATAACAGAAGCAAAACTACAGTTATGAAGTACCAAAGAAAATCATTTTATGGTTGGGGATCACCGCAACATGAGGAACTGTATTAAAGGGTCGAAGCGTGAGGGAAGTTGAGAACCGCTGCCCTGAGGCAATCAGCAAAACTCCCAACCAAACTGATCGGGGCTCCTGTTTCTCTGGAAAATTCACTTCCTGCCTTGCTTGTGGCTCCGTGGACTCACGACACTGGTTGATACCAGTGTTGATGAAGGGTGGCGAATGTCCAGCCGTTCTGAGATCTTAGTCTAAGGCCATGGCTCTCAGCAAGGCACGAAGCTGTCGCTGGACCACTCTGGGCAACTCTGGATTTTGACTGGGCGAGGTCCTACAAGCCCTCAGTCGAAAGAAGCCGGGAGTGATGCTAAGTACCCACCATGACTGGAAAGGGCCCGGAGTTATTCACCCCGAAGCCAACAGAGTCACGGCTGGGAAGCCCTGCTCCACCCTCCTCTGGAGCTTTCTTCCCGCCCGTGAGGAACATCAGCGTTCCCAGGAGCTGGAGAGACTCCCAGCAACACGTGTAAAAGTACCATGAAAGAAATCTATGTGTCTGACCACTGAGGTGAGGGGTGTTGGCTACCGGGGCCTGGTGTACCCAGACACCGCAGAGTATGGGTAGTTGAGACCTGGCTTCTCCCTGAGGGTGAAATTCAGATGTTCCTCTCTGCTTCTCATAACCTTCATGGTTAGCAGTTCTCTGCCTTGTGGGTTGTGCGTTCGTGCAGATAGCGAAACTAGAGCAGTGGCTAGTATGGGAACTAACACAATAATTAAGATGATGGTATTAAAATTAAATTACTATCAAAATGAAAACTCTAACCAAAGCCGTCTCCTTCAGACCTGTCCAGCCTGTCCACATCCTCCAGACTACCCATGCGGTGGTTAATTCGAAGCCTTCTCACTCACAGGAAACACTGTCCCGGCGTCACAGAACTTAGCTTCGGAGAACTGGAACGAGGAGCCCTGATTTATTTAACAGTGACTTCGAGGAGAAAACTGATACCCTTATCACTGTTAAGTGTTCTCTCAGCATTGTTAAGCTCTCGCCAGGCCTAACTTGTGAATCAAACGTCATTATGGGTGCGTGCAGGGAACCCCAACCAGTCTTCAAAACTACCTGACTTTTCAAGCGTCCCCTGGAGGTCTTACCACTCGCCCCTCTCAGTGAAAACAGTGGCTACTGGCCTGCTGAGAGGAGTCGCCCTGTAAAAGTTCTCTCTTCACGCAGGCCTGATGGGCCTGTGTTTGATCCCTGGATCCTTGGATCCACCGGGGAAAGTGGTCCTCCAACCTCAACACACACAGCCATCAGCACACCCAAACATACATACACTCATCATACAGCGGCTCGCACATGCCCTCGGGCAGGGGAGCAAATGCGTTACTCTGGCATAGCAACAAGCAAAGCCAGAGTGAGTGGGCTAGAGCGCCTGCCACTTGCCTGTCTGGCTACATTGTTTCAGTTTTTGTTCTTTGTTCCCTGTCTCTTCCCCTGATCCATCTAAACAGATGGAGGGAAACAAACTGGTGTGTGTGTGTGTGTGTGTGTGTGTGTGTGTGTGTGTGTGTGTGTG
>NW_026596117.1:26943677-26967887 GCF_907164565.1 Psammomys obesus | reverse complement strand
GTGTGTGTGTGTGTGTGTGTGTGTGTGTGTGTGTGTGTGTGTGTGTGTGTGTGTTGTGTGTGTGACTGACACGTGATGTTAAAACTTTGGACAGGAAGGCGAGAGCAGGGAAGGTAGTGTCGAAAGCTGATGTTTTCTAACTCGGAGGGGTATGGAAACCTGTGTGTGAGATCAACCGCCATTTTACGGAGTTTTTTAAAAGTTCCGCTTATGTGTGGTTTGGACGTTTGGTTTCTGGTTACCAGGAGGACGATTATCTGGGAGGAAGAGTATCAGAATGCTGATGGGAACGTTGTGGGCACCGTGAGATCATTGTGATAATGGCTACCAGCAGCCTAGTTGGATTGACTCAGCCACGTAACAAAAAAAAGAAACTAAAAAAAAAATCTGACTTTCATAGGACTTGCATGTCACCAAGCATTTTTCCAAGTCAGGTTAAAAATGTACGGCCTGGCGTTACCTGCCAACCCTAATGGGGAAAAATAGTGCCAGAGGAGGAGCCCAACATTTGGGGCTGTTCTGCTGAACCTGGTCAGCTGTGGTAGCAGAGGGAGAGATGGGAGGATTCAGGGTTATGAGTGCTCACAGGACATGCTAACGCGATGCTGTGGGGGTCCGGCCAGAGCAGCTGCCAGGCTGATTCCACCACAGAACCCTGGGAACGACAGATGTTTCAATGGCTGCACAAGGCTAATCGCCCAGGACTGCTTCAAGACCTTCAGCCGCAGCCTGAGCCCTCCAGGGAAGTACCCACACCAGGTTTGCAGACCGCTGCGCAGGCTGTGCTGAACACCACGACCGCCCAGGGGCCCTGTCCAAAAGACAGGCCTGATTTCTCTTCCTCACACTCTACAGTCAACTGGATTCCTATTATTCGGCAGACATCTAAATTTTATATATATGAATATAGATGTGACTGTGGTCCTTGAATGTGCATTGGTTTTCCTATTTCCCAGGGGTTGTAAAGGACAGATATTTGAGGCAGTAATAACTATTGAAAGTGGTGCAGCGTGGGGCCGGAGAGATAGCTCCACACTAAAGAACACTTGCCAGTCTTCCGGAAGACTCGAATTTTGTTCCCGGCACCCACATCGGCTGGCTTAGCGCCAGGGAATCTGACGTGCCCTTCTGGACCCTGCTTCCTCCTGGCTCTTGCAGATACACATTCACACAGACGAAGAAATAAAGCAAACGTGGTTCTGAGGCTGGCGGGAGAAGACCTGAGTTCAGTTCCCAGCACCGAGATGGCCACTAACAGCCTTCTAGAACTCCAGTTCCCTAGGATCTGAGGACTTGACGCCCTCTTCTGGCCTGCTTGGGTACTGCACACACATGGTGCCCAGCTACACATTCAGACAAAGCATCCACACACATAAAATTAAAACAAACAAAATATCAGAAAAATCAAATATGTGGTGCACTACCAGAAATTCACATAGTCAGAGGCTGCATGGCTTCTACATCAGTGTTTCCGAACCTTTCTCGTAGACCCTTCAGTCTCTGATGGCCTGCTCACACCTGAACAATAACTATGTCTTATGAAAGCACCGGCAATTTCTCCAGCAACTTAGGAGCCTCCAGAACCAACGCAGGAAGTCAAGTCCCTGTTTGCACCACTCACCGAGAGGTGCTCCCGATTGGTTTGGTCACCAACATCTGTCGAAGGGATTTCGTTGCTCTTGTTCGTGGTGTCCCCAATGTCAGTCGCCGCGGTCCAGTCTTGAATTGGAGAAAAGAGAAAGAAAAAGAACACAAGATCATAGGTAGGCTGCTGATACACAGAGGGCCACAGTGAGACCAAGAACAGGGCAAAACGAACCCAGGGGGTCCCAGTCACTGTAAGGACAGCCTGGCTGTGCGGGAATGTGCCTGGCTGCTCGGCTCTATGCTTGGAAGGCAGCACTGAAAAAGGAGCAGTCAATCTCCATCTCTCCGAGGTTTTGCTAACTGGCTTAAGCTTCCTCCTTTGCTCATAAGGAAACATCCCTTTATTGGTACCACCTTTAAAAGCAGCAAGGGTGGGAGCAGTGGATGCTTTTCACATCAAGAATCTTTGGAGGGCAGGGCAGGCTGTTCGTTTCAAAGGCGAGAAATGTCAGCAGGAGGGTGAAATGCAAGGCTGAGGCCACATAGACGTACTCAGAGCCACACAATAACCCAGACTTGGAAGACAACACTGATTTCTGGGTAGGAGTATCTCTTTGGCCTAAGATGCGACCTGATATGAGCCTCACTGTGGAACCTGGGTCCACAAAGGAATTTCCAAAAGAGGTCAGACATGCTAATATTCCATAGTAAATAGGCCAACATTCTAAGTAGCCATACAGATGTGTCTTTGTTGCCACAAGTCTCAAAGTCACCATGGTCTAGATCAGTTTTCGTCTACATAGATTAGGGCTGGAACAGTCAGCTGATTTTCATGGGCATTCAAAGTATTTATTGTCAGCACTCCACAGCGCAGAAACTTCTCAGCACACTGCTGACTGCAGACAGCTTTGCTTATAAATATCTGTGACTGAGTTCTAAGTAGGAACAGTGCCCCTCATTTTCATCCGGCAAAAGCAGCTTCATTAACTCAGCCCCAGCCTGGCTCCCTTTGAGAAGAGAGTGAGGACCCTTTGATAGGCTTCAGGGCAAACAATTCAGAGTACATCTTTATTAGCAGCATGCTCCTTTGAATGCGAGTGAAAAAAATAACAGAAAAAGCATTTATTTTCTGTGTTTGTTGTTATATTCTTAATGCCCAAACTCGCATTTTAACAGTGTTTATTTGCAATATCTTAAAACTCACTGATTTCAAACATAAGCAGACATCATTTATTTACTATTTTTTCTTTGTAGTATAGCCAAGTAGCCATTCAAAATTTAGACCATTGTAAATGTCTCTGGTTTAAAACCATGACATCTCAGCCAAAAGGCCCAAAATGGAATCTGAGGCAACTGAGAAGATGACATTTTTAAAGTTTTGAAGTTATTGAAAAGAAATTCAAAACATAACTTTAGAATGCAAAAGTTGTTGTTCAAACCTCATGCTGTGTGGTATAATCTGAAAGATGTTTTTCTTAAAGCCCTAGCAGGCAAAATTATATATATGTTCAATTTACCTGCATAAAATCAATCAAGCCACAAGCTGGACAAAATATGGATTAGCATGCAGACCCAGGTAAAAGCAACATAATTCCCATAATTGGCTGGAGTTAAATATACGTGTAATGAGCATAGGACAGTCTACAGGAAAAACATGTTCAATGGAGATCTCCTCTGTAGAGTTCACAGTCAGTGTGGTGTTTGTTGGGGAAGGGCATGATATAGAACCAACAAACAGGAACAACAGATTAACACATGTAAGTGAAAAGCTAAAGAACAAAGGACTTTAAAAAAAAATACAACACTCCAGAGAATCTAATTTTAATCATTTTCAATTTTAGTCCCCATCTTGAAACAAAGCCTGTCACTTCTCTAAATTTGGTGGCTTTATGATCACAGTGGTAGTTTGGAAATCTGCTAGAGACTTTTTATGCCCATCAATGTGGCCCTGGCAGTCAGTCACCAAGTAAAGATGAGCAGCTAAGCCGTCATTAACGTGCCTGTTGGGTTCCTCCTCTTCCAAGTCCCTAAACAGGCTTTACTTCGGTTAGGTTTTCAGCTCCTCCACCCCCGGGGAAACTGGCCTGCCCTCCTCGGATTCGGCTGCTAAGTCAGGGCTAAGCAGTCGGGCTTCTCAGAAGGAAGAACCGGTTAGATGGACCATGGTCTGGGTGGGCCCCACCTCAGCATCGGCTCACACCACCAAGGAAGGCAGCCCTAGCAAAGCGGGTCAGCGGATGGTGAAACAGGAAGCGGGGACTGAGGGTGTCACTGGCATGGCTCTGTGGCTGCTGAGCGGCTCCAGGTAAAGGCTCCGCCTTGGATGCTCCTGTCTACCTGCTGCCTTCTGCACGGTACAGGAAAGTTTCATCTGTGTTTCCTGTCCAGGCCTGGAGGTGATCGGCCTCCCTTCCCTTGGTTGCCACAGGTGATTAATTCCCAATTACGGAAACAAAATGTCTGTGAGAGCAGAATGGATTTACTACTTCCAAGAAGAGAGCTTGAGCGAGAAAGTGCTATTTAGAGGCATTGTAAATATCAAGGGAAGAGAGCCATCAATACCGAGTGATACTTGAGATGTTATTTTTGCTCATGTAGCACTTAAAAATGTGTATTTAACTCAGTTTACAGGTCTTCTTTTAGCTCATTTATTTTATTATACACAAACATTTTGAAAAAAAATAGAGAGAGTGAAGAAACATGATAGCTACCTTCATAGAGGTCTTCAGGGTAATTTGGGTTTGTCTCTGAAAAGCAAAACACATTAAAAAATATCTGTAAGTACACATTTTAGAGTTAACGACTGCTCAGCTCTACCAAGTGAACTATGTTTAATATCCCCTGATGTTTCTAAAACCAGGTAGGCCGCCCCTTGGGACAAGTACGTAAGAGCTAGGATTCTGGTTTCCCTACATAGAAAACCGTCTCCTTCCTCAATTCCACCCCTCAAAAAAGAAAAAAAAAAGTGGGAAATCACATCAGTGTGGTAAAAAAAACAAAAAATCAGTACATTTTGGCCATTTGTCCTTATGCTATTTCCACTCTACAGCTAAATGTGTCAACCATAGTTTGGATATTTTTATTTCAAAGACAGTAATTTTCATAGCGTTTTTATGACCCTCTGATGCTTGGGGGTTACTGTTTGGGAGTTTCCCCGACCATTCATCCATGTTATCACCTCATGCAAAGCACTTTTTTTTTTCTATACCCCCATCTCCAGAAACAAGAGTCCCAAGGCTTCTTCACACTAACAACCCAGAAACATAAAATGCACTTCCCTCCTGGAGTCACTGGCTGGTGGGAGGTTGAAATACACTTTCTACCAGAAAATAAATACAAATAACAGATTTGCTATTTGCGTGGCTGTGTGATCACCAACTTGATCAGAGTATCCTGTTAGGAGGTCTTTCTATGAAGTTTGAAAAAAAAATGTTTTAAATGTTCAAACTTGGTGCCAACAAGAACTGGTGAATGAAGGCCTGCTTCCTGTTCCCTGGGCACTGGCCGCCCGGTCTGTAGGCGAGTATGCTTGGAAATACGCTCAGCATTAACAGTTAAGTGACTGCAAAATTCATTCCCACAGAGCCTCCCTGCACTTTTAGTCTTTGCCTTTCAACAGCAAAACTTCTGGCCACAAAGCTTATTCAGTTTCATTTCGCCTTTGAGCCCCGGCATCAAAACAAAGTGAGATAAGCCAGTTTTCGGCTTGTAACTTCCCCAGTGCATAATAATCAAGGTTAGCCTAAATGAATAAACAAGCAAAAATGGCCCTAGTGTTCAAATTAGAATTGTAATACGCTTCAGTAAAAGAATCTCTGTCTTATAGACGAAAAATTAAATGGATGGCTGTGTGCTCCAGTTTAGGGATGCCGCCTAAACATGCCATTGGCATCTGTAGAAACAGCACCCCTCGAAAATGCACATTCTACAACCTGCGTAGCCACCTGTGGCCGTGCTGTGTTAACTCATATAAAACCAATCATTCAAAACTTTCAATTACAATTTGATGGCTTTCATCACTGCTGATATAGTTCTGAAGTGATTTTGAAATATACTCTCAACATATCCAGCCTTAGAATTTCAGCAGCCTGTAAAGCAGCTGACTTGTGGGCCGCCCTGCGTGGAGTCTGGAAATCGTCTAGTGAGTTGAGCAGTGAGAAACGGCAGAGCTGCACCCTCTGATGGCATGTGTAAGCCACCCACTGATCCTCTCAAGCCTTTTCCCTTTGGCAAGACCCCACAGCAAATGCCGTCCTCCACAGTGAGGGCCGTGATGAGGGGAAGTTCCACACCTCCAAGTGAGCAGGCCATCTTCACATCTGTCCAGCCATCCACCATCTTGGGTCTTACACTCTCCCCTCAACATACAGTCTGAGTGTGCCAAGGACCCTGCCCTCCAGACTTCACTTCCGGGGCCTTTTATTGCTTTTCCAATCTCTGCTCATCCTTGCCCTATGTCTGCCAATCCAGCATGACTATAACAGCATCTTGAGCAAACTCCCATCTGTGAGCAGACTCCACAGTGAGATGAGAGTGAGGACCAGACTCTCACTGGTGAAGAGAGTCCGAGCTCAGAGGTCATAGCCTCAGCCCAGATGGACCCAAACCATTCTGTTCCTGTCTGGATGTGAGAGTCTGAGAATTCCAATTTCTCAGTCAAAGAATGTGAGAAATCTTGTTCCACAGTTGTCAGTTTAGTATATAACTTTATATATGAGAAATTCAGTTTATACTGGCATTATGTACCATCCCAGATAACCAGGGACGAACTACATTCCTCAGATAATGGACTTTTAATTTTAAAGCTGAAGAAGTCCCAGAGAAGTCCATACCATTTACCCAGGACCAAGGTTTCTCCTTGGATATGGGACTTGCCTTCAAAATGCTGGAAAAGTTGTTCTGGTATGTTCTTAAATCCTCATTTATCCCACAGATGGGAGGGTTGGGTTTACAGTACCATTTGACTTTACATGTAAAACTCCATTTTTAAAAAATGTATAGATCTGAGTTATGTCTATTTGGACCAAATATTTCAGTGGCTGCCATGACTATGAGCAACATCCATAATAAACCTCATGATAAAATGGGACAGCCCCAAACATTCCTCACAGAAAGGCCCTGGGAGTACTCAGGAACACCAAGTCAACTCAACAGAGCACATCTTGGGTATAGGATAAGTAGAATTTCATATAGGATCATAAATAAACAGGTCAGACCACAAACCAGAAGACAATTCAGTTTTTCCAGACCCAAGATCAACCACAAAATATCAGGTCAGGCCTCATTCAATATGCTGAAAAATACTTTTTTCCAACTTCCTTTTCCCAAATAGAAGAGAAGAAGCGTCAGTGTTCTTCCACTGTTGATCACAAAGTACCAGGTGGGATGGTGGACCTGGTAATGGGGGTGGGTGGGTGGACTGGGCAGTGGGACCGGGCAGGAGCCACAGTTACTGCTGGTCCCTCCCAAGCACACCCAGACCCTCTGAGTCCCATTCTGCGGCACAGAAGTGCATGCTAGCCAGGCGCCTGAGCCACATGGACTCCAGTTCATGAAACACAAGGACAGACAAAAATAAGATGACAAATCCTCTTTATACTTCGGACACAGGCCAAAATTTAAAAATATTACACTTGTTTTTTGTTTTTGTTTTTGTTTTGTTTGTTTGTTGTTTGTCTTTTTGTTTTTGTTTTTGTTTTTTTGCTCCTGTGATACACAGTCTCCCTGTGTATTTCTGGCTGGCCTGCAACCTGTTAGGTAGGTCAGGTTAGCCTTGAACTCACAGAGATCCTCCTGCCTCTGTCTCCTGGGTGCTGGGACTAAAGGCACCCTCCCTAAACCAGGGTCACCCCCCCTTTTAGTCTATTTTCTAAATGGTTCCCTTTACTGAAATCTAAAAAGGACGATCATTTTATACTCTCCCATACAGTGCAGTGGTGAGGTTAGGGACCGCTGCTGCAGATACTCAGCAATGGAGGATAAGTGGGGCAAGACGGAGAAAACGGTCCCAGCAGACAGGACGAACAGAAGATGAATGAGGAGATCAGACCCGAGTCATGCCCTTGGCAGTGGGGTTGGTTTCTTTCGGTACACCCTCGTCCGGCTCATTGCGTGGGAAATAATCTGGATCGGGCAGCAGGTGTGCTTCGGGAGCTAACACGGAGATAAGGAGACCTAGGCCCTCTCCTCCGCCCCCTGGAGTTCCGCACACATGGCAGTGGTTCCATCCTTCCTCGGCCACCCCAGCGCACCCTCGGGTGCCTCCGGGAGACAGCACTTAGGGTGCAAGGCTTGCAAATGGCAAAGATCAAACTACAACCGTTCTTTCTGGATGCCGCCAAGATGAAACGCACCTCCATTCTGTGTCAAATAACCTAAGGCCCCTCCCCGTCTCTCTTTGTTTGTCATTTTGCCCTTTGCTTTTTTGGGTCGTTTCGTTGCTGAGGCAGGGTCTCACCCAGGCCGGCCTCACACTTGCGGGGACCCTCCAACCCCTGTCTCCCAACACCAGAACTACAGGGGTGCACACACGCACTCTCAGCTCCGGTTTAGCTTCCAGTACCAACCACACCTCATGAGCAAGTCTTTGGGCTTCTGGAAATCTGCCTGAATAAATTATTATGACTTGATTAACTGTAAGACTCTACAGTTCAGGAGAAACATAGAGCGTAAGAAAACAAAACAAACAAACAAAAGCAAAACAAGGGAGACGGCAGTAGCTTCGCTCATCTTGTGATCTGCCAAGAGACAAAAAGGGCAGGGCCAGCTCCTTCTAAGCTCTTTGTCTCTCTAGTGTCCTTAATTTTTAAGATTTTTTTTCATTCTATGTGCCTTAGTGTTTCCCCTACAAGCGTGTCTGTGCAACTCATCCGTGGCGCCTATGGAGGTCAGAGGAGGGCACCCGATCCTGTGAAGCGGATGCCGCAGATGGTTGGGAGCCACACTGTCACACTGTGAGTGCTGAGAACTAGCTCTGTGTCCTCTGTGAGAGCCACTTTTACCTGCCGAGCCCACTCCACAGGCCCTCGGATACGCTTCAAACAAGGGTTTCCCTTCTTCACTTTTATTTTTGCAGGCTCTGTGATCTTGAAAAATACTCTAAAGGACCCCTCGTGATAGGAAGAACAAACCACACATCTGTTTTTAGTGGGCAGCCCTTGCTTTGGCTCAGCAGCGCTTTCCCACGCTCGGCAAGCAGCCACTGATGGCCAGGCTGTCCTCCTCAGAGGAGAAAGCCGAACCCAGAGTCGGACAGCTGGAGGACTTTGGTCCTTCCTCAACCACCAGTTTGCTGAGGGCATTGGGTCTCTTCTTTCCTGTAAGAATGGACTCTTCCCTAGGATGAGGGGGGAGGGTGCTGGCACGGCTGAGGGAAGCCCTCAGGAGCCTCTAAAAGCATAATCGGTTAACCTCAGTACTACCAAGATGCAAGGAGCTGTAAGGATGAATCTTCCTCACCAGGGTTATCGCATGCTCGTACCTAAACCACGTTCTCCTTGGTCTCCTACGGCAGGAAAGCATGTGAAGCTCTGAGCTCTTGGGCCCAGGATGAGAAATGGGTCCTGACGAATGGTCTAAGGAATGGTGGGGGCTTGTGTGGAACTTTGACAGAAACTGACTCAGTGTGTTCTTGACCTGCACGCGCCATGCCTAGATCTGCTACTTTGGGGTTCTCTAAGTGCAGCAGAGAGAGCCAGCCCACCCCACAACATGAGCCCTTTGACAGAACGGCACCGGAAGAAGCTGTGGGGAAAACGCTACCAACATTTAGAGTATGTCCCTGACACGCATTTTGCACAGGAGACGACCGCTTCTGAGTTAGGGAGCGGAAGTCACTAACTCCCACTGCTGTGTGAATGAGCTCTGGAGCCGCGACATTCTTCCTGAACGAGGGGGCCACTGAGACACTGCATGTGCTGCCTACAGAGTGGCAAGCTTCAGAACAAGAGTGTGGTCACCCAGTGCGCTGCGAAGTCTGTTCCAAGACACACTGACCGAATTGCTTGCGTAATGACATGGACCAAACGATTTGCCCCAATCAGTGTGCTCACACTTAAGAAACATCTGTCCTTCAGTGTTCTTGGAATTTGCGCTGTTTAATCAGAGGCTGCTCACAACACGTCTAAATGCCTTCCTTGCGACAAAAAGTAACTAATTCTCCTGCTGTTAGGTTTTTTTTTTTTTTTTTTTGGTTTGTTTCAAGGCCTCCCTAGGAAAGAAGTCTATGGTCTTCTAATCTCTTCTGTCTCCACCATTTGCCGCCTCATGAAGAGATTTTCCTATATGTAGGATTGAATTCCAACAACAGCCACACGGAGATCAAGTTCACCTGAGACATGTCTTTATTTCAGGCCTGTAAGCTAAATAGGATACGCCAGGGCCACGGAGCCCTCCTCAGCTAACCCCATGTTCTATCTGTGTCTGTAGCCACTGTCCCTCCTTCCCTTCCCTTTCTTAAGACTTCTTAATCATCCACTGAATTCATCTTCTTGTTGTCAAGCCCAAGTGGAGAACACCTCTGAACACCTTTAATCTGCATTTTAACTGTTATTATGATGTGCTGAGCTTGAGGAGTCAGTGCAGTTTTCTGGGAGGACGCTCCCCCAGGACCTCCTCATAAAGGACGCTCAGCACTCAAGGAGTGGTCCATGAACCAGCAATGGCAGGCGCTCATTAGCCCTGCAGAATTATGGGCCCCTTCCCACATCTCTTAACTCACATCTGTAGTTTAGAGGGGTCTCTAAGGGTTGAGGGCATGGAGTAAAGTTTGGGGAATCCTGGTTTACACCTGGCAAAGTTTTTCCGGAGTCAAACATGGGCATCTTACACAGCAGCTTTTTCATAAATAAAAGACCAGGATTGCAGCTCTGGCAAAGCATCTCTGGCCAGAGCTGCAAAAGATGTTTTAAGAATGTGACAGGGGATCATGTTGGTTCTGCTTAGAGACCCTCTTCAAAAGGGAATAGACAAAGGGAACAGTCTCAGATGTTAAAATGAGTTTATCCTCACCCACCCTTTCCGTTCTCTTTAGAGGGAGACTCTAGGAAGATTACACAGTGCAGTAGCAGAGTCCTACTGAATCCAAGCTTCTGGATACGGAGGGAGAAAAAGTCCAGGCTGCAATCAAAGCATTCAAGGGCAGCGAGTTTTTTCCTAATTATGCCAACAGGTGAGAAGCACGAGCCCCGGCTTTGTATGCTGAGTGCCCAGGTGAAAGGGGGACAAGCGCCCGCCTGTGGGCTATTGGAGCTGCACCAGAACACTTGGAAATGCTGGATGCCACAACTGCCTTCTACATGGCTACTAAATCCATTCCCTTTAGACAGAGAGAAAGTCATACTTGTGTGTTAAAAAAAAAAATCACCCCAAGCTATAGAGTTGGTTAGCTCTGGCTGGGTTCTGGGATTAGAAACAGATGAGAAACCCCCAATTCAAGTCCTCCTCTGCTAAAGCACCCTTTATTTAAAGCAAAGCACAAACTAAGCTTAAGATTCCAAATTCAGACATCAGGTCTGAAGAAAGAGCATCAGGAGCAGGAGTCTGTCAGATGTGAAAGCAAATCTCACAGGTACCACCTTCTCCACCTAAGGTTCTCCGTTCAGCGGCTCTCATTAAAGAGAAGAGAGCCAAGAAGTCCCTTTGTATCTTCAGCCAGGTCCTGCCTAACACTGGGGTAGGGATATTCCTGAGATGCTGAAGCTGATCTGTGGGAGCAAGTGGGAAGGCAGCCGTGGAGAGAAGCTGAGGAGAGCCGAAGGCCAACTGCTTCCACGCCATCACTGACGGTGGCTTGAGAGCTTTCTTTTATGGAGAAGAGTGGCTGGACCCTATACCGTTGCAGCTACCACACTGCTAAGAAGTCATATGTACACCATTTCTCAGGCCTCCAGCAAGAGCTGACATGCTGCCCAAACTAGCCCAGATTCTAGCGCAAGGCAATGGATAACAATCTTCTGGCTTCAGTAACTGGCATCAAAGTGAGTGCGAGGCACTCGGAGTGGGAACTCACAAAGAAACTGGCCTGTGTTCATCTCCTTGTGAAAAGTAGTTCCAAGGGGGCAGAGGAAGGAAGGAAGTACCGGGAGCTGTTCCCACCCAGCCATCTCCCACAGAACCATTCTGAGGGTGTCCATTGTGTTCCCTGGTAATGGCAGGCCCATAGGAGCCAACCATAGCCATGGGGTGTGGGTAGCATTTGTTTCAACCTGTTCTCCTTAAGGGGTCAGGTCAAGGGGTCTCAGTGTTGCCCTCAGACTAATGGCACCAGCAAGGAATTAAGCCTACGGGGGGACTCTCTTGTCCCAGGCTACCTGGAGGTACAGATGGACCCCAACAACAAAGCTCTTTGTGGAGAAGGAGTTGATCTTGCTAGCTAAAGTGTTTGTTCCTGTCATGAGGACTACAGAAAAAAAAATTGCAAGAACATGCAAAGGCTTCCAAAGAAGAAAGCCCAGAGAATACCATGGAATATCCCCAAGTCTGAAGAGCACCAACTAAGCAACTTTCTTCCTCTTTTGCATTCCTCCCAACCACCGAGGGAACAGATGGCTAAGGCCCGAGCAAATTCCAGGTCTCATCTACAGCTGAACTCGGGCAAGAAGGATGGGGTCAAACCCAGCCTTAGTTTCACTCTCTGAAATGATAAACTATTGTTAATATTTTGATTCAGAGTGTATGGGTGTCTTGCCTGCATGCATGTCCACCATGTGCTTTGTGCTCACAAAGGCCAGAAGAGGGCATTAGATGTCTCTGGAACTGGGAGTTAGTGACAGCAATGAGCTACCTACCATGTCTCTTCTGTGCTCTTAGCTGCTACGCCATTTCTCCAGGCCATGACAAACTAGTTCTTAATTATGGACTCTTTCTGCGGCCCCAAATAACTGAATGACTGCCTGTTATTCACTCATGCACAGAGAACGCTTCCACAGTCAAAAGAGTTCTGCAGGGCAGACATTCGCCCTTGGGGACTGTCTGAATATCTTAAAAAGGGAAATGCCAGAGGCTGGCTCAAGGGCCACTAAATCATAACTGCTAAGGTCAAGCTTCAGGAACACACGCCAAACTGAAGTAAGGCAAAAAATACTGCTTGGAAGTCCCCAGCTGACTCAAATGCACAGCAAGACCACTGTGCTGGGAGCCAAGGACAGCTGCTCCTACAAGCTGATTTTACAGGGACAAAGAAAACCGAACATAAAATTAGCACAATTTCCAGAAGCTGCCCTCCTTGGTGTGCTGGGCAGACCAACACTGTGGCTCTCTTGATTTCATTCTGCAGCTAGAAGCTGCATCTTCCACTTTTAACAGAGGCCAAAACATCCTGATGTGGGTTCAGTTCTTAAAGGAAGTATCCAAAATGGCAGGGTGCAACGCCCGGGACCGGGGGCAGTTCCTTCTCTCTTTCATGGACTAGCTCAGGTTTTCAGTAGCTAACTATCAGACGACAACTGTCACTCCACACCTCAGCCCAGGTCTCATCACCCTGTAGTCAGGTGCCATAGTGCGAAAACATTTTATGAAGCGCTTGCTTGGCTGGGTCTCTCTAGCACCAACCTCACACCCTCAGACCTTACACACGGCCTGAATGGCATAGCTGCTCCTCAGCCATGCCCCCCTCCTCCAGAGAAAGCACAGTGCCTGACAGCAGGCAATGGTTTCACCTGTCCAGAACTAGTGATACAAACTCATACTGTGCCCAGGCTGCCTGTCTAATGCAACTTTACAGGTTCATGGGGTGGAGAATTTTTGTTTTTCTTGATAGTTTGACTTCTTTCTAAATTCTTCATTTTCTGTCTTCTAAAACTTATCCCTAAGCAGAGCAAACATCGCCTAGAGAGCTAAGCTGAATGAGAGAGATATTCCAATGGGACACCAGGACCATCATTCTCACTTTTCTGGCTTTGTGTGGAAAAGCAACTGACATCACAATGAATGAGGCTGCTCACTCCTGACATCACAATAAATGAGGCTGCTCACTCATGACATCACAATGAACGGGGGTTGCTCACTCATGCTTTGACTTGGACTTTCTTCTCCACCCTTTCTTTATAATCATCCAAAATACCACCAGTGAAATCAGATGAATTCTCATCACAAAGATTTGTGCAAGCCAACCTTCACACGATGACAGCAGAAATGCTGAAGAAATAAAAGTCAGGCTTGACCTCCCGCTGCCCTGCGTGTGGAATGCATCACCAGGGATGGGACCGCTCTGCTTCTTTTTCTCTATTTGTTTCTTTTACTTTAACTTTAAGGAGGTTAAAAGAGAAATGAATCCAGTCTAAGGACAGATGTTATCTGAATTCTATGGCTGTGAACTCATACATACCCACCAAGACTCCATCCCACGGCCAAAGGAGGTCAATCTCTTAATTGGTCTCGTTGGTTTATTGCCCCCTGTGTCTCCTGTCACCCAAGACTAGCTCTCCGGAGTTTTCTCTTTCACTTATTACTCCTTGATAGCTGGCCTTTGAATAAACAGCTAGAGGCAAAACTAAATCAGTCTTTCCTCAAGGCAGACGTTAACGGTTTGTTTGCCTTTTCCTTTTCATGGTGTGCGTGCTCAGTGTTCTTAGGTCTGCGCTCCTTCGACGCCATTGTGAAGGGGCCAGAGGAGGGCTCCAGGACTCTTCCTCTATCTCTCTCCATCTCAGTTTTTGAGACAAGGCCCTTCCTAGAACCTAAAGCTCAGTTTAGTTAGGCGGCTTGGCCAACAGTCTCCCAGGATCCACCTGCCTCTGTTCACCAGCACGGGTGTTGCAAACACGTGGGGTCACGGCCCCCCCTTACACGGTCACTGGGTGTTTGAACCCGGGTCCTCCCACTTTCACAGCAGGTAGGCTCACCTTCCGGAGCCAGCTTTGCTGCCCCATGTGTTTATTTTAAAATGCATAATAAAAAATGAATAAGTGAGCAAGGGGAACAAGGAGGGTGGGGACAACTTTACAAAACGGAGCTTATTCAGGTTCCAGGCATCTGCCGTCAAGCCCGGTGACCAGAGTTCTATCCCCAGGGCCCGAGTGATGGAAAGAAAGAACTGACTCCTATGAGTTGTCCTCTGATTTCCACACTCACGCCCTCCATGCGCAAGTGCACACTCACACACACAAATATAGTAAAATTTTAGTTGAATTTGTACTTTAAATGCGTTTTTAAATATTTGAGAGACACCCCCTCCCCTGCAAGTTATGATAAAGTCAGGAAGCCAAGCTAACAACCGATGCCTTAAAACTGAGGCCACATGGAGAAGAGACGTTTAGTTCAGACGAGTATTAGCACCATGGAGGAATGTTCAAACGCATCAAACTCCCATGTGAAACTGGCTCTTCAGTGTGTGGATTTCAAAGGACACAGGCCTGCTTAGAGCTTCCAAATTCTGGGCCTGAATCAAGCTTCACCCAAAAGCGCTTCAAAAGCTGCCGATAGCAAAATCCAAATAAAGCCTAAAGTTGAGTGAACTGGAAAGTACCAGTGCCCCTTTCTTCGCATGACAGATGGACCACAGCAACAGGAGATATCAACACTGGAAAGCCTGGACAGAAGTTTCTCCAGAAATTCTCTCTACTGCCTACAACTTTTCTATAAACCTAAAATTACTCGCAAATAAAAATTTTACCGAAGAACAAACAAAAAGCTGCCGTCCAAAACTAGAGTCTCTGGCTTCGTTCTGAAGCTGTGGCTCCTGACAGGCACATAGGGAGAAGCAGGCCCATCTCGAGACTTACTAAAGCAGACACAGCCAAGCAGCGAAACTCTCCATTAAGAGGGAGATTTAATGGAAATGACTACCACGACCAGGGATGTCCAGGCGTTGCTTCCTAAACCTGCTTGTTTTATGTACTCCTGTAGGGCTTTTGGTAAATCAAACTGACATAATTCAGCTCACATTGTGAACACACCCAGGAGGCCTGTGTGTTTAGGAGATGCCAAAGAAGTAGGAGGGGCTTACGTAAAGAGAATGATGGCACTCTTGTGTGCTGGACAAAGTCACTTTTTGGGGATGAAAGTAGCTTTGCCTGAATCGCCTTTGTCCACAGCGCTGGCTTTCAAGCCCTGCCTGTAAAACCTGACCAAGCTTCAGACCGCCACAGCGCTCTCTCCCTTTCGCTCTGCCACACCACTGCATGACTCAGACTGACTGATTCGCTGCTACCATGGCGAGGAGTTCTAATCCCGCAGGTCTGAGCCTTCAGCACAGCAAGCACCTGAGCAACAGGACTGAGTGGACAAGACACGCTTTGGAAAGACGGTAGCTGAAGCAGCAAAGGCGTGACGCTTGCTGCTCCTCACAGAACCTTTCCTGCTGGCTGGCCAGGCACGGCCTTCTCTTCCTCTGATAACAGCATGGCGCACCATAGCCAGATAAGCCAGATCTGTGGTGCTGGTTTGTAACCCATGAAGAAGAAGACGAGACTCTGACCCCAAATGAATAAGAGGGTAGGAAAAAAAAAAACTACAATATTTCATGAGTTAACCGGCGAAGCGCTATGAGTGTGAAACAATAAGAAGATTCTTACGAGCTGCCAAAGCTCTGCATGCCTGGATCTATTGTTCACATCTCTTCCTTGACACAGCCAGTGGCCTAAAGGCTGAAGAGGCAGCACGCGGACAAGGCCTGTCTACACCTCACACTTGCCGTGAAGAGCAAGTCTCCTGAGTCACCAATGCTAGCTATGCTAAAACCGGGCCAGGCGGCTGGCAAATCCAGGTGATTACTGTCTCCCCCTACCCTTTCCCCAGGGGCAAAGGCTCCCGGTACTCACCATAATCAACTCCGGGCCGGCCCATGAAGTGGGCGGAAATCTGTCTCTCGTCCTTTCCGTAGGCGTTCTTGGCCATCAAGGTGTAGTCTCCATTGTTCATGTGGGTGGGGTTGTCCAGCTGGAGGCAGCCGTGGTACTCCGTGTGATTGCTGACGTGTATCTTAGTGCAGATGTATTTGGATTCGTTCAGGATCGCCCCGTTATAGAACCACTGGAGCGCCGGCTTGGGGTTGCCTCTCACAGTGAACGGGATACACCAGTGATGGTCTGAGGTGGGAGATTCCAGAAATGTGATGGTTGGGGCAACTGCATTGAGAGAGAGAGAGGAGAGAGAGTTAATAGCACCAGAGGGCTCAGAATCCTCCCTGCTGGGTTCAGCGTCGAGAAGGGCTTTTATTTAACTATCATGGAGCCTAAGAAAAGCCTCAATCAGTGACTCCGGATAAATCACTGGGAGCATCTGACCAGTCCAAGCCTGACCAGGAGCTTCAGGGAACGATTTACTCCACTCTGCCCCAGCCTCACGCATCACTGCGAGACTGACGGTGGGGAGTGCTCGTTTGATGTCTACTCTGTCTTTGTTCGTGCTCCCCCCCACATCTTAATATTATGTGGATTCATTATAAGACCTAATGAGAGGCACTTTTTTCATTAGCAGTTCTTCCTTAAATAATTAAAATAACTGTAGAAATCACTAAATTTGAAAATGACTTTGGAAATGTTCCCGGACGCTCTGATCTTATGGAACCTTTACTAAAACGTACCAGACTGATCAACGCAGTGGGGGTTGCTGCTGGTGCTGCCGGTTGATCAGCACGGAGTACCAGAACCTGATCGCTTCTGTCGCTGCGGAGCAGCAAACACACTGAGTTACAGTGAGCGTCGATTTCACTAGACTCTAAATGTCCACGTTTTAGTTCTTGAAATGTCTGAGGTCTGCCGTAAGCTTGGAACAACAGCCCGGTGATTATCCGGCTTTAAGCGTATATAGCATCTCATGCTTTGGGGAAGTAAGCGTGGGCAAGGGGTCTCTTTAAACAGTCTGCTCAGAACAAGAGCCAGGGGCTGACAGCATTTCTTAGTTACACACTCACAAAAGCCTGACTATTCTCCTGTGTCACGAACTTGAGCAGCCCACAGACTCCCCCAGTGACAAAGGGGAACACCCGCCGTGAACTCTGCTCTCCTTACGTACAGTGCACAGTGAGGTTCACAGAATCCTGATCTTCTCCCACGAGGTTTTCTGCCACACAAGAGATTTGCTTTCCACTGTCATCAGATGAAATGTTCGTTATCCTTAAGGAGCCCTGAGTGTGGCTCGTTTCATTCTACAAATGAATTAGAAGACAAAAAAAAGTAATATTGATTAGAATTGATCCCAAAATGTCAAGGTCGCTTCCTAAAATGGAGCATGTGTATGTGTGTGTGTGTGTGTGTGTGTGTAACAAAGTTATTCTCTGGTTTCAATCGCTCCATGTCTGAGTTTGCTTTATTCCTGAGTGCTGCCCGCCTTCCTCCAAGGGCGAAGATCACGAGGACTGTCACTGCCTTGCTCAGAATGATACAGAGCACATTTTTAATCTTCCCTCCAATTTGATGTGCACAGATAACTGAAAACTAATCTGTGAGTTAGCTGTATCTAATTAAGGGTAAATAGAAACAAATGACATCAAAATTCATTATAAATGCCCAAGTGTGGGCGTGTAAAACCATAGGTGGTTTTGACAGTTACTGACGATCAGCAACTTGACAATGTAGGGTCGATCGTCTGGGAAGGGAATCTCAGGGAAGAGCTGTCTGGGTCAGGTTAGCTAGTGGAAGATTCTCTTAACCTTAGGGTTAACTACAGTGGGATTATTTACCCCAAAGGTGGTGACCCGTGATGGTAAAAAAGTGTAGGTGTGTCGTACTGCTGTGATTCTGAGCTGATAAGAGGGAAGGCGTTGATGCAAGCACACATCAACTCACTGCCCCTGCTCTGACTGTGGACCCACTATGACCAGCTCCTTCAAGCTCCTGAGGCTGCGACTTCCCAGTTATGACGGACTGTGACCTGGAACTGGGCACCCAGCGAGCCCTTCTCCTTTGAGTTGTGTTTGTCCTTTCATCACAACAACGGGGGAATCTAAGGGAGTGGCCACCAGCGTGTTTAACACGGTCTCCTCACTGTCACGGAGAACAAAACACAAGCCTCACCATGTGCTTGGACACCAAATTTCCAACGTCCCAGTACATCGTGGGGAGTGGGTCACCGGCCACGCTGCAGGAAAGCGTTACGGACTTTCCTTCCTCCACAGTGAGGTTCGGAGCAGCCAGCCGTGCAGATGGCAGACCTACGGAAAAAGCACAGAGAAAACATACACAAAGAGTTACAGCCGGAATCAACATGGCAAGACCCACATTTTCCCAGAAGCCCCCTGCTGCAGCAACTCAGTTAAGTCTAGAAACCCCGTCAGGCCCTAGAGTCTAAGAGAACCACACTGACTAGGAAAACTAGTTTGAAAGTACTTCTCAAGGATCAGACTCAAACTATGACCATGCTGGAATGCTTCAAAGCCAAGTTTGAGTGAATTTTTATGAATTAAATTGACCACTCTGTTAATACTAAATAATGAGAAGTTACATGAATCCTCATCACAATGAAAACCCGTTGGAGGCTGGTCCGATGCTTTATTTTGATGCTAATAACTGGCTCACAAGATCTGCTTATTGCTTGGATAAACCTATCTTGTGTAAACCTGCCTAAGACATCATACCTGATTGGTTGATTAAAGGCCTAAAACCTGGGCAGGGCAGAATGGGGTAGGTGTGGCTACAGTTCCCAAGCTTTGAGAACAAGAGAATCACAGGAAACAGACAGAAAGACAGGGAGAGAGAAGGAAGGAAGACACCATGGGCTAGCATGGAGAGAGAACCACATGGGCCAGGAGGAAGGACTCCAATAATGGTGTGGAAAGGCCCAGATGAAAATAAAAGCAAGTATTTGTAAGATTATGGATGGAAGGAAGCCAAGATAGGAATGGTTAAGGCAGATGGCATTGGATGGGGCCGGGAGGTAGATGGTGAGGTTACTGAGACAGCAGTAGGTGAAATATCTGCCCAGTTCAAGGTAAATAAGGCAATTATAAAATTTAACGGGTGTCTGGATCTTATTATTTGTGATAGCAAGTTAAACAATACTGCCAAAATAATTATGGGGCAAATGATAATAACAAACATTATATAACCCAATGCCAATTTTTATTTTCAGTAACAAAAACATTAAGAATGTATTTGTTGTTAGGAAAAATTATAAACATTACACATGTGTTTTAGCATTTCTGTGGTGTGGGTTTTTATACCTTATATTTCAAGAGCTAGAAAGTTTTTATGTTAATTTGTGTCTTCAGGCATGCACTGCCTTAAACTGCCAAGAATCACAGTCCCTTTTACCTAAAGCAGGGCTTGGAGAATTAACCATGTGTTGGTCCTGCCAATCAAAGCAGCCCCACTCACTCATTCTGAGAGACTGTGTCCACCTCAAAAACCAAGTTTCACAGGACTGTGATGGATCCCTGTATAGAAGCAGCTGGACTGACATAGTTGGTACACAAACCCTTCATTATTAGGCAACCCTCACTGGCCAAGACACTATTCTTTAGTAGTCACACCGGCCAATATTTGTACACAATGTGTCTCATAGTGTTTCAACCACTGGGAGAAGACACCCCAATAAAGTCTGGCTTTCAGCAGTTTCTAAGAGCTCCTTGGAATGACCCTTCCAATAAGCATCCAATAGAGAGGAACGTTGTCTCTTTTGTGTAGTTTCAAAACGAATCATGTTATCCAGAATTTCACAGGGCAGCAAAGCACACAATGACCATAAATTGAAAGCATAGTCTACAAGAACAGGCCTGGATCTTAAACCTCGCTCATGCGAGCTGTGTGACTTAGGTAGCAGGTCAAGGCAGAACACCATTAAAGTTAATGGTGCGATCTGGGTAGCTTCCCAAAAACACGTGTTTTATTTATTTTTCGCGCAACATGTAGTCACGTCATTTAAAGAGTCTATAATCATGTAAAACTTGTCGCTAAAAATAATCAAGCTATTGTGTGAAGAGTGACCTCAGCTGGTCGGCATGGCTTCGTGTTCCCAGGAGACCGAGTTCATCTATTTGCATATCTTCTTTACTATTGATTTCCACCTCCCTAAATATTATGCTTGCTCTCCTATCTGTCGGTTCCTCTGTTGTAGAATTACCTACTGATCTCCCGCCGGGAGAGACCTAGGGACCACTCCCATCTGTGCTCTCCCACCTGCCCACGCCGGACTCAGAACAGATCCTTCTTTGCATCTTTCCACGTGCGCTGAAGGCACGTTATTTAATGAAGACATAAAATTTACCAAGATCTGTAAACCTTACTGAGAGTTGGGCCATCTAAACCCCATTAAATCTACCCAGTTATCTTCAACCATTTTGAGGAGAAGGCAATTCCAATTACTCAGCCCAGTGGAAGGATCATTGGACATTCTCCCAATGTCCAGCTCAGATGAGGGGAAAGAACAGAAATATATATATATATATATATATATATATATATATATATATATATATATATATATATATATATTTTAAATCAGCACATAAACTTATCAAGTTTTCTGTGAAAATTATAGCCTCATGTCTACCCAGATCTCCTCAGGATCTGTTTTAGTCTCTTTATAGAATGGATTCCCATTTTTCTCCCATGGAAAGAGGGTCGCATCACCCGGACCCCACAGAACAGAAAGCATGTTGAGTGTGATGGCCAGCAGGCTTCCAGCAATGACTTCTACAGTGTCACGCTACCCTCATGCACAAGTCACATTTTTCCTTGGTTTTCCCCACGGACGGCTCAGTGACCAACATCCTGAGACCAATGACAGTTACTAAGCATCCCTTTGCTTTCCAGCTAGTAGCTCTTGGTGTCATGTTGGCTCCCATTTTCCTTATATTTACAGATTTATTTACTGATTCTGGGGAGACCTTGGGAGCCAAACTTGTTCTAAAGATGTGTCTTCCCTCCTCATTCCCAATAGTCCCATCCTAATCACAGAGTTTAAAGACATCACTTTGGGTAACTCAACCAAGATGCTTTGAGAAGGGAACTTCATAAGTGTGTCTGTTATTTTAGAAATAACATTAGAGAAATGTTAAAATGGGCTTCAGTAGGCAATGCTACATCATAATTCTAATTATCCCCATAAAGTCTGGTTTAGTCTTTTCTTTTCAAAATTCAGTTGAGATGACTATCAGCCCTGAGGGTGGTCGTTTCTGTACAGTAGGGGTGATAGTAAGATTTTCTGTGTTCTCATTAAGTAGACGATCTCATCTGCTGTGTTATCTTAGGGAGTCCTTACAACCAACCTTGAAGATAAAATTTTGCACTTGTTTAATTAATGAAGTCTGTAAGTGTTGTAAAAGTCAAATACTTTCAAATTTGCCCTAGTCAATGTAGAGCTGGGATCTGAACCCAACATAAAGGGCCTTCACCTCTACAGAACATTGGTCCCCAGACTTGCACACTTCATCTTCCTACAAGACGTTCATATGACGTCATATCCATGATCTGAGAAACTGGTTCATTGGAAAAGAATTCGGTGCCTATTTTGTGAAGGAAGAATGATTCTTCTTATTACAGATTAATCTGTCTCACCCTGTCATAGGACCTTCCAAAGGAATCTGTGCAAAATTGGCCAAGCTTAGATTTTTAAATGTAAAATCTCCCGAAAATGAGTAAGCACCTGCCTCGTGTTAAGTCTACAGCATTGATACGCTGGCCAAGACCCAACAATGGAACAAAACAATCTGTACTTGAAATATCACTTGAGGCTTAATTAGCACAATAAAAATGAATTGGGAAGCACGGATCGCCACGGCGGGATAAAGCACTCGCCAGGCACTACTTCCTGGCTTAATAAGATCTGAAAGCAGCACAAGGACACAGCAAAGCCCAGCAAGGCTTCCAAACTCTTGGAGCACTACCAGTGCTCCAAGCAAACACCCGGCTGATAGCAAACACCAGCCATCTTCCTTCTGCAATGAGAACCTCACGGGAGAGTAAAAAGAGCAAGTGTACACAGAAGGCAGGCCATGCTGACGCTCTTGACCTGAATTTGGTCAGTGCTTACCTATAGGTCATGTCAGCTGGCTTTCCTTGGACCTCAGCTCCCCAGGTCTAAGGGCACAGAGGTACCTCGTCAAACATGCAGTTTCTTTTCCAGGTGGTGGAGGTTGAACCCAGAAGGTTCATATTTCTAACAACCTGCTCATCCCACAGACCATAGTTTGAGGAGAAGGGGTTTAGATAATGGATATTGGACAATTGTTCACTAGGCTTTTTTTTTTACAACTATTATTCTTAAACCCAACAGGGGCCGGAGTAATTATCTCTTCTTCCAAAATTTCCACATAGTGTGTTCTGAGAAATTTTAATTCTTTGAGATGCTTAAATGGGTGTGGTAGAGATGGAGCATGGGATTGAGACAAATGCAAGATTAAAAGTAACAAAGGAGAAAGGAAAAGAGAGCTAAAGAAAACTGTATGTCTGTATGTATTTCCATATAATAGCCCTCAGAAGTCTTTCTACGAAGAACATAAAACATGTAGCTACGGTTGCTCCTATGTCCCCTCAGATGATTTTTTTTGAACTGTGATTTTGTTACTTTCTTTGGAGTAGCTAGACACAATATAAAATATGTAAATCCAGTTTAAGATATTTAAATCCAGATGCCAAATACTTTTAAAGATACCGTTCATTTTGACGATAGCAAATAACATGAATAGCTAACATCTATTTGATCCTTATTAACATTAATTAATATTATAATGTTAAATATACAATTAATTACAGTGTTCATTAATTAATTCTGTATTAATGTGCTGGACTCCATCTTAAATGCTTCCATGTACTCCCTCTATCGTCACTCCAAATCTCCAAGAATACATTAGTATCTATATGTCCCAGTGAAAAAACTAAAGCTGAGCGAATGTTGAAATTAGACAGGTGCTGTATTAGTCCTAGTCTGACCTGCATCTCTGCCCAAGGGTTTCACCAGAGCCTGACTGGCTGTCTCTTAGCTGAGGTCTTCCAGGCTCTGCTCCAACCCATAATGGGTACATGACTCTGAGGACCTGAATAAGGTTCTCGGCCACTTGCCCAAAATACACAGGCTGCACCTTTCTGATAAATGATCACATCAAGTCTCTGCCCATTCGGATTATCAGAAAGGTCACAGTCATGATGGTGTGTTTTGTCAATTTGTTCAGTAATTCTGAGCTCTTTTTATTTGATGTTGAGTCATCATTCATGTGCTTAAAACTAGCTCAGTAAGTTAGAATTTTTTCCTTTCTCCTTTCTAAAATATTTATTAATTTATTTTTGTTTTGTGTTTGAGTAGTGATTTGCTTGAGTATATGTATGGCATCATGTGCACGCAGTACCCACGGATGCCAGAAGAGGGCATTAGATCCCCCACAAATGGCACACGCCATGTGTGCACCCGGAATCAAACTTGAGACCAGGCAGTGCTCTTAACCTCCCTTAGAGCCATCTCTCCAGCTGCCCCTTCCCTACTCTCTGGCATGAAGAGCCCACAGAATTCTACTTCGGGAAAATATCAACAGTAATGACCGCCCTCTATCTTTGGGGCATACTTTCCAACCTAACAACTAATATATACACATATACATACATATTGTATAAGCAAAAATGGAGTCAGCATAATAAGATTGATCTGTTTAGATGTAACTGTACAGCAAGCTACAAAAGGAAGGAAGGAAGGAAGGAAGGAAGGAAGGAAGGAAGGAAGGAAGGAAGGAAGGAAGGAGGAAGGAAGGAAGGT
>NW_026596117.1:26923376-26943577 GCF_907164565.1 Psammomys obesus | reverse complement strand
AAGGAAGGAAGGAAGGAAAGAAAGAAAGAAAGAAAGAAAGAAAGAAAGAAAGAAAGAAAGAAAGAAAGAAAGAAAGAAAGAAAGAAAGAAAGAAAGAAAAAGAGGAGAAATGACAGAAAATTTAAAACCATCTTTCTAAGTTCAAACTGGACATTACACATCTAAGCTTTTGTGAGTCGTATTACAGAAGTGGCAACTGCCAGACGACGTAGAAATAACAATTTCAGCAGCTCCGTTTGACATTCTAAAAAGGATGAAGAAAAGCAACAACCCGCTGTGGGCTTTGCTTTATCTTCAAAAATAAAAACTAATCTTCAATAAAGTGAAATCAAACAAAACAAGACACAGAAGCAGGAGTCGTTTTGTTCAGGAAGACAGAAATAAACCATCTTAAGATGCTGCTCTGGTCTCGCTTCCACACTGAACAGCAGAGCCCTAGCCCTCAGTCTCTGAACGGTAACGAAGTGGGACCCGACTTAAAGCGAAACAACAGAGAGTGTGCCCTGCTATGCACAAAGCAGAAGTGCGCACTGCTTCAGACTTGCTGCTAAAGCTGGCAGTAAATCATGTAAATAAATCACTGACATAAACTTAACTCAGAGAGCAAGCCTCTCCTCCCGGGCACATGTGCACCTGTGCTGACCCTCACGACCACACGCCCTTACTAAGCCCTTATTTCGTGGATGCTTTGAGGAGTCCTTGGGAGAACTGAAAATGGAAATTGTCATTATGAATAACAGGTTTCTGCTAAGTGTGTTTTACATAGTACCTGCCGTCTTCCTCCAGCAGCAAGCAAGCTTGTGGTTTACATTTCCTACAGGGCCTCATTCTCACAATAACTGGTTGCTAGTGAACTCAGCTGTTTTCATATGACCCAGAGAAATGGCACCTTTCTAAGTTCACTGTCTGCCTAGAATGGACCATTTCCATCACTGTTAACACTTTCTAATGAAGCCCCCAGATAATAGTAAGTCATAATTGTAGCTGGGAGCAGTGGGGCACACCTGTGTTCCCAGAACTTGAGGCAGATGCAAGCAGATCTTTGTGAGTTTGAGGTCAGCCTGGTCTACCAAGAGAGTCCAGGACAGCCAAGGCTACACAGAGAAATCCTGTCTCAAAAAACCAAAAAAAAAAAAAAAGGTCTTAATTGTAGTATTTAAAAATTGAAGTATAAATCTGAGTTAGCCAGAAGGAGTTACAGAAGCTTTTCCATTGAAAAAGGCCAACAGGAAGATTGCTTGAGTAAGAAACCAGCATGAGCAGCAGAGAGGACCTTCCTTGATCCTGCTCCACCCTGACAAAAGAGATATCCACACAACCAGTCAGTGTTATCCTCTCTGGCAACATTTGTGGGATCCATTTCCATTTCTCAGGAACATAGCTCACTGCACCCTTTATCCAATGAGTGTGGAAATTGCACGCATGTCTGTTACCTTGCATCTGATCATCTTTCTGAAGCCTAGAGGGTTTCAGAAACGTAGAGAAACAAGGCACAGTTTGTGCCACAGCCTCTATAGAGGTACTCCCAATCTCTGCAGGTTGGGACCATCAGCAAAATATAACAGGAATGGTGATAAGGCCCCATTCTACCCCCTGGCTGGAGTAAGAAGAGGGACAAGACCTTCTTCAATGTGACAATGACAGACATGTCACTGGGGACTTTGGGTAGCACCAGGATTGAGCCTCAATACCCTGAATACGAAGCTGACGATGTTAACTGCTACACTAGATGCCCCACCCCCACTCTTGTCGTGCCCAGTCCAGCAGAGAAAAGTAAAATATCAACCCCTCATGCTTGAACACCACAAACATCTCATTATAAGAATAAGGTGATTTGGATTGCCAGTCTAGCTCAGGAGATAAAGATAGTGGTCTGATGACCTCAGTTCAATCTCTAGAGCCCTCCTGGCAAAAGAACTAACTCCCCAAAATTGTTCTCCAATGTCCCATCACATGCCATGCCAGGATGATGCTTGTGTAACTTGCAGACCCAGAGAGGAGACCTGTACTGACATTGGGTAAAATCCACAGATGCACGAGAGCAATGGAAACTGTGGTCAGGGCTGGGTCTTACCTGATCTAGGATTAGGTCCACGGGCATGCAGGGAGCTCTACAGCACAGTGAAGGAAGCTGGGCTGCAGAGAGGGACTCTAATGTGTCCTCAAGCAAATCCACAGGAGTAGGGAGTCCCACAACTCCCACACAAGGCTGCAGAGCCAAGCAGGAGGTCAAAGTTGACCCAGGACAGAGCCTGACACTCAAGGGAAAGTAAAGATAAAGTCACTGGCCTAGGTACCAATCCCAAAGAGAAAAAGACACCTCAACTCTGCTTAACTCAGTCCTCTCCTGAACATGGGAAATACATCTACCAAAAGAGACTGATGAGTTAAATTTTAAGAAGATAAGAAAGAAACAAACAATAAATTAATATTCTTGATGTTCAAGTCCCAGTATAGAAACACAAAAAAACCAAATCTATTAAAAGAAATCCCAATCCTAGTACTGGAGGCATTGAGAAGAGATCAGATCACAAATCTATAGTCAAAGCAGAAAATATATACAGCAAAGAAAGTATATTGAACACTGCAAGATAGAAATACCCAATCACATATAAAGGCAAGTTCACTGGAGCAGCAGACACTCAGCAGAAACCTTAAAAGGCAGGCAGGTTTAGCACGATATAGTTCAAGCTCTGAAAGCCAATGATTTCTTACCCAGAATACCGTACACAGCAACACTATCTCTCACAATTGAAGGAGAAAGGAAAACTTCCACGATGTAAACAAAGCTAAAGGAATTTATGACTTATTAGTCAGGCCTACAGAGATAGGTTAAAGACTCCTCTGGGTGAAGAGAAAGGCAAATACATCCAACAAGCTACAGGAAAGAACAAAGCAGATGAACGGCAGTTACACGGAGGCTGGATGCAAAAACCCAAACACTACAAAATCAAAGTTAAACAAGATGGGATGTAATACACACCTTTTGATAACTCCAAATATCAATTGTGTCGATTGCCCCAATCAAAAGACACAGTCCAGCAGACTCCATTGAAAAGTGATCTGTCTCTTTGCTACCTCCAAGAAAGGAGGTATGTCTTCATCAAATATGGTGTCAACTTTAGGGTGAAGGGCTGGGAAGGGAATTCCACGCAAATGAAACCAAGGAAAAAAAAAAGCAACTCTCACTGTTCTAACACATGACAAACTAGACTCAAGTTAGAACCAGGCCTAAGATACAAAGAAGGCCACTTTGTACAGATCAGAAAACAACTAATCCATGAAGAGCATATTGCCATTCAAATCATGTGACACACTGAACACGGTGCATCTGAAGTCATAAGACAAGCACTACCAGATATAATGACAGATAAGTCCTTCCACATTCAGGTAAGAGGACCTCATTACCCTGCTCTTAACAAACAGGTCATCCGTTAACATATCCCTTTTAGGATGATAGTAGTATCGTGATATCAAAAACCAGGTAAGACATAACAACAACAAAAAGGAAATTAGAGGGCAATTTTCCTCATGATCATATTTGCAAAATTCATCAGTAAAATACTTGCAAGCCAAATACATGTGCACATCAAAAAGACTGTTCACCATGAGCAAAGTCAACTTAATTCCAATGGCACAGGATGGCACAACATTTCCAGATCGGTAAATGTAATCCAACACAGAAGCAGACTCAAGAACAGAAATCTCAGGATCATCTTTATAGACGCAGAAATGGCTTTTGACAAAGTCCAGCTTGGCTTTATAACAAAAACCCTGAAAAGACTAGGAAGGAAAAAAATATATATGAAAGGCTATATTGCAACAAACCTGTAACCAACATTATAACAAATGGAAGAAATCCAAAGCATTTTCACTAACATGGTATGAGTATTCACTCTCCTTATTTAATATAGTGCTTGAAGTATTGGCTGAAACAACTAAGACAAGACAAGAAAATGAAGGAGATATTAATAAGAAAGCAAGAAACTGAACCATCCCTATTTTTAGATGAGGTAATACTTGAGACCCTAAAGACTTCATCAGAAAACTCTTAGAGCTGATAAATATTTTCAGCAAGGTGGCAGGATTAAAAAATGCTCAACCTCACTGAGCATGGTGGTGCATGCCTGTAACCCCAGCACTCAGGGAGGCAGAGGCAGGAGGATCTCTATGAGTTAGAGGCCAGCCTGGTCTACAAAGCGAGTCCAGGACAGCCAGAGCTACACAGAGAAACCCTGTGTCTAAAAACCAAAAACAAACAAACAAACAAAGTTCAGCCTCACTAGATTGATGAGTGCAAATTTTTTACCTTGCCTTCTTCTACCTTGCCCCTGTCAGAATCATTGACATTAAAACCAAAACCAAAACAAAAGCAAACAGTAACAAACACTGGTGAGGCTATGAACGTAGGGGAACCCGCAAGCACTGCTAGATGCAAAGTGGTCCAGCCACCATGGAAATCACTATGGAGGCTCTTCAGAAAACAAAAATATAGACCACGTGACCAAGCTCGACCACTCCGAGGTGGACTCCAAGTGAACACATCACAGAGAAAGCTGAACATTCATGTTCACTACTGCTAAGATAGAAAACTAGCCTAGATGCCCACCAGGAGGGCATGAGCAAACAAAGCATGGCATGCTTTACACAGAAGACTGAAGGTCTGTCATCCACAGGGAAACTGAGGCAACTGACCAGTAATCATGTTGGGTGAATCAAACCAGTCTCAAAAAGACAAGCATCTCATGTCTTTCCTCATTTGCACTTTCTGGACTTTGCATAGATACATAAAATCATGTCTATGACATAAAGACATAAGCAAAATTGCTAAGGAAACAAAGAGAGGAGAGACGAGAACAGAGAGAATGCACTCAGAGGGCCTCACATAATTGACTGGATGTCTTTGGGTAGCCCAGTGTCTTGTGCAATAAATATTCACCAACTAAAACCCTAAAATATATTTTAAACTTTTAAAAACTCTCCCAGCACTCAGGGAGGCAGAGGCAGGTAGATCTCTGTGAGTTCTAGGCCAGACTGGTCTACAAAGCGAGTCCAGAACAGCCAAGACTACACAGAGAAACTCTGTCTCAAAAAACCAAAACCAAACAAACTAAAAAATAATTAAAAAAAAAAGTTTAAAAACTCTATTGAGCATTGTTATCATTTCCCCCAATTCTTGCCCTGTGGTTTAGGCATGCGTGTGTCTCAGTGTTTCATCTGCCAGGCTCCTGGGCTTATGACTTATATTTAATGTCTCTTTGCTGCTAGTTACAAGAATATACACCTATGGTGGTATGGTAAGAAAAAAAATTTTAGTTTCTTAAGTAAAAATACATTGGTTATTGCTTTTTCAATGTATTGCTGAATCAGTTACTAATTCACCTTTATAAACATTTTAAAAAATAAGTTATTTATCTCCAAATGCCTTTTTTATTGTTACACATCTAGGAACTCATGCCATTTGTATCTCCTTATAATTATGAGCTTCTTCCTAATAAGTGGCAATGCATGAAATCCAACACCATCGTCAGTCAACTGCTTGTAAACATTTTCTTCTGAACAGAAACATAAAATAAAAACAAAATCTGAGATACAAACTGCTGAGAAGTGGGTAAAGAAATATAGAGAACTATAAGTATTTGACTGTCTTTTTGATGTTATAAACTCTAGCTACTTGTAGAAAACATATGTTGAAATATATGTAATAAATGCTTTGGATTTATATTTTTTTTCAAAAAGCCAGAAGTGTACTTTATAACTTTCAAAAAAATTAAAAAAAAAAAAACCAGACATTACAGGTGTAAATAAATGAAAGAAAAAAGAAATCCTACAGAAAATGAAGGAAAGCATAGAAAGAGGTAAACGCACCAAAGCATGAAACAGTTCGATATACACGGAAGAATACTTAATAACTGGGAAATGTAAATTGGAAGGCCAGGCAGCACTTTTCAGAGAGATAAACTAAGAAGTTTGCTGATATCCAAGTATATAATGTGCTAGCATGGTAAGTGATGGAGGCGGCAGACTTTCAAGGCACACCTAAGATAAAGTTCAGTTCTCTGTGATGTCTCCTAGATGAACACTTACAGGAGCATGGTGAAGGACGCTGTGGGAACACTATGTACTAATAAATTAAGAGCTCTGGCTGCTCTTCCAGACAGCAAGGTTCAGTTTTCAACCAACACCCTCATGGTACTGAGATTCCTGTTCCAGGAGATCAGATGCCCTCTTGTGGCTCCTTTGGGCACTGCACACATGTGGTGCACATACATACACTCAGGCACACGCATACACATGAAAATTTTTTTTAAATTACAAATAAATAAAATAAAATCTTTCTTTAAAGTTGGAAAAAAGTCAAATAGCCACCAACATGGAACATTTAGTGTAACTAAGATACATTTGACCACAAAAGTTAGAAAGGCTATGATGGGTCTGTCTGTACTGACCTGAAATGATTATAAATACAAAAATAAAAAATGCAGGAAAATACTTTTTCATGATAAAATGTGTTGATATCACCTATGCGATTGCAGATAAGTAAAATGCTTTGGAAAACACAAATGAGTAAGGAACGTACAGAACAATTTCTGATCAGGAAAGTGACAAAAACTTCATATACAAATTCACCTGACATAGCCTCAAATGTTGCTTCAACAAGCACTGAGACACTCGAGTGCATTATAAATGCGACCATTTAGTGCTTGTGACTCAATCAAGCCTCAGCTCCCCTGGCAAGGGGGGAGGGAGATGTGAAAATACGACTCTCAAACACATACTTCATTAGGAAACATGTAGAAAAACAAAAGAAAATATCAAAGACAGACTAAGGAAAAATAAGTACCTGTTTACTTTGAATATTTTTTTTGTTCACATCCTAGTAGCCTAAGAAAAAAACGAATCCGTTTACTTTGAACATTTCTTTTGTTCACATCTTAACGGTCAGCCACGCCAACAATGAGTCACCTGTGAACCATGTCAAGACCGCGTGGCCACAGTTAAAGACTGATAAACATAGAGCTGGTATCGGGCAAGGACAAAGCAGACACCATTCAGAGGCAGCTCTTGGGACAAAGGCTGTGTGGGATGCTCTCTCTTCTGTGTTTCCTGGATCAGAAGGCCAGAGCAGCTGTGGGGATCTGAGTGGGAGCCAAATGGCCAGGTGACTCAACAGTAACAGCCTTGTCTCTCTAGGCATCGTCTCTCAGCAGTCTTAGCATGTGCCCAGGAGGAAAAGAGCCAGCTCCTATCAGCTGGGAACACACACATATTAAGAGTTGATTGGGGGGGTAGCTTTGTTGTTTGTTTGTTTCTTTGTTTTTAATGTTGGCTGGCAAAGAAGGTTGAGGGGAGCTGACAAGTGAGCAAAGCGAAATTCCCCCACAATGAGAAAGGAAGACTGTGACAGAAAAATCTGTGTGATGGGCAAGCGCTCTCTTTGGGAATAAGGTCCTTTGTAGTAAAGAGCAAGCACTTATGTGTTTACTATCATTATCAAATTATCTTTAAGAGTAAGCAGCAACAGTGCTGGTTAGATAGAAGTGGGACTTCAAATATGGGCTCCTAACCTAAAGGCAAAGGGCAAATGCACATTCTTGTAGACAGGAATAAAGAGCTACGTGATTTCCTACCTTGTCACCAGCCAACCACTAGGCAAGAGCAAACAGAATTGTGAACTTGTCAACTGTTTGACTAACTGACCAAAATTTTGGAGAAGGAATAACACCCGCATGTGTTATTGTAGAGATAAGTCACAGGAGCTAAAAGCTTCCTTGCAGAACACTAGCTCTCACTGAGAGCTGCGTTTTGTCCCAAGATGGAAATGTTGGGAAGAATGGAAGGTGACAGTAAAGTAGAGAGCCTGAACCCAGATGCAGGGACAAGCAGGTGGGAGCGCGGTGGCCACAGCACAGGAGACAGGGCATGGGGCAGCAAGGCAAGCCTGAGGATGGGTGGGTTTGGACTGTCTACCTCAGCTGCGAGGGCTCTGTCAGCACCCGACATCCTTCCTCTAGATTGCTTGGTGCCAACCAAGTGTGTGTGAGACTTGGGAAGGGCTGCACTCTTCATGGATATTTTTTGGGGAAAGTGACTAGTTGGATAGATGATGGGCGGAGACACAGACAAACCAGCAAAGGAATTAACAGCACCCTTCTTCCTCCATGTTCTTTAACATCAGCCATTCAGAAGCAATGTTCTACTTAGAATATTCACTAGAGGTGGTCCCAGCTGGCATCTCCACACTGCATGTAAAGGTCTGATTCGCCAGAGACACCCTTGACACACACCCTGGGAAGTCTGGGTGGTGGTATTCTTCACAGGCTCGCTACGACACCAAGGCAATTAGGATAATTAATAGCAACTAGAACTCATTGATTAAAAATTAAATTACCACAATTGGGTATCTGCAGGTTTGCCAGGGGGGTGTTGTTGCTGCTTTCATTGAGGCAGTACAAATCCTGAGTGTCGGGGCTGGATTTAGTCTCCTGAAGAGTCTTGATCCACATAATCTCACAGGAACACGTGAACGGATTGCCCACCAGGATCCTACATGGAACAGAAACGCAACCCGATCAGGCTCCCACTTGACGTTCAGTTTCGCCTTAGGAATGACGATCACGAATGACGACGGGAGGAATATTTCCTAGCTGCCAACCTTTGAAAGTCACACCCACCTTCACGGCGTAACAGTGCTTTACTATTCACTCCATTGTCTAATACTGCTGTGCTGTTGTTACGTGCAAACAAAACAGTGGAGGCTAAAGATAGCAAAGAGATGCAGAACTTTGCAGATCATGTAGGAAAACAGATCTGCACAAACACGGCTATGACAGAGCATCTCATGGCAGGGAAGGGTGCTGTTCTGTACTTAAGTGAAAATGCCAACGATAATTTTTCTTTTCTTTTTATTTTTGAGACAGGGTTTCTCTGTTTAGCTCTGGCTTTCGTGGACTTGCTTTGTAGACTAGGCTGGCCTCAAGCTCAAAGAGATCTGCCTGCCTCTGACTCCCCAGAGCTGGGATTAAAGGCCTGCACCACCATGCCTGGTCACCAATGGTAATTTCTTAGAAGCATTGACACACCTATGTCTGATCAGGCTGGAGATCTAAGAGTTCTCACTTCAGTGGGGGAGCACAATCATATTGTGTCCTTTTAAAATGAAATGGGAGACAGGAGTCTGGGGCTGAGGAGCGAGGACCAGGCAGCTGTCTCTCTTTGCCTTTCTGCATCATGCAACCAGAGTCCTTTTCAGTCGTGCAAAAAAGTTGAGGGCAGAAGCTGGACGGGAGAGAGATAGAGAACACATATGCACATCCTCCACCCAGGGAGCATTTCAGAGGGTGAGACACTGGGCTCCCCAGCTAAGCTGTGCAGGATACGAAGGTGTGCAGAAAGACACACCTCCAGCCAGCCCTCAGCAATGCTGTCTGGACTTGTACATACTACAGTGGGTGGAGGAGGAAGTGTTCAAGAAGGAAAACAATAACCACGGGGGAGGGGGAGGAATCTTTAATGCTTATTTATAATGCTCAGTGGCCTATTTAAGATGAATTCCATTTATGATAATGAACCTTTAAATGAGGCCATTTTCAATCGTTACATAGACTCTGCCTAGCATTAACCGCAATACTTAAGATTTCCCGAGGACAGGACCTGGCTTTGCAGCATCATTTACTCCTGTGGTTTTCTGATTGCGTTCTAAGAATCTCAGCGGTCCCCGGAGACTTTTCTGTGAGTTTCACAGGGGGAAATGTGGTCAGGGTAGACCGGTTTAATTTGTATCTGCTCACTCATCTCCAAATATCCCGCCAATATCAAAATAGGATTTGATGCCATGAGACATGGAATCTGAGGCAGAAAAGTCCCATCATTGGCTCAAACTCACATCACCCAAGATATTTCCTAGAGCTCTGAGCACACAAATAGCTGAAGTCTTTCTAAAATGAGGCTGTAATTAAATAAGCCGAGATGCTTCAGTTACGAAGCCGGGGTGTTCACATGGCCCAGAGCCCCTGGTGGAGAGCTGGCCCCTTCCTCCAGGGTGTCACAGGGCCACACAGCCCCACTGGAGAGCTGCTCCTTTCATGTGATGGTCTCATTGATTTGCCCAGGCACCAACCTCTCCCACTAAAGGATGGAATCCTAGACACAAACTTCCCTCCTTCACTCTAATGGGTAACGCACTCGAGAAGTGAGCTGTTGGACAACGCTGCCAATAGAATTTTGAAACGTGAACTGGAAAGCAGAACTCTAACCATTAGCCTATCCAGGAAGTGTTATGCAGCAGCACCCAACACCTTTGCCTAGAGTTCCGTGTTCTGCGTCGCTCACCTGCCTTTGGGGTGTCCCATCCCGTCCTGTGTTAGGAATGCCAAAGGCAAACGAAACGGCTCGCTCACATGTGGAAGCTAACTGAACTGGCCTCATAGCCATAAGGTAGTGGTTTCTGGAGGCTGAGAACAGTGGTGGGAAGGGGCAGGGAGACAGCCTGGCCTGGCAACTGGGTACGAAGCCACAGTTAGATAATGGCAGTCACAGCATTTTGCAATGGAGCAGGCTTACTATTAATCGGTAATTAATGTGAATTATTTACTCAATATTCATCGATAATTTATATTTCAAAATAGGTAGAAGAAAACAATTTGAGCACTGAAAGTTTGAGACCATGATGGATATATGCATATATGTCTACCTATGTATCCATTCTTATATGTATAAACATTGACTGTCACGCTGTACTAGCATAAATTTAAAGTAACTTAAGGAAGTAGACACTGGTGCTTCAACTCCCTGAAGCTAGCTCATTCCCAATAATTGCCAGTTGTCAAGACTCTCACCATGTAACCTTTTCCTGCTTGGAAATTTGTGACCTCTCCGCTGGGAGTGTCTGCATGACCTGCTCGAGCAGAGTGTAGGATTCTCTTTACAAAGATGCCCTGTGTGCCCTCCTCCTTTTGGCGTTAACTTGGGAACCATGCCATCACCCCAGACTCTTCTCCAGTCTGTTAGACAAAATCCCTACGCACCCCACAATCCACAGCTGACTACTTCCCCACCCATTCCCACACACAGTATCTTCAGAAACCAGACCTGCAGTCAGGCTCTGCTGGGTGTGGCTATTTCTGGCAAGATGGCTCCCTATTGGTTGAAGCAAAATGTCCTCATCTTTCTCCAAGCCCTGGCTGAGTTGCTCCCCAGCCATCTCTGTGGATGTGGCAAGGAGTTCCCACTCAGTGCAGCCAGCACTCAGATGGAGCTGCCGCATGTGCTCACACGTCAGCCTTGGAGGCTCGGGTCCCACTGTGGCAACTTGTCTAGGGGACTTGGTCCTGGTACTCAGAGCTCAAGCCACCTCTTAGCCCCATCACTGTCTGGAACAACAGCAAGGTGGGGACAGGAACTGTCCCAGATGGGAGGCAGAATCACGGCCCAGTTCCACTTCTCTGGCCTCTGGGAGCAGGGCAGCGGCCCTGGAACCCTCTTCCTTTACCCTGAGCTGTAAAGCTTCATTAGGAAACTTCAGTCCCCCCTCTGGCTTTTGATGTGTGATGATGTGGAATATGACAACCTCCCCCCATTCCCCTGACTTTCCCAGAGAAGAAAATAAACACTGAGAATAGACTTCTTTAAAGTGACTTGTTTAAGTCAATGCTTCTTCCCAATCCCCTGAGCCCTGTCCTTCCAGGCCCACAAGCCTTGGGGTCCCTTCAAGCACCCCACCTCATCAATAGCAGCCTTTCATGTCGCCCTTGTGGTGACTACCCCAAGGAGTGAGGACACAGAGATGTTGACTATCAGCCATAAAATGTCTCGATGTTCTTTCTATCACTTTACAGCAGAGGAGATTGGGACATAAGTATAAATATCTAACATAGTGGTAGGCCTTAAAGAACAGGTGAGGGAGATGGTGTGTAAGGAAATGACCTCTCTGCCTGGGCTGACTCTACCTAAGGGCTGACGACAAAGCTGAAGGTGTTACCCACTATAAGTTCCTCTTTGATGAACAGGCTTTATTTTAGGGCTTGGGTAAAATAAGAGCCAGACGAGATGAAATATAAGACTACTTTAACACAAAACTCCCTGCTGCTTTTTTTTTCTCTTTTCCCTCTATTAGAAAATAAATTATTTATGTAAAAACAACATTCAACTGATCATAATGACATATAATTGAGACTGAGATTTTAATCACCCAACTGGGGCAGAACTGGAGAACTCATTTTCAAGAATTTTGATGCAACATAAACTTGCAATGATACTCATTTAAAAAAAATACTTAATTATCCTTTCTTTTGAAAATTTCCTCCCAAATGCCAGACAAAATCATTACTTACAGCTCAGACAAGTCAAGGTGGCGGAAATGCTTCCTAGACAAACTCGTCAGCTTGTTTCGTGTGAAATTACTGAAAGAAATCAGATACATTAGGTGTGAATTTAAAGGTTATGATTTCAGAATTGTGTGCTCAAATAGAGATTTCATTTTCAAAGTCTAATTTTCTTGGATTGGGGTTCACAGGTTCCTTGGGCCCAATTGTGTCTCTTACCTGGAAAGATAACTTTCTGAGGTCCCTGCCTCTCTTATGGTTCATGTAGACTATGAAAGAGTGTACACTTATCAGAGTCTATTTTCACTATCTTTGTTTCACCGAAAAGCTTATGTTTCACATGCTAATCGAAAGTCCACTCCTCGGCCTAGTGGAGATCCTGACGCTTTGAACATTTAAGTGGGGAACATATAACAAAGTATCCCTTTATAACCTCATGTGAGGGGGGGAGAGGCTCTAAAACTGAAAAGCATCTTGAACATTTTGAGGTACATGACAAACAAAATTTGGAATAGACAGAATTTAAACTGTCTTTCCGGGAAAGAACACACCTGCTGACTGAAAGCACTTGGTGGGACGATTGACATGTGACTTTATGAGCAAGTAACCCCTTGAAGAGAAAAGGGTAAAAACTGGGGAACAGAGTGTGTGCCAGGCTTTACCTTGAGCTCTCCAGAAACACAGCTACTTTATATTTAAACAAACCAATGGAAAGATGCTCTACCCATGACAGGAGGGGTCAGGGGAGGGCAACCTTATGAATTTCCTGGTGTGTTCCAAATAGGCTTTTTTTTTCCGTCAGATGGATGGGCATTTGATTTGAGCATGATCACTGGGATGGGAAACTCCCAGCCATCATTGATCCTGGCAGCTGAATTTGTTTACCACTTAAACTGAAAGTTCCTGAGCCTCTGAACATTTTATTTTTGACAAGTAACAAAAGTGGAGAATGAACAGCTACTTCCACAAAAAGAGCCAAGACCCCGCCTGCAAGGATCTTTGTGTCTTGCTCTCATCCAGGAAAGCAGGTACCTAAGGTGGATGAGACAGGCCTAGAAGAATGGCAATCCTGGCCCTGCCCTGAACCTGAGACCAGCATGCTATGTCAGCTCAGTGACTTCTCAGACCTCTTCAGAGAGGGCCCGGGGCCCAGGAGCTGAAGCATGACCTAACAGTGTAAGCTGGTGAATGGCTTGGAACTCAAGAATGGGTGTGTCCACCCAGTGGAAAGCCCCCAGGGAGATTTCCACCCACCTGCACCACTGACAGGAGGATGTCCTCGTGCCTTGTAAGCTTGTATCATTTCCCTTCACGCTAGCACTTTGTGCTCGCCCACAGGAAATGGTATCCCACATGAAAATATAATCCACAGGGAAGTTGTAAGGCATGCCTATGTGGGTCTTTTCTTTTGGAACGGGAATTAAGAATGGTTTCCGTGGACACCACAGCAGAAGCCTCTGCCTGTCTTTAAGGCTCAGACATGTTCCTACTCACCACAAACCCCAATCTTTCTAAAAAAGAAAAAGATCTGCCCCCCCCATAAATAAAAGTAGAGGGATGAGAACAGAGGAAGAGAGTGGAGAGAGTGGGGGGGATGAGAGGAGAGGAAGAGAGAAAAAGGTAGAGAGCAGGAGAGAGAGAAAGCAAAGGCAGGGAAGGAGACGCTTTCCCCATCAGTTCCTTGCTGCCCTTTGGAGCAGCGCTCCTGTCAGCTCTGTGCTACCCTCCCTGGAAGCAGCTGCTCTGTTGGGCTGCCAGCGGCATAGTGCAGCGTGGGGTTACGGGCCAAAGAACAAGATGAGTTTTATGAAGCATACTTAGGAATGGGGCCAAAAGCCAAAAAGGAGGAAGAAGGAAGAAAAAAAATCAACAATCCTCTTACTGTTTGATTGTAAAACTTTGCTAAGAGCCTAATTAGCACCTCGGCAAAGCCCCTGGAAAACACAAATGCTGGCTTTTCTCACAGTCCCTGGGGCTTTAGGGGCTGGGCAGCAATTAAAGGCATACATTCGGAGACCAGTTCCTGATGGTCACTGTGTGAGGATAACGCGGACCAGGCAAACTGAGGCAGAGGGGAGCCAGGGTTAAACAGACGCGGTTAAACAGACCCATCTTTCCCACATTTCTGTATAGTTAAGGGAGCTCAGAGTGACCTTCAGGCCATCTCAGGGCTGCAGAGAGACAGCTTTAAGCGCAGGTTTCTTCAATTGCCACATGCACCTCACTGTGTTGATAACTGAAGTCAGTGCAGTTTGCTTTCAGGATATCCAGGCAAAACGAGCTGGTCCCTGGGGTCCTCATCCCAAGCAGAGGCTGGGACAGAAGACTGACTCCTTCTCCACATCCCTACCATCCTCCAAGGCTACTGGATTCCCTCTCGTGCTGTGGCTAGGAAGAGCCTCCTTCTTTACCTGGATGTGGATGTGTGACGCTCACTGGCATCTCGCCACTCTTCCTGATGGTCTGAATGCTTGCCTAATTTCATTGTGTCATGTTACTTGACAATAGCTACACACATCAATAGAGTTTCTGAAGTGTGATCAATTATTGGCTCCTGATTGTAGCCTGGTGAAGAAACTATACAGAATAATCTATCCCTCTGGAGTGAGACAGATACATGAAGCTAGAAAACCATTAAAATTGTTCTATTATACAGCAACATACACACACAAAGTATATCAATAAAACTACAGTTAGCCACGGCCCACTGTTCTTATTGGAACATCAGCCCCCCATGGAAACAGAATGCACATAATGCAACGGCTGAGCAATTTGGTTCTAGGGTTATCTGTAATGAAAATTCAAAAACTTATCTGTGGAGGTCATTAATTACTGCTAAGAGGTTGCTGTGGGACGTTTTCCCATTCTTCTCCTGTCATGGTTGTGCCACTAAGAGCTACACACACATCAAGAGTGACCCAGCAAACCGACCCAGACAGGCTGTCAAGAAGTGTTTCAAGAAAATGTGTTTTAAAATGTGCCCAGAGTTTTATCCCGGGTTTGCAGAATGTTTTATATCTTAGAAAGTGGCTTCATTATTCCTGTCACATATAAAATATGAACTCCTGATAATGACTTTATGAAATTAAGGTCTTCAGTAATATCAACACATCTCCACAGAGCATCCAGGCCGGCTGCTTCAAGACAATAAATTCTTTAATAACCGGCATGGAAATCAGCCGGGGAACTGTTTTCCCCAGGGAGGGAAAGGGGACAGATGTTTCAAGATGATGGTGGTGGCAGAAATTTTGTCTTCTTTACTCCTGTCTTAAGAACGTGGTGAGGAGTTAGCTGGCTGATTAAGTGTCAGAGCTCCCTTAAACCAGAATTTTGCCTATGTACTGAAAGCATACGCATCATTCTACTCAAGTGAAGTATCTATGCAAGTGAGACCCTGCAAGTAAACAGCAAACTATGAAATGCTGAAGAGACCATTGTGAAGAGAATTTGGTCAACAAGAACCAGGGAACAGTAGAAGATTCCCATCAGAAACTCACGGTGTGAGGGAGTCTGAGTTTGGGGGCAGGGCCACGGACATTTCTGTCTTTTGGGTTATCCGCTTAATAGAATATCTCAGGAAAGCCATAATTTATTGACTTGATGGTACCACTGAGGGGACTCAGCAGAAAACCATGTATCTGCTGCATTTCCAGTTGAAGTTGGTAGCATGACTTGGAAGAGAAGCAGTCCTTACAATAAGAGCCATCTGACCCTTTAGCATATACAGTGATTGATTTTTTCCCCTATTTTTGTCAATTCACAGCACATGCTGTTGAGAAAATGAAGGTTCAAATAGTCCTATTATAAAGGGAAAAGCAATAGTAATTTTTATTTCCTTAAACCGTCCAAGGCCAAGTCAGCGTCTTGATTAGTTAGCTTGATGTCTTCCAAGGAGTGTGTCTCCATTCCAAAGAAAAGAATCCAGAACTCGGTACAAGGACATCGTTTTCACATCAGAGTCCTTGCCGTTGGCCCAGCGCTCTGTCCAAGATGGAAATGGCCCAGAAATTCATGAAAGGGAATAAACAGGCTGTTCTAAGTCCCCTTCGAAGCCATTCAGAAATCAAACAGAATCAAAGCTAATGTTCCTAAGCTGTTATCACAGCCATGCTAGCTTTTAAGAAGGAGGCTTAGAGTTGGCAGGAAAGGAAAATAAACAAGAGTGAGAAAACGCTGGGTAATCTGGGTCCTGGGAAGCAGACAGGCCAGGGTCTACTCACACGTGCCGCAGGTTGCCATTCTTCAGAAACGCCTTGTAAGCCACAAATTTTAATCCGGAATCCACAATTGTCCTACAAAGAAACACACAGCGGCATTCACATTAAAACAAACTAGCAGATCGCCTACCTGGCCACCTCAGTACACAAAGTCTCTCAGCTAATGTGTGTAAGTGCTCAGTACTCACAGGTTTTTCAGCCCCACGTAAGCTTCAACGTCATCTTCATTGATGATTTCTAACCTTTTCTGATTTGCAATGAAACTGTAACAGAGCAGAAAGGGAATATGGGTGACTCAGAAGGCAGTGGGGAACAGGAGTGAGTGATGGGAGCCTTCCACACAGCCTTACAGCCTTACCAAGCTGTGTAAGGAGCCCCTTCTGCGCACACCAGCTATATAATTCTTCTGTTATCACTGGTTCTCTGGGCATTTCATAAAGTTGGTTTGAATGTGTTGACCACTTCCTCAGCTATCCCTATCCCCAGTGAAGGTAACAGGGTTAAACTCTCTAGAATTCACCATCGATGGCCAGCTCACCAGGTACCTCATCTTTCCTCGCTTCCCTGCCTCAAATCTTCCATTTTCTTCCCCTTTTAAAGGTGCCACCACTTTGTAAAGACGAAAACGTCCTGAAAGTACACCCACTACCACTCAAATGTGTGGCATGCCTGTGATGACAGCCTGGGGAACTGTGAGAAAAGCCACGTGCTCTGCACACTCCAGGAGACCTACTCACTTCCTCCTTTTTTCTCCCATCTTCCTCTCTCTTCTTTTCTTGGCCAGCATCCTCCCCTTCTGCCTTTGTCAGCAACAGTTCCAGGATTTCCTTTGAAGAACCACATTCCACAAGCCCCAGGTGGCCTTAGTGAAGCCCAAACTCTCCTGCCCTGCCCCCAGTGCTTCCAAGTGTAGGCGTTAACTCTAGCTACACAGAGCATATTTCCTTGGCCATTATGATTGGCTGAGAGAGGTGCATGTGACCTCAGCAAGACCAGTGAAACAAGACTTAAGGCTATGACTCCTGGGAGGGAGAAGTCAGGTCTTGCTCATTCTCTGGACTCACAGCTGAAGAATAAAACAAGCCTCGAGCTTCCAACAGGTGAATTCCCCGCCACAAGAAAGAGGGCATCCAAGAATGAAGATAACATGAAGAAGAAAGCTAAGGAGACATAAAAAGGGACAGCATCCTGAAAATACAACTTGGATGTCTGGACATAGCCCTCTCTGAAGTTAGATATTACTGAGCTTGATCTGGAGGTCTGTTGTGTGCAATCAATAAAGTCTCCAGACATGCAGCTCTTAAAACTACCATCCTGCAGTTTTTGTACTCTGCTCTGTAAGACAGCTGTTTAAGTCCCATCTCTATGCAATTGCGTCACAGTCGTAACTGTTTTTAAAATTCTTAATATGCACCACAACTCATAGGTCAGTTAGATGATGTACAGGTGATAGGTGAATGATTGATGGATAGATGGATGTGTAGGTGGATGCTGAGTTGATGGATGGGTACCGATGGTTGGATGATGGACGGATAATGTATGTATGTATATACGTATGTAGGTACATACAGATGGATGGGTGGTGTATGGGTGGATGAACGAGATAATGGACAATAGATGAATAAGGTACGTATTGATGTTTTATAATGACTGAAGATGTATGTATGTATATACAGACGGATGGATGGTGGACGGATGGATGATGGAAGGATAGACAGGCAGCAGTTGCAGTTACAAAGGTACTATGGGAGTCATGGTTGGGTGAATTTTCCTTTGTCATTTAAAAGAAAAACATTCAAACATGTAACACTTTCATTAATACACGAAAGCCAACATACAGCTAGCTGTTCTGTTAACAATGAGTTAAGATGGAAATAAATAACTGGAGTAATGAGACATGGGGGCACACAGCATCTCTGGGTCTCTCTACCCAACAGAAGAAAAAAAAACGACAAGAAGTATGGTAGGGACTTGGGCAAATTATGGCTGAGAAGGTGGCTCAGTGGGTAGGCAGCCTGCTGTGTGAGCTGGGGGAAGCACATGAAAGCCGGCAGCGTGCACATGGAAACTTAATTCCTGGGCTATGGACATAGGCAAACCCATGGGCTCCAGGGCCAGCCACTCTGGATGAAATGGCAAGCTCCAGGTTCAGTGAGGGACACTGTCTGAAAAAATAAGATAGAAAGCAATAGAGAAAGCTGAGACCTGGCCTCCACACAAGCACACAGAGATAAGTGTGCCCTCACACATATGTACAGATAGACTACAGACGATGCACACACTCACACACACACACACACAGATACTCACGTATGTTCATGTACAAGCTCACAAACACACTCACACACACAGATCCATAAAAATAATAGGGAAAGTAGAATCAGGGCACATTAAAATTGAAATTGAATGGCTGAGTATATAAACTACACGAAAACCAAAATTCTTTTAAAAGGAGCCACACAAACACTACATCAAAAACCTCATCTCCAAAACAGGAGGTCAGCAAAGTCTCCACCTCTCAGATTGCTAATGGAGCCAGCCCTCACAGCACACAAGAAGGAAGCCAGCCACCCCTCCCTCCTCCACCAGCCACAGAAGAAGGAAATATTTTAAGACTTGAACTGAATGCTCAATTTTTGACATCAAGTTTTTATAAAATGTTTCAAAATCATCACATTTTGGGGTTTTTCTTCTAAGAATTTCATTGCACTGACATTTTCAGGAAGACCACAGTGACCTCATTCCTCTCAGTGAGTTTACACTCAGACCCGGATTCCAGAGAGCTAAGTATTTTTAGCACTTTCTTTATGCCCCAGCAGCAGGAGAGGAAGAACCAGTGGATTCACCATTAAGGCATCAGGCAAGCCCACCTCCCAATGCACAGTGCCTGCCTGTCATCCTTCTGGAACCCTCTACATTTTGCATTTCTTTCTACAGGGATCAACGCTGCATTCTCCCCAAGAAGACAAAACCACTTGCACAATCTAATCAACATCCACAGCAAAAACATTTATCGTTGCTTCGACCTTTCTTTCAGTTGTTCGTGCCATTTTTAAATGTTTATTTCATTTTAACCCGATATTTAGATTATACATGACCTAGTTGTACTCAGCAACTATACTTGAACAATGATCTAGCAAACAGAGGAAAGAAAAGCAAGGGATGAGACGCTATTGAGCTAAAAACAAAACAAAACAAAACAAAAACTCACAAGACTAAAGAGGCATTAGCTTGGCCAGGCATGTCAGTGCATGCCTTTAATCCCAGCACTTGGAAGAGGCAGGTGGATTGCTGTGAGTCTGAGGCCAGTCTGCTGTGCATAATGAGTTCCAGGACAGCCAATGACATGCAGTGAGACCCTGTCCCATACAAAACGAACAAAACAAAGCCAAGCAAAAATGCTGACTTGTTAGAAGTGTCAAATTTTTATTTTGCAAGTTTTTTTGGTTGCAAACCGTCAAGAAAAAAAGAGGGTAAATTATGTCAGAGACAGATGCACATAAAAGAGTCATAAAGGAGTGAGCAGCTCTCAGCACAGTATGATTATTCTTGGATCTAAGATTAGATCGATTTTTCTGAAAGCCTCTTAAAGGCCATACAAAATTATAAAACTGGTGTGTGTGTGTGTGTGTGTGTGTGTGTGTGTGTGTGTGTGTGTGTG
>NW_026596117.1:26884862-26923366 GCF_907164565.1 Psammomys obesus | reverse complement strand
GTGTGTGTGTGTGTGTGTGTGTGTGTGTGTGTGTGTGTGTGTGTGTGTGTGTAGAAAGGAATGCTGGACACATGCTTCTCCTGGTCAAAGAGACCATGTCCTGAGAGGACAGGAGGCCCCACCCCCAGCAGCTGAGTTAGAGAAGTCTACAGCCTAGCTCCTAGCTAGACCTCAGTCTGACCTCTAACCCTAAAAACTTCTGCTTAGGCCTGGGGTGGCTCAGCCGTTCAGAGTACTAGCTGCTCTTTCAGAGGACCCGGGCTGAGTTCCTAGCACCCAAACCATGGCCTGCATCTAGTTCCAGAACATCCAGTATCCTCTTCTGGCCTCCACAGGCACTGCATGCACGCGGTGCACAGAAATACATGCCGGCAAAACACCCACACACCTGAAACAAAAATAGCTACATCTTTAAGAAAAGAAAATGGGAATTCTGCTCAGTTACCAGCAAGGGAGGAACCCTGAGTAGAAGGAGTCAGGAAAGCCAACAGGCAGTCCACAGAAAGAACCTGAGGGGCCAGAAAGCCACTGGTCCCCTTGGCTTCTGAATAGCCCCACTGGATTGAAAAGTCACATAGTATCCGATGCTAAGGTTGCTGCTGCTGATGTGGGCATTCCTTCACACTGTGTCTAAGAGTGTGACCTGGAACAGCCACTCTGAAGAACATGGTGCCAGTATCCACAAAATGGCCCAGTGATTCACCCGAGAGAAGTTCTCACATAGAAACACGAGAGCACAGGTGCAGGGATGTCCATGTGGGCTTTTTGGTGCTTCCTTGGAATTCCAGCACTCAGAAGGAGAGGCAGGAGGGTTTCCAGTTCAAAACCACCCTGAGTTATATAGGGAGACTCTATCCAAAGAAGAGAAGGTGGAGTTTGGAACATTCGTTGTCAAAAGCCAGAAAATATGCGCCCATAAAGATATCAAGAACTTTAAAAAGTAAAAGTACTGAATACATAATTGAACTGAGTCAAGTATGCATAATACACATATATGCACTCATGCAATCTCCAAGCAAAGTTTTAAAAGCATCAAAATTATGTACCGATACATACACATGAAACAACTTAGTTAAAAGCATAAGAACACACAAAATGGTACCACTAGAGTTTGCAGTGTGTAGGAAGCTGACTGCGGCGAAAGCTACCTTGGGGAGAAAGGAATGGCCTAGGATAAAGAAGCAAACTGGTAAATGGCTTGTCTTGTTAAAATGAAATCCGATTTCTTTTTATACAGAGAAAGGATTTCAGAGATAAGAGACCAAGTGTCACAGCACCAATTTGTTTTGTTTTGGTTTTGAGACAAGGTATTTTTTTGGTGTAGCCTTGGCTATCCTGAACTCGTTTTGTAGACCAGGCTGCCCTTGAAGCTCTCAGTGACCCACCTGCCTCTGCCTCCCAGAGTGCTGGGATTACAGGCATGCGCCATCAAACTGGCTGCAGCATCGATTCTTCATCCCGGCCAGCAGAAGAAACTATCTTGTGATGCCCTTGTGAGTATTTTCACTTTAATGAGGAGAAATGGAAAGGAAGGAGGAAGGAAGAAAGGGAGGAATGCAAACAAGAAGAGAAGGAGAAAGGAAGGAAAAGAAACAGGTGTAGAAAAGAGAGCTAGAGACAGCCACACAGCAGAGACGGCTGCAGAAAGGCCTGCCTGGGCCTTCCCCAGGCCTCGGTGCACAGAGGCAACTGAGTTCAGGTTCCTAGGTCTGCAGATGATCTCTTGCCAGGCAGAGCCCCAGAACCTCTCGCAGAAACCGAAGGCTAACCTCTGGCTCTGCTTCCTGGTGACTTACACCTAGGTATGGAAGGTTCTGGAGTCAGTCATCTCCTCCGACAGCCCCCAGCATACCTCCTCAGAGGCCTTCATCCGTAGCTCCTGGGAAGTGCTTCCTCCAGAGCCCTGAGGGCTCTGCTTCCAAGTCCTCTCAAGGAGGCCTTCACTCCCAAGGAAGCAGTGGAAAAGGCCAAGAATTTGGCAGAGGACTGGGAGAGCTTTCACCATGACAACCCTTGGCTCCTCTGACCCAGCCTAGGATTCTAGAGAACTCTGGACCCAGGGCTTTTTGGCCCAGAGCCCCCTTTCCAGCAGCACTGCCTCACAGGAGGCCAGCACAACAGCTGCCCTGTGGAAACCTCGGATTCCTCCTGCTGTCATGCAGGTGGTGACACTGTCCCTTCAGGAGCCTTCTAGTCACTGCAAAAAGCTTGGACGATCAAAGGGTTAAAATGCAATACTCAGCTCCTTAGGATCCTATCCCTCCTCCCCCACTGAAGTCACCTCAGTCTTGCTCCTTCCTTGATCCCAAGTCTGATTGGGGAACCTTGTCCCTGGAGCCTTGTTCTTCCCAGCCTTTTCACACCTCCGCTCCACCCAAACTATGTTCTACTGCCCTAAAAACTGGATCTTATATCTCACCAAAACCTATTTGGAGATGATATGGGCCTGTGACATTACATAGGTGGCAGGTGAGCAACACCCGTCTTTTCTATCAGGAGGCTTTGATTCCATCCCTCAGTGAGCACGCACAACGCTCCTGACAGGTGTAATTAATAATTAGAAAAGCACTCTTCTCGAACCAACAACTCTCTCTTTCTACTTCCCCATCGAACACCCCACGACTGACCTGTTAACTTGCCCAGTGTAGGGTGTCCTGTTGGTCACACATATGGCCATTCCCTGGCACAGAATAAACAGCCATTAAATGTCTGCTCTCAGATGCAGACAGACATCCTCTGCCTGGAGAAGCTAGACACACATGCATGCCTAAGCCTAACTGAAGAGATTACAGGTAACAACTTCAATCATGGCAAAATCAAGGAAACAAAGAAAACAGAGGGAGGGTGGTGGCAATTTCAAAAGAAAAATCTACTCAATTTGAAAGTGAATTCAGGGGCTGGAGAGAGAGAGAGAGAGAGAGAGAGAGAGAGAGAGAGAGAGAGAGCTCAGCAGTTTTAACAGTGCCTGCCCTCTCTGCAGAGGTCCTGGGTCACGTTCCAAGCACCTCTGTAATTACAACTATCTGTAAGTTCAATTTCAGGCCATCTTCTGATCTCCGCAGGCACCTGGTACACACGAGGTACACTTTTATACGTGTAAGCAAAAATACTCATATTCATGCCATATACAAGGTACGATTACTGACATACATGCAAGCAAAACACACATAAAGTAAGTAAATTTAATTAAAAAAAATTAAAGTGAAATTAGATTACTAACAGGCCAACAAACTCAAGTGTGCATGCTTTGAGATAATAGATGCAGATTTACTGGCCACAGAATATACAGTCTCGGAACCTGAGACTTGATGTGGGCTCTCGCCGCTGTAGTGAAAGAGGACAACGGGAGCTGTCCAGAGCACGGTGGTGGACAGTCCTCACTACCACAGTGATGGGCCACAGAGAAGGGTTCCCAGCAGGACGCAAGCACCTGCCTCAGGCAGAGAGTAGGAAGGGGCTGCAGAACAGACTGGAAATTCTCGTAGGTACGTACATACACACGAGCGCCCGGCAGCTTAGCTGGAGAAAGGCGCTGGGATCAAGCCTTGAGAGCTGACAGACAACTCAAATACCAGTTTGTGGCAATACTGTGCTCTGTCCCCACTGCTCTCCAGTCTCAACTGGACATTCAAGGCTTTACTAAGACGTTTTCCTGAGGGTAAAGAATTTCCTCTCAGCCTAACAAAACAGTGGGTTTTTTTTTTGTTTTTGTTTTTTGTTTGTTTGTTTGTTTGTTTTTGAGAAATAAAGGAAGTGATACTCAGAAAACTTTGAAAGAATGGCTTTGCATTGAAGTCTTCCTGGAAAGGCTGCTCCTCATTATGAGTGATTTCATACCTGCTCTCCAATCTATCCAATAAATCCCACTAGGAAATTTTCCCAGCATATTGAGTGGGCCTCATGCAGCTTTTCCTTTATAAATATTAGCTTAAAAAATAGCACAACTCGAAAGTACTAATTCCTGATACCCAAGACTCCTGTCCACCCCACCTCCAGATACGTACATGATAGGTCGGTGTTTCTCAAGTCGTGAGTTCCAACCCCTTTGCCTAAGACCACCCTGCATATCAAGTATTTGCATCTTGGCTGGTAACAGTAGCAAAATTACGGTTACGAAGTAACGGCAAAAACAATCCTATGGTTGGGGCTGACCATGACTGAGGAACTGTATTAAAGGCTCGAAGCGTTAGGAAGGTTGGAGAGATTTGACTTGAGGTAGACTCAGTTCAGAGCTTTGAGGGCCTTGTCCCACCCCCATCTCCACCCAGCCTAGAGCCACAGACTGAGACACTTCAACCTGACAGAATTCTCTCTGCCATAAATAATGTCTTTCATAGGACATATAACGGTTTCTCAACTCATATGCATTGTTACATTTGTAATAAAACAGAGCTCAGTGACAGAGCTGGGAGTGAAGGCATGGCTAGCAGTGGGAGGGGGGACTAACAGAGGACTTTAAGAGAGTAAATAGAATGACAGCATATTGTGTAATCTTGTGGAATTGTCAAATCTTTTTTTTTTTTTTTTAAGAAGAAAACCTCAATGAATTAGGAAGATAGAATTTCCCCTATGTCTTGGGTCGAATGCCAGAGAACTTCATTTCTCAGCAGGAAAGTTGAGGATAAGTTTTCCAACTCTGCCCAGAAGCATGTGTGAGGGGTCAGGTGACAGGTCAGTACAAGAGGCAGAGCTGGGTCCTCTTACTGTAGCTTCTCATTTGAGAAAATGTCACACGGCTATGGCAACTTGGATGTGAAAAGTCTCAAGTAAGCTTGCTCAAAAACCTCAGCTCAGCTGGTCAACCACTGTACAGTTAAACGTCAGCATTCCCAACCTGCCCGGAAGTGGCCGCCAAAGGCTCTTCTTTGGACTGCTTAATGGGCTGGGCACGGAGCTGCCGGAGATTGGCTGAGGACATAAAATACCACCAGAAGATCGCTCATTGTTTCCATTTTTCAGAAGGAGAAACTGGGCCTCAGACATTCGGGCAGTCTCCTCCAAGGTCATGTAGTTGCCGGAGATCTGAACCTCGTTTCACAGCCTCTGAATTCACAGCCACAGTGCCAGGTCACTAGAATTGCTGTCCTACTTTGCTTTATTTTGCTGTGATAAACCACCATGACCAAAAGCATCTTGTGGAGGAACGGGTTTGTTTCACCTCACGGTTTTTGGCCCACCATGAAGTCAGGACAGGAACCAAGAGGCAGAGCTGATAAGAGGCCATGGAGAAGTGTTTTTTTTTACTGATTTGCTCCCAATGGCTTGCTCAGCCTGCTCTCTTTTACAACCAGGACCACCAGGCCAGGGACAGCACTGTTACAGTGAGCCGGGTCCTCCCACTTCAATCATTACTCAAGAAAATGCCCCACAGGCCTACCTGCAGGATAGTCTGATGGGGGCATTTTCTCAGTTGAGGTTCCTGCTTCCTACATGACCTGGGCTTATATCGTGTTGAGCAAGCACTAACCAGCACACTATAGATTGCAAATCCAATTCCTCCAACAGAGAACCATTTCTAGAATGTCTGGATAATGGGTCTTCACAATTAATCATGGCCTGAAAGCAATGAGGAGTAAGGACATTTTTCAGGGGAGTTTCACACTGTGTCTATATAAAACCATAATAAGTGACAAGAAATTATCCTTAGTCTCCCACACCGTGCCAACATCTGAAAGCTGTGGGTTCCTAGGACAGCACCCAAGCCCTGGAATGTATGTACAGGAGCACCTTGAAAACAGTAAGTGGTCAGGTCTATGAGCAAAGCATTTTTGTGCTGGTTCCACCTTGACCTTGCGCTAGCTCCATGACCTGGGGAAAAGGCCCACCTTCCAGTCTTTCCTGTCAGAGTTGGAAAATGACAAAATCCGCCTCATGCTGTGGAGAAAACCAGAAGGCTTTCTCCTACACGAAGCCCTCCATTAGGGCATGTATATGGGGGACTGTTTTGATTGCTAAATGATACAAGAGGATCCGACCCACTGACAGCAGCTTCATCCTCTACGGAGGTGGTCACTGAGGCTAGTTACTGACAACCTGGTGAGGCTAATCACAACACCTCTCCAGTGCTCACATAAGCGGATGAGGATACAGACTTGATAATATTTACGTCCTCATCGGTGTAAGAACTATGAAAAAAGTTTCCCCAAATAACTATGGACGAAAAGATTACCCTCCACATTTTCCTCTGAAAGTTTGAATAGCCTCATTATTGCCTGTGTCTGTCAACATGAGCTGTCCACCAAGGAACAGCACCATTCATCATCAGAAACCTTAACTGGAGGGGCAGCATAAGGTTTTCATAAAACACATAAATATCTACCAGGAAAATACAAGTTTAGCTGAATTATTCCATCGTCTCCCATTCAGATTTAAGACTAAACTATAGCCAACAAATCCCACAAGGAGTCACCACACAGTTGTGACTGGCCACATGGTCTAGACTTCTCTTTTCTGATGTGATCAAATGCTGACCAAAAGCAGCTTAGGAAAGGGTTCATTTCAGATTGCACAAGCACATCATTTAGGGAAGCCAGGGCAGGAACTGAAGCAGGACTTGAAGCAGGAGTCAAGGAGGCATGCTGCTTGCTAGCTTGCTATCTGCCTTACTCAGTGGCTCACTCTTAACCGCCCTGTACAGCCCAGGACCAACTCCATAAGGGATGAAGCTGCCCTCAGTGGCTGATGCTATCCTCCGTGGGCCGGATAACAATCAATACAATCCCCCACAGACATGCCCACAGGCTAATCCAACCTTTGCAATTCTTCACCTGAAGCTTTCCGCCCAGATGGCTCCAGGCTGTGGCAAACTGACAGTGAAATCTCACATTTTATATCATCCTGATCTGCCCGATACAGGGTGTTTCTCTCTCTCTCTCTCTCTCTCTCTCTCTCTTCCTTTCATGTTTTGTTAGTTGATAACATTTTTAAATTAGAAGTTTACATATTTTAAAAGCTGAATCTCAAACACAAACTAAAATAAAGTAAAATTCTTAATCGAAATGAAAATACAGAAGATGGTGGGAACCACCCCAGCATTCCACCCTGGATCATGCGGGTGGTCAGCTGTGCCCTGCTTCTCAACCCACCCCTCCCCCACCCCGGGATCTCAGTGTTTCTGCTGGTAATGTCCTGACTGAAGTGGCTATTCCTTTGCTGCCTCCTGGCAAAGTTTTGTGATGCTGATTCTTGCTTTTAATTTTCTCTGAGACATCAATGCCCCATACACTCTACCTTGATAGGAGCCGCCTAGAGATCCCGAAAATGTGCTTCATCCAATGAAATGACACACAGAAAGGAGGATAAATGCCTCACTTTAAAAAACAACAAAATTCTTCCTGTTATGATATGGCTTTGACATTCCCCCTAAGACAAAATACAGAAGGTGAGCTTGCCAGCTTGTACGCATGTTAAGAGGTGGTGTGAGCCTTCAGACAGGCAGCCTAGTTGGAAGGAGGCAGTTCCCGTGGACAGGCATCTCTGCTCCACACTCCTACTCTTTCCACCATGATGTCCTGCCTTACTGCTAGCCAAAAATCACCGACAAAAATCATCCTTTGCTCCTTTATAACTTTGTTGCCTCAGGTATTGTGTCCCAGCAACAAAGAGCTGGCTGACACACTTTTGCTTCTTCCAGAACATCTAGAAACTTCCTCTGTTGTTAAAAAGAAACAGAAATGGACGTAGACACAGCTGAACACAGTTTAGTACTTCATGCGATGGCGGATGAATCCCAGAAGGAGGAAAAATATTAGATTGTTTGTGATAAATCTTCAGGTTCCAAGGAATATATTTGACATCACCAGGCCCTTGTCTCTGGCAAGTCACACTGGCCCAGCACAGCCAACGAGGAAGATGAGTAACCAATGAGGAACCAACGAGGCAATGAGGAAGATAGCCTCATCAGGTAGCATGACACAGCTTTGACCTGTGACAGCACTAAGACAAAACTGGGTCTGATGCTGAATGATTACCAAAAAGTTACTTAAGTGTCTGTTTAAGCCAGCGTTTTTATTTAGGACACTCAGTTCAACAGGAAATTATGCAAAGCATAAGTGAGCTTGTCCAGTGACTTGGGGTACAGGTCGTAGCTAATTTGTTCTGGCAAGTGCACAGCCCTCTCAGGTTGGAGGCACCACAGGAGCCTGAGAGAGCTTTCCTACGGCTGGAAAAGCCTGGTCACAGCTGCTCAAGAGGGCTCCTAAGCCAAAGCCATCCCTGCTGGCCTGTTCGCACAGCTCTGCGGCTCCACCGTTGGTCCAGATTCTGGGGACGTCACATCACTGCTTCCCAGCATGCCTGGGTGTGCCTGCTGGTTCCTTTGCAGCTCATCTTCGTGTGCAGGCAGGGTGTCTTCCACCTGGCTGAGCACGCGGGCAGCACTGCTCAGTCTGTGTGAAAAGATGTCAGTCCCTACCATCTGCTTGTCTGGTTTGTGAGGAGAACAGATCTAGCCTTATCCAACCACAGGGATGAAATTTTCTTTTCTAGGCTCTAAGAAGAGGAGACCATATCCAAGCACCATGGCAGACAGAGCTCAGCTCACTAAAGCATGGGTGGTGATGGGAGTCTGAGGTTATAACACACATGGCCCCTGGAGAGCAAACGCTCCAGCCATTTCAGCCTCTGCAGACTCATGACCCCCCAGCCTTCTCCAGAAGAACCTGAATCTACCTCTGGATCTTTGTGAAAATCTGTGCGCTGTATCATTCATCATCCCTGCAGAGAAATTCCTTTCCACACAGGGTGCCGGACAATGCCGCGCTCCTCCTGTGGGATTAGGATAGGCTGTCTCCTTCCTCATACTGGGTTTTTCTTTCTATTGCCAGGAAGCTGCGGACAAATGCTGGACCCAGTCATTGTAACTAATCCAAGCATTCGGGGTCACTGGTGTTCTGTTCTCTCTCTCTCTCTCTCTCTCTCTCTCTCTCTCTCTCTCTCTCCCTTCCTTAATCCTTTGATTTCTCTTATTTTTACCCTGTTAACTTTATTATATAAAGTTATCATCGTAACTGTTCAAACTAATGAGGATTTGTCATGCTTCTAATACTTATTCAATAAGGAAGTATGTGCCCATAGCATATAGTTCCTTGATCTTTTAGTAAGATGAAATGAAAAATTCATCAGAAGTGGCAACACATGCCTATAATCCCATCACTCGGGAGGCAGAGGCAGGTGGATCTCTGTGAGTTCAAGCCAATCTGATCTTCCTGGGGAGCGCCAGTGAAACCTTGTCTCAAGCTTTTTTTTTTTTTTCTTAAAGCATTGAATCTATGCATGAACTATATTTTTAATGTGTTCTCCTCTCTCTGCTACTTCAGGTAACCAGTATGCTATTGATGATTCCAGAGGAAGGAATGCCAGCAAAGAGCCTGGGCTGAAGAAACCTGGCAGATATGTCAGCTAACATGAATCACAGAGGAACAGCTCTGAAAGCCATGGGTCTCTGGGCCTGACAAGTCAGTCCACACAGACAGATCCTGGAGACTGGTGTCTCTGCTGCAGCCTCAGGGTAGGTCAGGCAGAGGGAAAGCGAGCAGCAGACAGAACATCAAGAAAGGAGAGTGATGCAAAGGGTGAGAGTTTAGGATCTCTATGAGGGTCTGTTTCCATTCGGCACGGGCTTTCGACTGGCAGTTATAAGGGGTGGGAGCAAAAGAGGGTGGTAGTGTTCACTGAGCTCCCAATCTCTGAAGCTTCACCTTTCCTGGTAGTGTTTCATCATTTCTATAGAAGGCACAAGATCGCTTTCTTTGGAGTCAAATTACAAGCATACCGGTGGGAGTGAGCCAGAGTGTAAGAGTTTGTTGTGTGTAGCCACGATATGGAGACATTACTGTGCAGAGAGAGGGACTCTGTCTACAGCTTTTAAGGAGGTCTACTAAAAATCCTCCATTCGAGCTGGGCGCCAGCACCCTGAGAGGCAGAGGCAGGCAGGTCTCTGTGAGTTCAAGGCCAGCCTGGTCTACAAAGTCAGTCCAGGACAGCCAAGGCTACACAGAGAAACCCTGTCTCGAAAACAAAACAAAACAAAGTCCTTTATTCATGAACCATAATTCGTTAAAAACTGCATTTCTGAGCTAGTTGGATCACTCATAGCAAAAAATAAAAGGGTTGTTGCCAAGAGTTGGGGAGCAGGCATGGGGTCCGGCTGTTTGATGCTTAGGACTGCAAAGTGCAAAGACCTCTGAAAATAAACACTGAGATGGCATGGTCCATGGATGCACAAAAAGCCAATCAACTGAACATTTAAAATACTTGAAATGCATATATTTTGTAGAAGCCTTATAACTGAAAAATAACTGGGGGAAAGTTGGAGGGCAAACTGTTTGCCTACCAGAGCCCAGAAGAACAGTTAGAAACCTGCTAAATAAAATGGACGAGGTCTACACGACACACAACTCTAGAAGAAGACTGCGACCTGAATATCAGTGGTTAAATCTGCCTCTGCCCGCTCAGCACACAGACGGTCAATATCCCAATCCACCAAGCACAGCAGGCGAGATGAGAGTGCTGGGCAAACCAGCCCAGGGGCATCCCAGCATGCAATAATGGGATGGATGCCATTCCTTTGCATCTGTGCTCTCAACCGCAGCACCTGTGTGATGCCAAGGTCAAGGGGAACCCTTTCACTTTGTTACAGTTCTTCCTCAGCCTCATAGGACCTCCCACAAAATACAGATGAGGACAGACACTCAGAACCGAAGGCTAAAAATAAGCCGAGTCAAGCATCTTACAAGCGTTTTCGTTCAGCCTCATGGCATCCTGCAAAAAAAGGTTCCACCGTCACCCCTCTTCCAGATGAGGAAGAAGAAACACAGGAAGTGAAACAGTGATTTAATGTGGTGGAGGCTGATTGACCCACTTCCTAGCAACTCGCCCTTCCTTACAGCAGTGACCACACCCAGAGAAAGTGTGAGTGAGTGTGAGCATCTGCTTGCACATGCCAGCTGAGCCTATTAGTTAAATCTTCACCTCAGCCGGAAGGGCTATCATCGAGGAATCTGATGACAAAGGTTGGGAGGACATGGGGAAAGAGGAGCCTTATTCACTGCTGATGGGGTACAAATTAATACATAATGGAAGTCACTTTTCTCAAAAAAATTACAATTTCCACATGACTCCTGGGCATATATACACAGAGCTCTACATTGTGCCAGAGACACATGTATGTTTGTGCTTATTGTTGCTCTGTTTATGTTAGTAAGAAAATGGAGCCAACCTAGAAGGCCATCAGCTGAAGAATGGATAATGAAGACCTGGCAAATTAGAAAATGGGGTATTAGTCAGCTCTGATGAAAACTAAAATATAAAATCTTCAAAAGAATAAATAGACTTAGGATGTATAATATCAAGTGAGGCCAACCGATCTCAGAAAGAAAAAGAAAGCCAGTTCTCCCTCAGGTGAGACTCCCAGCCTACGGCCTGTGCATGCTTACGGGGTCTGGTATAACACTTAGAAAAGAGAGTGGAGATAAAGGTCGTAGCAAAGGACACCAGAGTTGGGGAAGAGGGTAGAAAGTGAATTGGTTTTTTCTGGTTTTAACTCTGTCATGTATTTTTTTTCCCTCTTTAATGGTGAATAAGTGCATAAAACTGTATTTGACAGTGAATATGTAAAGGTTTGAGTGAGGTTCTCTAACTTCAAAATGGCTGTTCTAAGTGCTCAGAAGTGCTTAGTTTGGAACTAAGAAACCATTTGAGTGGCTTCCTTAATACCTGTGCAATGGACATTATGGCGTGGTCTATTTATTTATTTATTTAAAAAGAAAAAAAAATGATGAGAAAGAAAACTTTTCATACATAGGTTTCCTACATCAGGATTCTCCAAGGATATAATTCAGAAAAAAACCTGGGGGAGGAGAAGAGACCCCATCCCATGCTGTCCTGGCTGGGAACATGGCTCACTGTGTGTCACACCCTGCAGAGAAAGATGAGGTTCATCTATGGAGAAGGGGTCTGACTAACATGGTGAGCCCACTGCATGCTCTCAGGAATACACCCCATAATGACGCTGTTCTTGAGCATTCTCCCAGCTCAGAACCTCAGCGACACCTGTTAGACAAGCTGGTCCACAGGCCCTTAGCTCTGGGCAGTGGCCTAAGCTAGGTGTCTCTGCCAGGCTCTGCCACCTAAGGCGAAGAAGGTTCCAAGGGACAACAGGAGGCTCCTTCTTGAGCCACACCCTCACTTCTTTAGTAGGGAACCCCTACTAAAAGCATTAACTCTACCTCTGGGACTATAAAGTCTGTTCTTTTTAGTCGAACTTCCTGAGGGTAAACTGTGCCATTGGTGCCCATCGCTGGCCATGATGATGTGGGAAATGGCTTTTCTGTGGTGGCATACTGGAAAATCAGGTGTGATGTTAGATTGTTGGCACACTTAAGGCCCCATGAGCTTTTAGGAGATGGCTAGGATGGTCCAACAGGGAGAAAGAAAGCTTTATTTATGTCTGTGAAGTGGGTTGTGTTAAAGATATGGTAGGAAGTAACCTGTCTCATTACCTAGAATCCAGGAAAATACACAGAGAGGACATGTTTAATGTACATTTATTGAGTAAATAATGAATGAATGTCAGCCAGGCGGTGGTGGCGCACACCTTTGATCCCAGCACTCAGGAAGCAGAGGCAGGTAGATCTCTGAGTTGGAGGCCAGTCTGGTCTACAGACTGAGTTTCAGGGCAGCCAGGGCTGCACAGAAAAACCCTGTCTCAAAACAAAAACAAAAACCAAACAAAACTGAAAGAGTGACTGCCATAGCTGATACACACATAAACATATATCCCAATATATCCATAAAAAAACACAACTCAGTCACGAGGATGCACGTTGCCCTTTGACCTGGACATAGACAAAGATAAAATGAAATAAAAGCAATTATTGGCTCCATGACCTCCAAGGTAGGCTGAGTCAGCAGTAAGCCCAGCACCAAGCCACCAGGCGAGACTTTTGTCTGTTTATTTTTGTTTTTTTTTTCTGGAAAGAGATAAAGTTCTTAAAAGAATAAATAAGAAAGCTGAAAAGTTAAACCTTCCAGGAGGTTCCCCAGACCCACCATGAGACCTGTGACTTTACCAAAATAAGACCTTTCTTACCAGAGGGCAACATTATAGTCAGTTCCAGAATGATGCCTATTTCTTTTTAAATTCTTAACTTCAAAACCCACAGGGAACCTAAATATATGTATGAATATATTTACATATAAATATATAGAGAATTATATCAACACAAACAAATGGATGTTATTTAACTCATGGAGAAATTATCTGTTTGGATCTTTCAACACCATCTGTTCACCTATAGATCCCTCAACTCTATTTCGAAAGCTTTTCAATCTTATATGTCAGTTATTTTATGATCAGTGCTGCAAACAACTATAAAAATTTCTCAGATGCAAAATATGTTGATTACTATAAATGCCAATGAAGGCCATGCGATCACAGCGCCGGCCTCATGCAGCTTGAGTGCAATGGCACAGGCTTCTGCGTACACTATCAGACAGTGTGTTAAACTGTCCCCAAGAGTTTTCAGTTCTTTGACAAAAGCGAACAACCTCTGCCATCTGCACTACAAGGAATGTAACAAGGAATGTAAGTCACATCTGAACTCTCACTCCAGCATTGCCTTGCATGGGAAGTACCATAAGCACAGCTTCAGGGAAAGCTGTAACTGGTCCATGAGGCTGTCTGCCATTGGTTATCATATAGCTCAACAGGCACAGGTCCTCATCACTGCACTCATTTGTTCCCTGGAGATCTGAAGTGCTGGGGTGACCCCTTTTCTCTGGGATCACCTCTGCTGCCTCTGCATCTATGGGCCCTCATCCTCCCGTCTCACCTCTGTCTCCTTTCTTGTTCAGTAAATATTCTTCTAGCCTCACCAAGATGCCATCTCTTTCCCTCTCTACAACTGATTTAGTCTTACTGTGCACAAACTAATGTTGTACATTTTAATTCTGTGAAGGCTATTTGCATAAGTAAACACCATAACCTAGTGGCTTTAGAATGGTCACCTCAAGAGATTACATATGGATAGCCGAGAAACTAAACTTGAGTGCTCTTACCTAGAATTCTAAATGATGATAGATAAGATAATGTTAGATAGATAGAGATAGATACATAGATACATAGATACATAGATAGATACATGATAGTTAAAATTTAAATACATAGATGATACACAATGATAGATAGAGAGAGAGAGAGAGAGAGAGATTGATAGATGATAGATATGAGAGATACATAATAGTTAAATTTTAAATAGATGATAGACAAATGATAGATAATATATAGATGATAGATAGATATAGACAGATAGATGTGATGATGATAGATAGATAGATGAGGTAATAGATACATAGATGGATAGATAGATACATACATACATAAATTGATAGATGATGGATAAACAGGTAGATGATAGATAGAAGTGATAGCTATGTAGATAATAAATAGTTGACAGATAGATGATAGACAGACAGCTAGACAGACAGAATATAGATGATGGGTAGATAGCTGATAGACAGCAGATTCATGACTACATTTCTTCATGTGTGTCCAATGTGTTGAGAAAGAACAGAAATGATACCTGTGCTCATTCAGCTTATTTCCTACTGGCATACACAGCAGGTATACAATGTGCACTGGGGGTGAATGTGACCTCTATGTGATTGGGACTTATGGCTTCCTGCAAGAGCAGGGGAGGCCATGGCCTAGATATTAAAGGAGAATGGGAGACTTAAAAGATAAGGAATGATCAGCCAGGAGTGGAAGGCAGAGAGGTGGCTTCAGGTCATGGGGCAGCCATTAGGCACCGGGAGTGAGTGAGAAGATAAGTTGGTGCTGAAATATCAGAGTGTCCGCATCTCAGAAGTAAAGTATTAAAGGCTTGGTAAGGCAGATAGCAAGGCCAGAAGAATGGCGCTGCCCCGAGGACACGGAGCTCCTAGGCCTGTGAAGAAGATATTGCGTGCAAGATGAGAGATAGAGATCGGGTTTCTTTATTGTACGTGTAAATAGCCAGGTTTCCCCGGCACCATTTGCAGAAGAAACTTACATTGGTGTGCTAATAATTCAGACTTCACACCTGGACCCTCATCACGTCACCATGGAAGTCTCCCCTATGTCATGTCATCATGACTAGGAATGTATACACCCAACCAAGGTCCACCCTCGTGACATCAGACCCAAGGAAGAGGCCTGCCCCAATGGTGGGTTTGATGTCTTTAGTGGCGGATTCTGATGCCCTGGGCCCCAGGCCAAAAGGGGAGTGTGTGATCTTCAGGTAGGAACCTCCCGTTGTTCACTGAGCCTTTCGTCACCTCACATGAAGGAACATGGTGGAGCGTGAGCTGCCCAGGATGCTTCCCAGAGCTAAGGGCCTGTGGAGTAATGGCTCTCCCACACTATTGGTGTGGTTTCAAGCTGGGAGAATAAGTAAGGGGTGTTGTCCTGACTAGTTTTGTGTCAACTTGGCACAAGCTAGAAGCACTTGGAAAGAGGAAAACCCTACCCGACTGGCTAGTGCACATTTTCTCAATTGACATATATGAAGGAGGAACCAGCTCACTGTGGGCAGGACCACCCCTGGGCTGGTGGTCCTGGGTGCTATAAGAAAGCAGGCAGAGTAAGCCATGAGGAGCAAGCCAGTCAGCAGCACCCCTCCATGGCCTCTGCTTCAGCTCCTGCCTCCAGGTTCCTGCCCTGACTTCCCTCAGTGAAGGATGAGATGTGGAAGAGTAAGCAGAACTAACCCCCTTCCTCCTCAAGTTGCTTTTGTCACAGTGTTTGTCACAGCAACAGGAACCCTAACTAAGACAGGTGTGTTTCTTGAGAGTATCCAGTATGGCCACCAGGCTGTTCAGACAGCTTTGAAGAAAACAAAGTGGTGTGCATAGCTCAGATAGAATCGCAGCTTAAACACATTAGGTGAAAACAACCCAGATTCGGTACAGTGGGTATAAACAGACATATCTGTGTGTGTGCTACGGGCACAGGCAGACTATTTTCAGAAGGAGAAACAGACGGAACTGAGCGGGTAGTTGCACTGGAAAGAGACGGCGGGACGGAAGACTGCAGCACTGGTTAGAAGAGAGACCAACTTTTCAGGAGACTCTCGTTTGTACGGCTGTGTTGTTTAGAACGTTCAGTATTACCTTTTAAAGTTACTCTCCAATAAAATCACGTATAATAAAATTGGTGCATTTCAAAGAAAAACACGTAAAATTGTTCTAAAGAATTCAGGAGGCTCTTGGGCTTTAGCCAACAGAACTAGTCCTGGACAGTGAGTGGAGGAGGGAGAGGAGGGGCATCTTCCAGGGGTTACAGGCCTGGCCACCCCCTCATGGAGATGGAGCCATCACCAAGCTTAACCTGATGCTGCCAAACACCTTGACTGTAGAATTAAATGCCCAGGGCTCCAAGATCATTAAGCAAGCTTTCAGCCATCATTTGTTCCTCTTTAGAGATCTCTTGTATAGAAAGAGATTCTCAGGCTGGTGTCTGTGTTCTATCCTGTGCAATAATTATGTGGACTCTTTATATTGCAATATAGTGACAACCAGGAAAAAGGGAGGAAGAGGAGGGAAAAAGAAATAATCATCTTTGGGTATGAGAGCAGGAGAGAAGTTATTATTGTCAGTGTCATGACAAAATCAGCATTCTGAAGAGACCAGCAGCACCTCCATGACTGCTCTGGTTACAGGGCTACATATGCCTAGCGTGGGTACAGAGTCAGACATGCAAACTAGGAGGCTACCACAGCATTTTAAGAAAAAGATGATGGATGGCAGTGGTAGAAGTCAAACTGTTCTTAATTAAGTACTTATTTGATATTTGTAAGACCGTAAAATTTGATATTTCTCAGACTGCACACCCCCATAGAAGAGACAAAGTCAGCTTTTATGTTATATTCCAAGTGTTTAGCGCAGTAACCCACACAGACAAACCCCGGCAAATATTTAAAGAAAGGAGGGATGGGAGAGAGGAAAGAGACAAAGAAAATGAATATGTTTGAGGAGTTGAATTGATAAATGGATGACTGAAATTTAAGGAGAGAGAGAGAAGAAGAAGAAGAAGAGAGAAACAGAGAGATGCCCAGGTTTCTAGCCTGTGTTCCTGAACGGGCTGTGGTGTCAACATCAAGGGAAGGGAACACCTCAGCAGATGGGTTCAAAACACTGACCACAAATTTAACGTTTAGTGCTGAGGGTGGTGCAGAAGGCGTGGTCAGTACCAGCTGAGCACGTAGACTCAGAGATTGCTGCTGGAAGCTCCTGAGAACACAAGAGGGGATTCTGCTAGCACAAAGGAGGCATCAGATGCTGTGCCTGAGGATGGAGCAGGCCGGAAGGAGAAGCATGTATGGTGAAAACTTCAGGGACACGAACTTTTAATGGAGGAATGGAAGAAGAACCCACAAGAAAGGCCCACGAGCCAAGTTTTTCTGAGAGGTCCCCTAGATCAGGGCAGGGTGTTACAAGTCATGAAGGTCTGTCGGGACAGGAACGAGGGAGCAGGCATGCAGGGACGCCCATGACAGGGAGCACAGATGAGGTTTGAGCTTTGGCTTCGGTAGGGCAGGGCTCCTACCATGCTTAGCCGTGCTGTGCTATCTCCAGCCACACCTGTGGAGACTCCTTAGCCCAAATGAAAGAGTTTGATGGGCAGAAAGATAAGATCTGATGCTGCTGATGAGACATCGTCCATCATCACTGTCACAAAAGGTAAACCAAAGAGGCAGGTGACTTAGGAGCCCATACTTCTCAGCCATAGAAGCTGGCCAGACATGTTTCAAAAATGTTGTCAGTAAACACACAGCAGTGAGGTTTATTTATTTATTTTTAATTAGAAATCAACGCTTGAGCTAGCTGGTGTATGCACTTAAAACACAGGTAGACGGAACATATTAAGAATGCTTCCGCCCGATCCCAAAGAGGGATCTCAGTTCTCTTGAGAGGACATGTCCAGAGCAGAAGAGAACTGACTTGCAAGCAATGAGGTAGAGAAATTCTGTGCATCAGAGTTCTGCTACCCACCTGCCCACAGCACCACAGCAGGCTTTAAAGAAAACGAAACACCATGGTGTGGCTGACTGATCAGAAGCAAAGGCATCTTTTGGGGGTTGGCATCCAGCTAGGTCCCTACTTCTAGCTGGTAAGGGCCAAGCGCTCATTCAGATCCCAGACCCAAGGTTGGTTTAGAGGAACCAGAAATTCCAAAGGGGCCAGACGCCTCACTAACTCTGGCAGTTTCAACATGCCCTGGACATTGTTTTGGCTGCTCTAGCAAAGTACTTGAGGCTGAGCTGATTTAGTTTGCAGCTTCCCAAAGCCAAGTGCATGGCCCAGGGAACTGTTTAGTGGTTGGTGAGTCCTCAGGACAGCCCCACAGAATGGAAGTAGGAGGCAGAGGGATACTGACCCTCTCACAGCCACCCACTTCCAGGGTACTGAATACACTTATGTGATATCTGAGTCACTGCCCCAAACCCAAAAGACTACCCCCAGAAAGGCCTCAGTTCATTCACAGGGTGAGGCCCCTATTCAACTCACACTAGGCTCCACCTCCAAGGCCCCACCAACTCTCCACACTACACATGGGAACTGAGGCTCTAGAACAAAGACCCTTGAGGCCAAACCTCATGCAAAGTTCATCAGGCCCAAATACTACATTCACGTGGAGTGCTCCATTCCCTAACACTAGGTTCTTTAACCCACTTGCTGTGTTTGCCTTGTTTAGCCCAAGTCCACTGGAAAGAATGGTGGTTTAAATCATGGGTCACCTACCCTACCCTCCCCCAAACACACACACACACACACACGAAAACAAAACAAAACAAAACAAAAAAAAAAAAAAAAAAAAAAAAACAAGGTTCCTTCATCATCCACCAGGGATTTACAGCCAAATTCTCTGTCTCTGTCTCTGTCTCTCTCTGTCTCTTTCTCTCTCTCTCTCTCTCTGCCCTTACCTCTCCCTCTATCTTTTTCTCCCTCTCTGCTTGTGTGTGTGTATGTGTGCCAGTCTACCTGCCTGCCTGCCTGTCTATGTCTGTGACCTGGGAACATGAGGAGGGGATAGAAAGTACCACAGAAATAGGAAAAAAACCTAAAAAGCCACAAAAGGAAAGATCCCAAGCACCAGGTGGCCTGTCACTTTGGACTGCTATAAAGAAAATATGCGAGAATAAGTCATTTTTTTTTACAACAGAAGTTTATTGTTCATAGTTCTGAAGGCTGGCAAGGCCAAGGGCAAGGTCCCAGCAGATGCAGTGTCTAAAGGGGCCTGTTTATAAACAGGGCCTGTTTCTAACATCTAAAGTTGTCCTCACACTGTAGAAAGAGCAACTGAGCTATGGAAAGTCTCTTTTTTAGGGCACTCATTCTATGCATGAAAGGGTTGCTGCTTTGGGAATTAAATGTCAACGTGTGAATCTGGGATGAGGAGAACAAACATCCAAGCCATAGAATAAAAAACACAAACAAAACGTCTGAGGAGCAAAGGCTTCCACGGCAGCCTAGAGGAGGTCCTAGAACAACTTTGAAGGGAAACTGGATCCAACTACACAGAATAACTGCGGCTTCTTGGCTTGCTTGGGGTTTTCTGTTGGGTTGGCTGGTGGTGTCGGTGGGTGGGTGGTTAGGTTGGCAGTTTGTTGGTGGGTTGGGTGGTTAGATGGATGGGTGGGTAGTTCCTTGGTTGGTTTTATGGTGCTTGAGCACGGTAGGTATGCCTTCTACCACTGAGCCACTTCTGCAACCCGATTTGTTTGTTTTGGAGAGAGGTGCTTGATTTTGTTTTATTTTTATTTTTAAATCATACCCTGCCAGGGAATTTAAAGGTCACCATGTCAAGTTCTCTTGCTCACACATAACAAATGAGTAAGGCAACTTCAGCGAAGAAAAACGGCCTGGTGAGCAAGAGTCGCATTTGGCTACAGATATCTCCCACACCGTGCAATAAGGGACTCTGGGATCCATGAAACAGAAACAAGCCCCTTCACAGGGGTTGGGGCTTCCTGGTCTTTTATTTATTTATTTATTTGTTTGTTTGTTTGTTTTTTATTCGTGTGTGTGTGTGTGTGTGTGTGTGTGTGTGTGTGTGTGTACGTGTACGTGTGTTTCTACCGCGTAGATCCTGGGGATCAAACTCAGGCCCTCAGTTTTGGAGGCAAGTCACCTTAACTTGAGCCATTTTGCTCCCTCACCCTTTTTGAAATTCTTTTTTTTTTTTTTCTGGCCTTATCTTTTAAAGTTGTACCATATTCCACAAGTCACTTGAAAATTCAAATCCCTGCATCTTTTGATTTGGAACAATTTCCATTTGTGTTGAAAGTTGATGAAAGACCCAGAAGACACAGCGACATCTACAAACTTAGCTCTGAGATGTCCTACCAGGTCCTGGGCAAGCAAGTGGCGCTTGCAATGAAATTTAAAAAGTAACTTAAGACAGCTAACCTCCCATTACCAGGAGAGCTTTATAAATTACCATAATTCGATCTGAAGGATCACACAGAACTGAGTTTCAGCAGAGATTTATATTCATAGTCATAGGGTTCTACATGAATATCATTCCGGGGTGTTCGGGTATGCATGAAGATTATGGGAAAGGCTGAGGTGCTAAAAATTAATTGGTCTTTATTTGAAGTGGAAAAGGAACTCTAAATAGTGGGTAATTAATAGTTCTATTCCCTGTGAGAAGATTAAAAATTACTAAAGTCACCCAAATCATATATCTCTTAAGAATACAACAGACCGCAAAGGAGCTGAATGAAAGTGGGGGGGGGGTGTGGGGAGGCAAAGAAAGGAATGAAGCATCACTCCGCCCCTGCCCCACAGTGGTGCTTGGTCTGAAAACCAAATCCAGGCAACTACAGTTGAGGTTACGGAGGCCTAGGTGAGTTGCTGGGACTTCATCCCTCACTATGGTGGACTTGACCAGGCAGGCCGTTCTGGAGGTCCTCCCAGGCTGTCAGGCCCTCAGCTACTCCAGCAGGAGGCTTTAAATCTACATAAGCAGGCACTCCTGCCTCAGGAATTGTCCTCTCACTGGGAAGCCCCAAACCATGACAACACTCAGGATAGCCGCTAAGAGGACCCTGAGGTTTGACCACTGGCTCAGCTGCTGAGCTGGGTCTGGTGTCTTGGAGGATTGGAAAAGAGGGCAAAGCGGAAGCCAGGAGAATAATGAGTATTCTCTGACCACAGGTCTTTCATGGACGCTAGCAGACTTTATATAAGAGACTGAGGGTCCCGACTGTGGCAAAGACTTCTCTCTGTCCTGTGTTCTGTGCTCACCACTGGTCCATTTCTGATTCCTCATCTGGGCCAACTCCAGAGGACTTTCCTTTGCAGCTCAATTTTGTGTAAGAACTCTGAAATGGAGAGGGCTGTATATGCACATTTTTTTTTTCAATGACAGTTCAAAACAAAAAGTCATGTCCTCCCCTGTGAAGGTAAAGTCATTGCTTTGGAATCTGTAACGGCCTGGGCCTCTTTAATTACATCGTCTCACACAGAATGTGCTCCCACAGAACTAGCCATCCCAAGCTTGTCTTCCCATTGCTGAAACTTCTCTGGTCGTGCCCTGAAGTTAGACCTCAGTCTACAGACAAAAAAATAAAATAAAACAAAACAAACAAACAAACAAAACAAAACAGAGGAGAGTTTCAAACAGAGAGGTCACAATATTTCTTAGATGTAAGGAGACAGAACTTCTCATTCCTGCAAGAACTTGGGGGTTGTGGGAAGGGAAATGGAGGCTCTAGGGTCCCTTCTCTTTCTATGGCCTTGATTCGAAGCCTTTCTGAACCCTGGCCTTCTCACCCTCTCTCATTAAACTAGCACTGCCATGCTAACAGCCTGCTTAAGCAGCTCACATTTTAAAATGCATAGTTTGGGGAGTTCAGAGCACACCTCTGACCTCCAAGGATGGCAGAGCGTGGTGCATGCTGGCCCCTCCCACTGCTGGCACAAGAAGAGTAGCCCCCACCCCATGCTGAAGCTCTGGGGGAGCTGTGGGGTCAGGAGAGAGTTGGCTGAGCATCGCAACCAAAGCTCTTCAGACACGTGGAGACCAGAGTTCTAGAGACTGATGTCTCTGGAGGGCTCCCGAAACTCACAGCTCCCCTCTTCCGCTATGGACTGGTTTTGGAATACTTGAGAGAACTCGGTGTCGGCACACGGTTTTTCTTTAGAGAGCTGTGATAACTTCAAGACTGTTCGTGTGTACTCATGTCGAGATCAATATTTATGATTTCCCAATCTCTCGGACACTCCGGAGAGGGAAGTAAGTGGCAGGGGAACTCTGGTGGTGTGGGATCTTTACCTTTTTAATGGAGATCGACCAGCAATCAAATGCAGCGCTACAGCTGCCAGGCTGCTGCAGAGTTCAGACCTCTGCCATTTGGGACAGCAGGGTGAGATCTGTATTTTAAAATAGCTTGACAAAGTAGATCATGAAAAATGACCAGGCAGCTATGGTTCTATGCTTTTTTTGTGTGTGCTCTCTGTCTGTCTCTCTCTTGTGCCCTCTCTTTCTCTCTCTCTCTCTCTCTTCCCACATACACACATACACACCAAACAAAAATTCTGCCATCCATAAATAATCTCTCTCCTGAACCTCCTTACGGATTTACAGGAATCAAGAGGCGCCGTGTACTAACTAACACTGCTCAAGGGTTGGCAAAGACAGTGTGCCATACTCTGTCCCACGGCTTGGAACCTACAAGAGACACTCCAGAGACACAGAAGGGACAGCTCAGCCTGAAGATGATGCCAGTGTGCACCGCCCAATAATGGCCTGACCATGTTTGTCTTCCTAATAGATCAGCAACTAGGTCAAACCTGGGGAACTGACATGCTACTTAGTGCAAAAAAAAAAAAAAAAAAAGAAAGAAAGAAAGAAAGAAAGAAAGAAAGAAAGAAAGAAAGAAAGAAAGAAAGTAGCATGACAAGGAGAAATTCAATTTCCCTTCCCCTGCTAAACAAAAACTTTAGGTTATATGCCTCAATGTCCTAGATACAGTCCGAGATCGTATGGACTGCCCCTAAGGGGAAAGAGACCTCCCTGCAAAGCCTACTCTTCATCTTAGCCAATATCTCTACCGAGGAATATTGAAAGAGATACAACAAAAGGTTTATGGAATAGAAACAGCGAATGACCTTAAACAGACCTACGCTCAACACGAGGGAGCTATGACCACATCACTTCACCCCCCCCCCACTGCTTGCTTCTAACAACATATAACCCGGCTCTTCTCTTAACTCTAAGCACTCTGAATTCCCATAAGGAAGTATCACTTTTCAGAGAAGAAGAAAATCAAACACATTTTCCTGTACATTCAGTGATGGGAGGTGGGAGAGAGTAGGGTCGGAAGGGTCACGGGGCTTTTTCAGTGTTTTACCCAGTGCAATAAAACGAGATTGAAGGTATGAAAGAAAAAGGCTCCAAGTGGTTAGGCTGAGCTGAGGTCTGTCCACACTTCCGCTATGTGGAAAGGAAGGTTTCACCTCCAGTTTGCAAATTGTATTAGATAATGAACAATGCTGCATTTATTAATAAGCCCAGTGTGACTTGTGCAAACCGCGCTCAAGCTAAAACGTATAACACTTAAGTGCAGAAAAAGTGCAACCTAAAGTTTTAGAATTGGCAGTGAGGAGCCTCGGAGTGAATATCATACTCATGCCCTTGGCTGAATCTTTGTGAGTGCCAGGATGTTTTAAGCATGATTAATTGCAATAGCAAAGCTTATTAAGGTGCCAGGGCCAAAATCAATGTATTAATGGCAGAGCATTACTGCATTTAACCAGGCAATAATAAAATGCACATAGATGCTCTGGCAGCAGAAGCTGTGGGTTCTATTTACGCTGTGCTAAGAGAGATAAATATTAGACTTGGTTCCAAACATTGCCCCCAGTTCAGAGAATGTCACCCAAGAAGTTCAGGAAAAAGACCCCCATCAGCCTTCGTAAACACTTGCAATACTAGAGTAGATGGGTTCCACAGCGTGGACTGGAGAATGCTATAGGCGTGAACACTGGGAAAGCGCACCATGGGAAAATTGTTTTAGCCATAGGTAAGGACAGCAAACTCATCTGAACTACACCTTCACCTACCACTTGGGTAAGACATACAAGACACCTTGGCACTTGACACAATGGGGATTTAAGTGGCCATCATCCCAATAACATTGAGCTTCCTTGTGACATTGGCACTGTCTTAAAAATTAATTTGGAACTTCTGTGGCAGTAACCATTTGCAAACATTAGTAGTTGTCCCTTAGCAATGGGATGCCAACCGGGCATTTGTGGCTTCACACAGAGAAGAAGTACAGATCGGCTTAAGTGGTAATGTGGGGCAGACACTGTGACACTAAGATTTCTAATAAAATAGGCTCAAACAATGACGCTCAAACAATGACTGGCCACAGGTCAAGTTGACTCCAACTCTGCATAAACACAGAGTCCTCACCTGTTAGCTAATCTGTGCTTATATTTTTGAAACATTCTAACATTTCTCTACGAACCCTAAGGGACACACTCCATGGCTGAAAATACAGATACTAAAAGATACATTATCTTTTAATGTAAATAGTCAGCTGTTGTTTTAGTAAGTTGTGAGCACAGATAACAGGCCTCACTCCGGTTTTCATGTAACTTCAGGGGTGGCCCAGAATACATTAGGAATAGCACTGGACCAAATGACAGTTTTGAAACCGTGGAATTTGGTTCCAAGTCTAGCTGGTAGTCACTGGCCAAGTTGTTCGAACAAACGTTGGCAGGTAGGAAAGGTAGCACAGACGGTGTCATATGAGGCAGAGAGGGAAACAGACTCCACTGGAGATGCTGTCTGAGGTCTGGATCACTGGTGCCTTCCGAACAAACATTGCAAAACAATTTACAAATGCTCACTGCATGGGCTCAAGCACCGTGAGGGGCAAAGCAGCCAGCAACGCCTTCTTCCCTCCCCAGCCTGACGGATACTGCCCACCTGCTCCTGCACCCCGAAACTCAGCCACACACAGCTCTCAGTCCGCTCAGTATCAATGGATTTCCAAACCAGGGTGGGGGGGGGAGGAAAAGAAAACCAGAGTAGGTACTGGTGCATCAAAATAAAATGAACAACTGTGGCTTTAGTAAATATTTTTTTTTCTAAATAGGAAGCTGCCTTCACGTGGAAAAGAATGACAACATCTGCAAGGAGAAAACACAGAATGCTCTGTCTTCGGGTCTGCATTGGGCAGAGAGCTCTGGGACCTCGGAAGCAGGGTGCTTTCGATTTAAAGCCACTTTACTGCAGCTGGTCTTAAAGGGTTACAGTAAGACCACTGCAGGGACACGCAAGCGCTGTGCCTCACTTCTCCCTTCACCCGGTGTCTTGTCATTGAATTCTTTAAAAAGCTGCACTATCTAGCTGTGCAAATGCACCTCCCCCATTTCCAACTACCAGGCAGGCTCTGACAGAGGCCCCTCCGTCCTGACTGACAGCACCTTTCGGAAGGCCTGGGTTCTGAGACTGTTCTGACAAGGCCAGCCCCGGACAGGCACAACCCGCCCTACCCTCCCGCTGGCCTGCTGTGCTACGTGTCAATGACTAGGAACCTGGCACCCGGGACCCAGAGTTCACGGACGGATTGGCTCAGCCATGCCAGGCCTGTAGGCTGCACACTCTGCCCTGCTGTCATTTCCTTCCACCCGAGTCCAACAGCACAGCCATCAGCAGCAGAACGGCAAGATTAGAAAGGACTCTTACTTACATTTAAAAACCAGAACAGGTTATCTTGATGCCTTTGGCACTGGCGGATGCATTGGCAGAAAAACACTGTTGTACATTGGGAGAGGGGGTGCATGCGCACTCGCCAACCGGAAGGCCACAGCCCGAGCCCTACTTTCAAGGCTGCCTTTCTCAGTCTCAAACACTGTGAAAATCACCCAGGAAACTTAGCTTTATAACCCTCTCCACAGATGAATAAAGCCTTGTGTTCGTGAGACATAAAATGGCAAGATTGCTGGGAAAGAAAAACAGTGGTACCTCCAACACAGGTGACCTAGGAATCTGGAGAAAGGACTGTTGAGTTCCTGTGTGCCTCTCACAGACATCCAACAGGGAGAAGAGAAATACATTTCTCCGTCTCTCCACCAAGCTGGGGCAAGCTGTAACCTTTCTGGGGACACGACGGTCCCAGGCTGCAGCTATCGTCCATCAGTGCACACACGGCTGGGCCTTCCAGCCTAGTCCTGAGGAATTATTCAATGGGCAATTAAGATTTATAATCCAAATGGCCTCAAAATCCTATCTCTGAGAAATCAGGTCCAAATTAAATCAGCCCAGGCTTTTAGGCTTCCCATGATCACATTTTCTGTCTTGAGCAAGTGCTTTTCAACACTCAGAACTTCTCCTCTTACACGGCACTCCCAGAGCCTCTCCGGCTGCAATCTCCCGAGCAAAATCCAATAGATGAGATGGGAAGGGAAACCGGTCAACTCCAAACCTCGGGAAAGGATGTTAAGGGAGAGACCCTCACTCCCTCCAACCAATTTCTCAAAGTCCATGGTTTTAACCTTCTTTCTGGCAAATATTATTAGAACTTCTCACACAACACACACACAGTATTTTACCAAACCAAAAAAAAAATATTCCAATATTATTCTCATATACATAATGCCTAAACACACCCATCAGAACTTTGAAATGAAAATGCACTTGGAATGCCTTCCCAAGAGCATAATGGGATCTTAGAGTGCCACCCTTCACCAGCTGGCAGCCTAAAGCCAGTGAAAAGCACAGGTAAGTGACAGGTACTCCGTCATTCTGCCCTCCTAGTTCTCACCAGGTTTGGGGCAGCATCTACCTACATCAGGACGTATCTCCGCCTGAGCCCTGAAGTGGAGGACAGGAGAAAAAAGTACAAGGAACTCACATTTCGGTGATGTTCTCTGGGTCGACACTGTTAGGTTCCAACCTCGGAAATGCCACGATGCCAGGAGAAGGTTCCGTACACCAAATCCTAGAGGCACTGCATTTGCAGGACACGGGGCAGGCGAGAGAGGCCCTCCAGAAGCCCACCACCAGCAAACATAAGCCCCAGAGCCGCGCCATAGCGGGTCCATGCCACCTCGGCCAGGGCGACATCCCTTGCTGCCAGTGCCGGTCAGTCGGAGTGCGTGTCCCTATGCTGAGCCAGGCGTCCCCCGCCAGAGGGGGGGAGGCCTTCGCGGCGCCCTCTCGCTTGCTGCTGGTGGCCTCCCGCGGAGTGGAGCGTCCCGGAGGCTGAGCCTGGCTGTGCTGGGCTTGAGCAGGTTGGCGCGGGTCAAACCGTTCACAGTGGCTGGAACGCCGCGGGCCGCTGCTCCGAGCCACAGGGCGGCTGCATGGTCCTACAAGTCGGGCACCCGCTCGCTGGGTCTCCCCGGACTCTTTGGGTCGCAGAACCGCTAACCTTCGCGGCTATCGATGCGCACCTCAGGGCTGAGGACAAACAGACACGGATGAGACTGAGCTTAGACCCTACACACCACCGCGCTGAGCGGGACACAGCCCCTCCGCGCCCTCTCCCCCACCGAATCCCCGCTTGGAGAAGAGATGTTTGAGTGCCCAGCTCCCCGCCTCGGAATCAACTTGCCCCTCAGTGGCTCCCCAGTGTGCCCTCCCTCCCTCCAAGCCTGAGGCTGAGGCAGGAGAGGTGCGGAAAGGGTCTTTGAGAGCAGATTCCATAGCACAGGCCAAGCCAAGGACCCTCTAAAGAGGACTCGGAGGCTGCGCCGGCGATGGGGCCCCAATGATGCTGCAGAATCCTCCCTGGCCGCTGGGCGCTGGGGGGAAAGGGGGTGCGGGCAGGTGGCGGGCACATCCCACCTGGGGAGCGACTGCGGCAGGGGGACAGTGCTGGCTAAGGCCACCGAGGGCTGTCGGTGCGGCTCCCCGGCCTCCTGAACCAAGCGCAAGGAGCCCCAGCAGCAGCAGCGGCAGCGGCGGCAGCAGCGGCGGCAGCAGCAGCGACTGGCTCTAACCCACTGCCGCCGCCGCCTCTGCTACTGCTGGCGAAGTGACGTGAGGGCTGACGCAGAGCAGGGGCAGAAACTCCAGAAAATTAGTATGAAATCCAAAAACACACACGCTCACACACACACGCACACACGCATAGCCTAGCATCCTCCAGACAAAAGCAAGGAGGAGGGGAGGGAATCTGGGGGCGAGCGGGGAGGAGGAGGAGGCTTGGTGCCAGCGGCCAGGCGCAGACAGCAGCGTGTGGGAGTTGACACTCGCGCGCACGCACACACCTTGGCTGGGTGGCTGTGCGGGGTGTGCGTGTGTGCGCGTGTGCGTGTGTGCGCCCCTTACGACCCAGGTACCTCTGAAATGCAGCGTTGCGCCTCGGGGATGCTTCCTTGGTCCCTAATTCTTACATCTCTTCGACACCGCAGCAGAGGCTTAGGTCCCCCTTGCTGAAATGGAAGCCGGGGCTTGGGCAGCCTCTGAAAAGATGCGCCGTCCTTATTGTAGGAATCCTCCCTTTCCCTCTCCCTCCCTGCTGCGTTCTCCTTTCCCCACCGTGCTCAAAAGGGAAAGCAAGCTATTCCCCCAAATCCAGAGAAGACAGGCTACACCCCCTAGAAAAATCAATATATAAGGCTGTGCGTTGGTAACCAAGGACCGTTGCCCGGTTCCGGGCCACCTATTTAGGGTTGGATGGTTCCAAAGCTCTCCCGCTGAGGTTGCTGCCGAGAGAGCAGGAGCCTGCAGATTCGAGTGTGGCTCTGCTGGGTCTTTCTCCTGCCGTTTGCGCCACAGGGAGAGCCCTGCGTGGGGAAGGGAGCGCGCCCACCACGCAGTGGGTTCCCTAAACGCTCGGCACCGACCCTGGCCTGCGGGGAGGATGCCTCCGCGTCATCTTCCCTTATTCTTTAACCTGGCACGGTGCAGCCATTCGAAGATCACAGCTTCACTCTCCACCGCACCCACCCCTCACTCAGGGCACCCAAGCCCCTGTCCCCTTGCCCTGCCGTACCTTGCGCGTGTTCGTGTGCGCGCTCGCGCGCGCGCATGGGCGCGAACGTGTACCCTGCACCCGCGCTGCCCCAGGCAGGAGGTGCTTCCCAGCTACCGAGAGGCTGGGCTCCGGCAGCGCCCTGGTGTCTCACTAGGGACACGGGAGGCGATTCCGGAGGGTCGAGCGACAGAGCGTAACTGCTGCGCCGGTGCCATTCGCAAGCCTGGCGTGAGCCTGTCCTCGCCGTTTGCTGCTCCGACCGCCCGCATATCCGCAGTCATTTAAGAAGGAATCCGGCCGACGCGCCGCAGTGCCCGACACTGGCGAGGGCTCTGGTGCCCCCGCGCGGGGAGAAGAGGCCCAGCACGCCCCGGCGCGTCCTGCCTTTGCCACCGTCGCACCCAGAACTGCGCCGTGGGCGCCGCTGCGGCTCCAGAGGCGCAACCCGTCGCGCCTGTGCACGTTGCTGCCCAGACGGTGCGCGCCTCGCAGCCGACCCGACGATCTCCTTCCTCGGAAGTCCCGCACGCAACCACAAGACTATGTGTCGGAGTCCAGTTCAAGACATAAGAATGGTCGCCCGTCTGCCCGCAGAGGCCAGAAACGGGAAGGATGGAGCCGGGGTAAACGTTTGGGTTCCCCCCTCGCCCCCGCACGTCCTTTAAGCTTCACTGGGCAATGGAATCCATTAGCAGGGCCTTCGCGTAGATGCCATGCACCGACTGCAGACACCGAACCCTCGCAAGCTCAGACACCCGGCTGAGGCCTGGAGCAAGCGCCAGCAGACCATCCCATCCCCTTCTCTGAGCCCTGATACACCAAGTTTCGGGTCACCCCTCAGTTCTGCCTGCCACCTTTGCTGCTGGGGCAAGGGGCAGAACCCAAAGGCGAAAAGGTCTTTGTCCACAAGGGCCAGTAACTCCCCACCCCCACCCCGTTGTGCAGGCAGCGTCCTTTCAGGGGAAGTGTTCTGGTGGAAAATGGTTTAGGTGCGCGCTATAGTGAACCAGGGATCTGAGGACAGCTTGTGGAAACCGGCTCTCTCCTTCCACATCAGTCTTGGCACGACGTGTTTACCCGCTGAGCCACCTACTGCAGCTTCCTATTGCCAGGGTCTATTAGGTGGAGAAGGCCCTGGGAATATGGTGGGAAAAGTCCCATTTCTGCGGTAGTGGTTGCAGTATCCAAGATTGGCAGTTTCTGCGTGACTTGTAGACAGGAAGGGTCTAATGAATGTTGGACCATCTGCAGAATTTGTAGAACGGGTGTGTGTTACACCGGGAGCGTAAGCCTATCCCACTTAAAATAGAGTGGGCAGCCCACTTCCTGGCACCCATTCCTCGTGCTGCCGTCTTGGTCCATAATCCTTTGTCATTCAAACAGGTTATTTATGGAAACTGTATGGAGACAGGAATTATTATCAATTGTGTTTATTGGTCTCGCTCCAGATCACACTAGGCATGTTTAAATGTGTGCTTAATGGCAAATAAGTTGAATTTGGAGCATGCCTCACCTAGCCTCTAGCATGGCCAGCCATCCGGGTAAGCCGTCCTGGACACAGTCCCTCTTGTCCTCCAGTCCTTCGCTCCGAGTTCCCAAATTCCTTCTCAAAACTCACTCTCCGCTTCCTCTAGTAGCCAGATATGTCCTTCACTGGGCCAGAGAGGGCCTTTCCTTCACACTAGTAACTGAACAATACCATGGACAACAGAGGATGCATGGGCAACTCTTAGCGTATAAACCTGAATTATGAGACCAGAAAGATGGCTGCAGAGACCATTCCAGGGACCCCCAGACCTTGGATTTTGAGGGCACGACAAGCATTTAAGGTGGGTCGTGTGAGGTGGGGATGATGTCCCCCGCCCCCGCCCAGGTCTCTTCAGTAGATGCTGCCTGCACCAAACCATGGCGAAGTAGCACATTCTGATCACGAACGAGGGCAGGAAATGCCTCGTGCACCACAGCCAGTGCACAAATTCACAAATGGTGTGCCTTTTCGAAGGCCACACACACGAGCGCGTACACACACAATCACCTCACCCCAATACATTCAAAATGAAAATTACATTTAAAATAAAAATACATTTTATTCTCTTGTCATTTTGTTTTACGCTGCTTATAATAATAATCTAATAAATTGATTCTAACATCAAATACTAGGTTATAAAACATCACAAAAAATACTAACTTTTGCTTCTGACTGAGGATCAATCTCCCAGTCATACAACTAACCATACACATGAAACAACTGTTTTAAAGAAAATGGACACGAGACAACAAACCGAAGGGTATGGTTGAGTCTAGCTCCGTAATTTAGGAGACATAAATCAGAGTCCAGGGAAATGAGGTTGAGCAGAGCAGTCGGGACAGAGTGTGGAAAGACAAGAATTCTCAACCCTGATTATCATATTTCAGAGGTGAATCTGCCTGTAGCCGTGGGGTCAGTGGCCTGCACAGGTGAAAAAGGAACTGTGTCAATCATTGCACAGGTGAAGAGGATCTATGTCAGGGAAAAGAATCGGAAGTGAAACTGAAATTACAGCATCTCAGCATTTGAAGGGAGCCACTGACCCAGAAGTTAGGAAGAATGCTGAACACTACATCCCAGGACTGGAAAAGAAAAAAGGAACCTAATCAGCGGCCTGGACTTTGAGCTTAGGAACCAGTAAAGAACAAATTATCATAGAGTAAAGCCAAAGAAATGGGATAATGCAAACCAGAATGAAAAATAACAAGCGAATGGAAAAGCAGCAGGAGGAAAACAAAAATCAAGATCTCGCTCTTTAAGCCGATAACACTGATAAACATCTGGTTGGGCCAATCGGGAATGAAAGAAAGATGACACCAGAGAAGAGAGCTGGAGAGGGTGGTTCACAGAGGCCCTGGTTTAGTTTCCCACATCCACACAACCTCTCTGTACTGCCTGCAAGTCCAGTGTTCTGATGCCCTCTTCTGGCCTCCTGAGGCACTGCATGTGCACTGCGCATACGCAGTCCCGCAGACAAACGCAAGCACGTACGCACGCACGCACACGCACACATGCACACAAGAAAAATAAATAAAGTTTTAAAGGGAAAGAAGCAAAATAATGACTGCAAGAACAATCTCCAGATGATATATAAATATTAACAGAATCATACGAGTGTATTGTGAACAACTTCACCCACACACATAAATAATGACATAAATAACAATGCTCTCTATACAGGAAATAGATAACCTATATTTTGTGCAGATATTTAATTCGTCTTTTAAAATCTTCCCACACAGGGCTGGAGAGATGTTCCGTGAATAAGGATACGTGCTCTACAAGCATGAGCACAGGAGTTCAAGTCCCAGAACCTACGTAAACGGCTGTGCGTAAGTGTAACCCCAGAAGTGCAGGTGGAGAGGGGCAGATCCCAAGAGTATCTTTGCCAACCTAGCCAGAAGAGGAGACCCCTGCTCAGTGAGGGTCCCACGTCAAGGCAATAATTCAGAGACTGACTACACCCAGCATCCTGCTCTGGCTTTCCATATGTGCACAGCTGCCCAGCCACACGTATGCACCATCACCACCACCACCACCACGGCCGCACACACACACACACAAAATGTCTTCCCACAAGGAACACTCTAGGCCCAGATAACCTCACTAGTGAATTCTACAAAACATGGCAAATGACTACGCACATTCTACAGAACTACACACATTCTTCTAGAAAATGAGCAGGGAGGAACACGTCCCAGTGCATTCTATTAAGTCACCACGGCCATAATACTGAAATCACAGTGATTGTGCTGACGTCCACTCTAACCAACACGGGCTAGGAATCCTTTCTGCTGCTTTGCTGCTTTGCTGCTTAGCTACCATTTCTCATGGTTTGGGCCTTATTAATTAAACCCATTCCAAGCAGGGTGAGATAGTGTCGTGGTTACTTTCAATGGCTGTGACAAAACATCATGACCAAAGCAACTTATGGAAGAAAGTGTTTGATTTAGGGGCCATGGTTCCATGACTCTCATGGCAGAAGGCATGACGGCAGGCAGGTAGGCCTGCATCAGTACATGAGAGCTCAAACCTCAATCCACAAGCATGAGGCAGAGAGTGCTAACTGGGACTGGTGAGGGCTTTGGAACCCTCAGAACCTTCCCACAGTGACACCTCCTCCGACAAGGCCACACCTCCTAATCCTTCCCAAATATTTCCACCAACTATGGACCAAGCAGTTAACTATATGAGCCATGGGAGAGGTGGAAGGGTGAAGGTGGGGGGAGGGAAATTCTCATCCAAACCACTGTAGATGGCACCTCATTATATATTTCATTTGTATTTATTCAAGCATTAGTGATGTTGAACATTTTTTATGTATTCTATTTGTATGCCTCCTCTTCTTCCTCCTCCTCCTTTTCCGTTGGTGCTGTTTGGTTTGTTTGCAATGCTGGGGATTAAGTCCAGGGCTTTGTACATACTAGTTGAGTTTTCTACTGGGCTACATTTTCAGCCCTGTAATCTCTCTTAAGCAGTGTTTATTCTGGTATTTTTCTATTTTAAAATTAATCTAGTGTTTTTTTCTGTTGAGTTTTTTTTTTCTTTTCAGTTCCTCATATACACCAAATATTAACCTTTTTCTTGGATAAAGTTTTTCAGTTTTTCTGGTTCTACCGCTTATTTCTTCCTCACACTGGTTAATTGTTTTGTAGGAACAAAAGTTAGCTTGATTAATCCCATTTGTTTGTTTATTGTTCCAGCCTATGATTACACTGCTCCCTTCGGTCCCTATGTGTGACTCATGTAACTGCTTCTCTAATGTGGGAGGTAACCCATGCCTAGTTTTGTAAACAGTCCAATGGCTAAGGGAGCCACAGGCCCTAGAGGAAAATCCGCTGATGTTGTTTTGCTAAGTGGTCATGTTGTCAGACTCCCTGCTAAATATTTATGTTGATACCCATAGATTATGCTGCTTTCAACTTTGATCAGAGAAACTTAGTGCAGTGGGCAGTGATGAATGCAGAGATTCATAAGTGTTTAAAGTGCTGAGAACAAGACACAGCAGGTGCTCAGAAGTAGATGGGAAATCACACACATCCTACCACCGAAGTCCAGAGAACGTGGTAAAAGAGAGGACAGAAGGAATGTAAGAGCCAAAGAATGCAAAGGAGTGCTGGTTTCTGAACACAATATGAGCATTGCACTCATAAACTCATAGCAGCGGTGTAGAGGGATTTTAATCCAACAGCATGGCTACTCTGGCTGGAATACAGACACAGCCTTAGTACACACCTTTAATCCCAAACAATGAGGGTAAAGTTAGTTTGTAGAAGGAAGCATCCATGTTTTAAAAGTGGTGTCTAACAAACAAAGTGACAAATCAGAAAACAGGATAGGATACACCCAACTCTCACCACAAGAGACAGAAAAAGAGGACTTAGGATTCATAGCAACACACACACACACATACATGGGGGGGACATTGTTACAGAGACAGGCTAAAGAGAGAACAAGCAAGACATAGGAGGATACAGAACAAGCTAGAGAATGAGAGTCCAAAGATTAGAATAGATCGCCAGAGTTAGTTTAAAACCAAGCAGAGCCATTCATTCAGAAGCTGAGAGAAACCAGTTCGAATCAGTCAGCTTGGAGAGGAGTTTGAGCCAGAACAGCTGAATTGAACCAGGCAGCAACAGCAAGTCTCAGGGGCTGAAAACATTCAAAGCCTAGATTAGATTGTATGGAGGTTAAAAGCTTTCAGGACTAGGTCTAGGCTAGCAGATGAAGGCAGTAAGCCTCAGAGACAACAAACATCAGGAAAGTAAAAGTTACTTTTACACAGCTGTGTACCTATAAAAGCTGCACAAAACCAAGCCGGTTAAAAATTCCAGCATGGAGGGGGAAGAGGCTCCTGGGAGTTCACGCTAGATGAGGAGACACTGGCAGTTGATAACCGTTGTGGGGAAGAACATTTTTCTTTGGGTATGTAGATACTGGTGGGCTCCCCTGTGACCCAGTAGATGACGTCGTGCCTGCCAGCATTATAGACAGCACTAACTAGACTGTGAGTTAGCTAAACAAATGAACAAACACATTTTTCTTTTATTTATTTATTCATTTGTTTATTATTTTTATATTAAGTACAGTTTATTTACTTTGTATCCCAGCTGTAGCCTTCTCCCTCCTTCCCTTCCAATCCCACCCTCCCTCATCTCCTTCCTGCCCCTCTCTAAGTCCACTGATGGGGGAGGTCCTCCTCCCCTTCCATCTGATCCTAGCTTATCAGGTCTCTTCAGGACTGGCTACAATGTCCTCTTCTGTGGCCTAGCAAGGCTGCTCCTCCCTGGGGGGAGGGGGGGGGCAGGGAAGGTCAAAGAGCCAGCCATTGCGTTCATATCTGAGACAGTCCCTGTTCCCCTAACTAGAGAACTCACTTGGATACTGAGCTGCAATGGGCTATATCTGGGCAGGGGTTCTAGGTTGTATCCATTCATGGCCCTTGGTTGGAGAAACAGTCTCAGAAAAGACCCCTGTGCCCAGATATATTTGGTCCTTGTGGAGCTCCTGTCCTCTCCAGGTCATACTAACTCCCTCTTTTTTCATATGATTCCCTGCACTCTGCCCAAGGTTTGGTTATGAGTCGCAGCATCTGTTTTGATACACTGCTAGGTAGAATCTTTCAGAGGCCCTCTGTGGTAGGCTCCTGTCCTGTTACTTGTTTTCTCCTATTTCCAATGTCCATCCCATTTGTCTTTCTAAGTGAGGATTGAGCATCTTACCCCGGGTCCTCTTTCTTGTTTATCTTCTTTAAGAGTACAGATTTTAGTATTTTTATCCTATCTTATAGGTAGTACCCACTTATAATTGAGTATTTACCATGTGTGTCTTTCTGCTTCTGAGATACCTCACTCAGGATGATATTTTCTAGGTTGCACCATTTCCCTACAAATTTCATGATTTTCTTGTTTTTAATTGCTGAGTAATATTCCAAAGTGTAAATGTACCACAATTTCTGTATCCATTCCTCCACTGATGGACATCTGGGTTGTTTCCAGGTTCTGGCTATTATGAATAAAGCTGCTACAAACATGGTTGAGCAAATGTCCTTGTTGTGTACTTGAGCGTCTTTTGGATATATGCCTAGGAATGGTATAGCTGGATCTTGAGGAAGCACTATTCCTAAGTGTCTGAGAAAGCATGAGATTGATTTCCAAAGTGGTTATACAAGTTTACATTCCCATCAGCAATGGAGGAGGGTTCCCCTTTCTCCACAACCTCTCCAACATGTGTTGTCACTTGAGTTTTTGATCATAGCATTCTGATGGGTGTAAGACGGAATCTCAAGGTCGTTTTGATTTGCATCTCTCTGATGGTTGAGGACATTGAGCATTTCTTTAAGTGTTTCTCTGCCATCCTGTATTCCTCTACAGAGAACTCTCTGTTTAGCTCTGTACCCCATTTTTTAATTGGATTACTTGATTTGTTGCTTTTTTAACTTCTTTAGTTCTTTATAAATTCTGGATATCAGCCCTCTGTCAGATATAGGGTTGGTGAAGATCCTTTCTCTGTCTGTAGGCTGTTGTTTTGTTTTGACAACAGTATCTTTTGCTTTACAGAAGCTTTTCAGTTTCATGAGGTCCCATTTATTGATTGTTGATCTTAGAGCCTGTGCTAGAACAAACAAATTTAAAATGGAGAGTTTCTGCCCTGGTCCCTGTTTTCTCGTACTTCTTATGACTGTACTGTTGCCCTTCTGAATGAGGATTAAGCATCTTCCTCCTTCTTGTTTATCTTCTTTAGGACTATAGATTTTAGTATGTTTATCCTGTATTATACAACTAATATCGACTTATAAGTGATCATATATCCTATGTGACTTTCTAGGTCTGGGTTACCTCACTCGAGATGATCTTTTCTAGTTCCCACCATTTGCCTGCAAAGTTCATGATTTCCTTGTTTTTAATTGCTGAGTAGCATTCCATTGTGTAAATGTACCACAATTTCTGTATCCATTTTTTGGTTGAGGGATATGTAGGTTGTTTCCAGCTTCTGGCTATTACAAATAAAGCTGCTCTGAACATAGTTGAGCAAATGTCATTGTTGTAAAGAATCTGCCTAGCAGGGTATCAAAGCAGATGCTGAGTCTCATAGCCAAACCTTGGGCAGAGTGCAGGGAATCTTATGGAAGAAGGGGGAGATAGAAAGACCTGGAGGGGACAGGAGCTCCCCAAGGAGACCAACAGAGCCAAAAAAATCTGGGCCCAGGGGGTCCTGCAGAACCTGATGCTCCAACCAAGGACCATGCATGGAGATAACCTTGACCTCTTGCTCAGATGTAGCCCATGGCAGCTCATTCTCTATGTGGGTTCCTAGTAAGGGGAGCAGGGGCTGCTTCTGACATGAACTCAGTGGCTGGCTCTTTGATCTCCTCCTCCTGGGGCGAGGTTGGGGGAGCCTTACCAGGCCACAGAGGAAAACAATGCAGCCAGCCCTGATGAGACCTGACAGGCTAGGATCAGATAGTAGGAGAGGATGAGGACCTCCCCTATCAGTGGACTAGGGGAGGCGCATAGAAGGAGAAGGGGGAGGGAGGGTGGGATGTGGGACTGGGAGGAGATGAGGGAGAGAGCTACAGCTGGGATGCAAAGTGAATAAATTATGATTGATTGATGATTGATTGATTGATTGATTGATTAATGGAAAAACAAAATGGAGAGATGAAGTTAGGAAGGAGAATGTGATGAGGATCCTAGAGGGAAGAGTGGTGCTGGCTGTGATCAGGATACATTGAATACGTGTATAAAATGTTCAAAGAATTTAAAAAATATAGATAAATACCAGTTTCTTAAAAGATTTGTTTTCAGTGTCCTTTAAGCCTTGGTAAACTGGATTAGCTTGAAAAAACAATTATTCTTTACTATCTAGATTTGGGAAACCCAGCCACACTCCATGGCAGCAAACACTATCCACTTTCCTTCTTGGGTAGAGGGAACACAACTCTGAGACAGGAAAAATGGAACTGACAGATGGGGAGGGGCTTGAGCAAACAAAACAGACAGAAGCTCAGGTTCCTTCAGAAGTCAAGTGTGCTCCTTTCTGCAGACCTCCTCCCTCTCTTCCCCTCTCCTCCTCTCCCCTCCCTTCTTCTTCAGTCCCTTCTCCTCCCTCTTTTCCCCTCTTCTCTTCTTTTCTCTCTTCCTCCAAGTGATGCCAGCCATGCTTCCTTGGTGCTACAAGCAAGCTCAGTGACAACTTTCATCACTTCTGCCACCATCTACACACGGTATGCATCTCTTCCACAGTTTCCTTTAACTTAAGATGCTGACTTCACATCAGTCACAGGATCTCTGTAAGTCCCAGTGGAAAGACCCTCTGTCTGGCCAGAGAAGGACACAAAATGAAAATGAACATCTGCTCCTTAGTCTCTGTGATCTGCTAATTTCTCACCATTTGCCTTGAGCTCTGGGTTAACCCTGATTCCGTCTTTTTCTGTTACTCTATTATTTCTTCTTCTTCTTCTTCTTCTTCTTCTTCTTCTTCTTCTTCTTCTT
>NW_026596117.1:26864082-26884852 GCF_907164565.1 Psammomys obesus | reverse complement strand
TTCTTCTTCTTCTTCTTCTTCTTCTTCTTCTTCTTCTTCTTCTTCTTCTTCTTCTTCTTCTTCTTCTTCTTCTTCTGCTTCTTCTTCTTCTTCTTCATTTTTATAACGTTAATGCATTCTGGGCTTCAATCCTTTTGGGCAGTTCTTGCACATTTGGGCTGCTCTATTGTAGTCAAAACTTGGCTGTATATTCCACTCTCTAAATTGTTGCACACCAAAATCCACAAACCCCACAGGGGCCTTGAATGCTGCTTCTTCCCTGTGCCGCTCATACACGACTCTGTGGTCAGAACTCTACAACACACAAGGTGTTTCTTTCTCAAATCAACATCCTCTTTTAGACCCATCCAATCACAAGATTTTATCTATTTTTCTCAAAAAACGTAATCTTTCCCCATGTTCTAGCAGTGTGGTCCCCAGAGCCACAGCAAGATTAGCTTTGTGTGTTCCATGGTCCCATCAACCTGCCCCTGGCTCCTCTTCCAGGTGCCAGCTCTGACTATATCAGTGGCATTTCCTTGGGACAGGAAGGAAAAATAACACGTGAGGGGACAGAATCTTGCTTACGCATTTTTCTTTCTATCTGTGCTGCCGTTGGCTTTAACTAAGTAAGTTGCTTGCCCTGGCCTCCATATTGTCTCTTTCAGAGCAGTGGTTTCCACTGATGCCAGATGTTTAAACAGCAAGCTCTTCCTTCTCCACAGTGGGTTGAAATCAAGCTGCTTCTGTAAAAAGAGCATAGGAAGAAAGTCAAATGAGCAGGAAGTGTCTTTTTCCCATCAGAGTGGACTTATAGACCAGGAAGGACACTGTCTGTGATGTTATCTATATTTCTGGGTATTTTATCCAACTCGCCTGGCATTTGGTAAGGTATTGCTCAGCTCAGGAACATAAAGAGAGGAATATAAGGCCCTTGCCAGGAAGTGGCATGGAAGTTACACAGTCCACTTCTGCTTCCATTTTGCTGTTAAGAATGTGTCAAAGGGCCACACTTTTGCATTCAAGTGGCTGGTCGTTATTAAGTGGATGTGGCCAAGCTTTCTGGGTAATTGCTCAGATTCTATTTATGAAGACAAATGTTATGGACACCAGTTAATTAATTAACAGTATGTACCCAGGTTCTTCCTGACCGAATTGTATTTAGGCTAAACTGACACTCTGTGGGCAAGTCAGGATAGGGAAAGATACAAAGGTTGGTCACCTGCAATACTCAAACAACTGTAAAGCCATCCTTTGACAAGAAAAATTTTAGTGAATTGAATATTAAGGCTTCACTGCCTTAATTTTTAACAGTTAGTATGCCTAGCTTTGGTCATTTTTCTAAAAGAAAAATTTACAAGTGTTTTGTTTTGTTTCATTCTGGAGACTTTGTCATTTTTTTTTCCTCTGTTAGAAAAAAAAAAGTGGAGCATTCACTTCTGAGTTTGAATCACGCCATAGGAATGCTCTTACTGGGCATGGTTTGCAGTACTACTCCAGTTTGCTTCTGTACAGCTCCTGGATAAGCCTTCTCCATGCCCTTGGGCTCTATAAAGTGAAGACAGCGCTAGGGCTGTGAAGTCTGGGTACACGATTCAGGTTGAAGCCTTCTTGAAGCCTGTCACGTTGAAACTTTCTCAGTCAGTGTAAACGAAAATCTATCTACATGATTGCTGAAGGCAGATCATTAGAAGAAATGCACACCTGCCTTACACATCAGAATGTTCAACCGCTCTTGGAGCCTTGAATTCCCATGTAGGATGTGCCAAGTGCCCTGATGCCACCATGCCAGGCCACACCAATCAACAGCCCCAGATAAGCCAGCCTTCCAGACCTCCCTACCTCTCGCCATGTGTGTTCTCCAGACCATCCCACCCTCTGCCCTAATACCCCTGAGTGACTCATAAAGGCGCTGCCTAAAGGGAAGGAGCAACTATCCTTCCTGAATCACCAACTTCTGAAACTGAGAGGTAGAGACAATGGCTGTTATCCTTGGTGGCCACATTCTGTAGCACGTCTCTGCCAGCAATGGATACCTGAAACAAAGAGGCTCCACATATGTCAGTGTTCCTTTGACACTGTAGGACTTACAAGAGAGACATAAGACATTGCTTCCTTGTTTGCAGTGGCTCAAGAACCTTCTTCGTGTTTCCTGCATTTCTCTAATGCAGACCCTTAACTATCGCATCAGAAAGTAATTTTTCTCCATTCAAAAGATGGCCTCTGGGACTATTCAGACAACAGTGACTTGTTAGCACTTGTAAAGGAATAGGGTATATATTCTTAAATGTTTCTAAAGGTGACCCAAGACACCTTTCAACCAAGGAAGATGTCATCATCAGCAACATCAGCTACCATGTCCTGACTTCCAGAGAATGCTTCTGTTTAGATTAGAGATTATTAAGAAAATTATTAGTTAGAGATTATTAAGAAAATGTTTTACTTTAGATTTAAGAGAAAGAGAGAGAGAGAGAAATAGAGAACAAATGAAAAAGAAGAGAGGAGAGCAGGGAAGGGAGGGGAGGGGAGCTGAGGGGAGGAGAAGGGAGTTGAGGGAGGAGAGGGGACTTCCAGGTCTGATGTTCAGATTTTCACTTCGGGTCAATTGACAGACACTTGTAAATAATGAATATATGAATATGAATACCACATAATTTCTGTCTTCTAAGAACTTGATGTCCTTTGGAAATCCATATAGAAAAGTAGAACGTGTCAATCTGCACGCTTCGATACTGAAAACACATACAGACCTCCATCAGGGATCAGGGGAGGTAGCATGGAGACCTTGGGAAATGATCAACCGGTGATTGCAAGGAGTCTGGCAACCAACTGCATGGCCTGTGGGAGGAAATAGGTGAGCCTCACACGGCAGCCTTGCCCGTACCTTTTCTCTATCCTCCCCCCAAAACCAGCTTCAGCTGAGTGTACTGGTCCCTAGCCCTTCAGCTAGTCTCTAAGAAGATGTGGCGGCTGCTTTACTGGTACTCCCTTCTGCTCTGACTTGAGTCACCCCCACGGCAATGCAGCAGCCCACCTGTGTGATGCTTGGTGATTCTCACCTGCATCTGACAAACCTGGAAGCTCTTCCGCCTATTTGCACATGCGGGTATCTCTCTTCTTCCTTTTCCGTCTTGAGGTCCCTCACTCTGGGCCTTAAGTGACCTTAGTGTTCTATCTTAAATCCAGTAAACAGAAAAGCTTATAGAAACAAAATCTAAACAGAATTGCAATTATGAAGTCAAACCAGCAAAGAAAAAACAGAAAACATGTTATTCCGTAGCATGGATCTCTGTGATCTGGATAACCATCTCTGTGAGATTAGGTTGTTGTCTTTTAGCCTAATTTATTTCTACTCCAAGAATTCAGTAGACTTCCCTGCCACCTGGAAAACACCTGTGTGTTCTCGTGGATTAAGGAGAATGTCCTGGAGACAAAATAAGTCCCCCCCACACCTCCCATTTCCTCTGAGAGTATCATCTAGGATCAGCAGAAGTTTTTAATCTGTTTCCAAAGAATAATTCAACTTCTAAGGAAAAAAAAATTACTAATTCTAGATTTTTAACATTCCAGAATAGTTTTAGCAATCTTCAAAGACAGCTAATAGATCCCCAAAACACAACTCACAAAGCAGATATTTTTAATTTAAACCTGAAAAACAAAGTACCACTTAGAGCTCTTTAGTGGGGAGGAAGTGTGGGGGGAGGTGATTCTATGCCAGCCCCAGAGACCCAAAAATCTCAAAGATTTTGCAGTCCCTGCCATTGGCTCCAACTCTCTGTTCTCCTTTGAATTATTCGTTCTTTAAAGAATTGAATGAACAATGTCAAAGACAAGTAGCACGGAGCCAAAGCATGACACAGTCCTAGTTTATCAGCTTGTCTTCCTGTATCTGCAACGTTAACATTACAAGATGAGGGGAGGGGTGGTCAGTGTCACATTTGTGTCACAGGGCTCCCAGGAGTCTAATTAGATATTATCTTTGCATGTGTGAAAAGTGAAGAGAGTCATTGGATAGATGATGGCTTAGAAGCCCTTCGACAGGACTGGAAGTGGCCCCTACAGCCACGAGATTGCAGAGAGCACCCTGGGAATGATAGCAGTATTTTTGAAACCTCAAGGCCTGCTCCAGGAGGTCATAAGTCCTCCAAGGAAACTCCACCTCCCAATTCTTCCCTAAACAGTTCTGCAAACTGGAGACCAACTATTCAAACCTGTCAACCCATGGCTGATATTCCCATTCAGACCACCAGAGACTCTTTCTCACGGTCAAAGCCTAACCGGCTGACAAAGCTACCTCTCTGCCCACAACCACATAGCAAGATACAGAGTGCCTTCCCCAGAAGAAGCAGCCTGTCTCCTCTTCCTTGTTTTCACATCCTATAGGTCTCCTACGTCACACTATCCCTCCACCCCCCTTCATAGACGGGGACACCCCTTTACCTTACAGATCTCTGTGCTGGGTCTAAGCCCAAAGGCAGGCATGAGACTCAAGCCCATGTGTTCAGAGCAGGACTGTGTGAGTAGAGCCAAATTTCAAAACAAAGCGAAAGAGAACACAAAACACTCACATTCACTGTTAATACCTTCCCTCATCACTCTTCCTGATTACTGTTTATTTTTCAGTATTTCTCAGCAACACACGTGCTTTTGTTTCCGCTCTGTTTCCCGTCACTCGTCTGCAGACGGCTTAAGTGAGGGAAACAGAGGGAAGGCTGCCATCTTGTGTGATTATCATGGCTGCCCTCGTTTCTTCTAGACTCAGTCCAATCTGGGAGTTTGAGGAAGGGCAGCCTTAGACGCTCACTCTACTCAAAATATGGTCATTACCTTTATTGTATTCTTATTTGTGACCCACACATGCTTATGCCTATTTTGAGGTGTGTAAGTACACTGTGGACAAAGGCCACGTGGGGTAATCGGCACATTCGTCCTCTGGGACAATGACCTCTTCTCTATGCTAAGCACTGTGGTGAAGTGAATGAGAATGTCTCCGCAGTCTCTGGTATTTGAACACTGGGTCCTCAGCTGATAGCACTATTTGGGAAGGTGGTGGAGCCTTCCGGAGGAAGTACATCCCTGGAGGCAGGCTCCAGGAAGTTTTACCCCACTTCCTGCCCTACTCTGGTGCCCTCTCCAGCCCCTGCCCCTCTGCCTGCCCCTTGCTGCTGTGCTGCCCTGCCATGACCGACTCTTACCCTCAGGAATCCTTTAAGTTGCTTTGGGTCGTGGTGTTTCATCACAGCAAGAGACAAGTAACCCAACATTCACGCTCTTTTCTTATTCTTGTAAATTATAGCTACCTTACCGTATAGAGCACTATAAGTGGTTCTTCTAACGACATGTAAATTAGGACAGCCGTTCTGGAAAACAATATGGAGGCCCCTCAAAAAACTGAAAACAGATCTACCATATGATCCAGAATTCCATTGCTGAGGATACATCCAAGGAAAATGAAGCCATTACACAAAATATTTTTTGAAAAACAATGTATGGGACAGCTATGCAGGCAGGCTCCATTTGTTCTGTGGCTGCTTATTTAAGAACTGCTCCCCCCACTTAAGTCATTATAAAACCTTATCAATATGTAGAATGCAAACAGAGATTGCAGCTACACCGTGCCTTGTCGCCCAGTTCAACACTCAAGAAAACGTAGAGAATATCACGGGCTGTTTGACTAAATTCTCATTTTTTCCCTAAAAAACGTATGCATAATTGGACATTAACAAGGAAAAGAAGCTCAGTCAAATACACGTTGTATGAAAACTCACTGGAAATTGATTGTGCACACAGGGCATGCTGGCGGCCCAGGGCATGGTGGCACACACCTGTAACCCCAGCCCTTGGGGGGTTTAGACAGGACAGCAGGTCTTCGGCCTGAGCTATCTGAGATTCTGTCTCAAAGCAAGCTAGCTCATGGATGGCTATGTAAAAGGATACCGTATTGGGAGCTTCAATATAGACCAAGGGCTGAAGAGATGGCTCAGCAGTTAGGAGCACTGGCTGAGCCCTCAGAGGACTCCTCAGTTAGCTCCCAGCACCTGCAGGCAGCTCCTGTCCATAACTCCAGGGGAATCACGGCCCTCTTCTGGCCTCAGCAGACTACTCCATTTATGTGGTATGCACAGGCTCATGCAGGCTCACGCACAGCCACATAAGTGAAAAAAAAAAATGAAAAAAAACATAGAAAAAAAATCTTGAGATTTACAGAGTATAATTTGTAAGGACAAGCTGACATATCACACTTCCCCGGCTTTACAATATTTTTCCTACGGAAATCCTGTTAAAAGGATAAAGGCAAATTAGAGTGACTATATTTTCATATCACACAGTCAACTAGGGAACTTACGTGTAAAAGGCCCAGAGAGTCCTCAAAACTCAACAGTTTAAAAAAGCCCAGTTAGAAAATGAGCTTGAATTAGAATACTTACTTCACTGAAGAAGAAAAGATTCCAAGGACTTCTCTCTGCCTCTCTGTCTCTCTGTCTGTCTCTTCCTGTCTGTCTGTCTGTCTGTCTCTCTCTCTCACACACACACACACATACACACACACACACACACATTGGAGTATGATATGCACATGGTGCTGGTTTGAGTGAGAAATGTCCCTCACAGGCTCTGTTATTTGAACACTTGGTCCCCAACTGGTGTTTGGGGAGACTGTGGACCTTTTAGGAGGTGTGAGCTTGATGGAGGAAATAACTCACTTAGGGTGGGCTTTAAGGGTTTCTCGCCTTGATGGTTGGGGTGGTTAGTGTGTAGGGGAGCTGTGAAGGATTAGCCTGAGTATGGCTTTGGTGATCTTACTGTGAATGCCAGCTGGGTGAAGCCGCACATGGGTAACAGTAACTCTTATTCCCCTGGTTTCAACTGTTGTCTGAGAGGCTCACTGCCTCTCCCTGCTAACCCAGGCCTAGTCCTGTTAGCTTCTAGTCTCCATATAGTCTACTCTAGGCCTAGAATGTTTTCAGCTTCTGAGACTTACTGATGAATAAGCTCACCCTTTCTTCTTCTTTCTGAGCTCATAGTTGGCTGGTTCAGCTCAGCTGTTCTGGCTCAAACTCCTCTCCCAGCTCACTTATTCAATCTGGCTATTCTCTCAGCCTTTGAATTGCTGTTTGGCCTCAAACTAACGCCAACAATCTTTTCTAACCCTCTGGCTCCTTCTCATTCTCTGGCTCATTTGGTCTTCTCCTGTGTTTTTTCTCTGCAACCTGTCTCCCTATTACTATCCTGGTAAAATTGCTTTTTTCTCTCTCTCTCTCATTGCCCCTTAAATAGCTTCCCTTTCCTCTCTCTTTTTGTGGGAGTTGGGCATATCCTATTCTGTCAAATATTTCTCTGATTTGTCACCTGTTCTGCCAGTCAGTTAGGCATCACTTTCAAACATGGGTGCTTCCTTCTACAAACTATCTTTACCTTCATTGTTTGGAATCAAAGGCATGTACCACCACGCCTGGACATAAGCTTTTCTTTACCTGATCCTTGCTCTATACCAGGCTGGTCTTGAACTCAAGTCTGCTTGCCTGTGTCTCCTGAATTAAAGATGTGTTTGTATTCCAGCAGGATCACACAGACCTAGAAGGTATTTGGATGTGATCTCTTGCCATGTTCTGAATTCGAATCCCTCTGCACACATGTGATGGACTGATACAGAGTACTATGCATACAGACGGCACTAAGAGCTGTGGAATCTAAACAGGTCTGTAGACCTGTTCCCCGGGCCCACTTCCTGGTTGACTTTGTTCTGTAATTACTCACAGCATTGACAGAGTTGAGGGCTCAGGGAAATTCCCTGCACGTTTCTTTGCAATTATCTCTGAGTCTATAATTTCAAAATTAAAAAAAAAAGTCTTTAAAACGGCCAACCTTAGCGAGTTGGCCCTTATTATAAGAAAGCATTTGCACTTCACCAGGCAAGAGAGCACAAAACACCATGTGTGGTGACACCAGGCTAGCTCATCTCTTTCCCTTCAAATTAGAGTGCACTCAAGCAATTTTATGGGATGGCTCTCACAGTTACTGACTAATCCAGTGGCCTCCAAAGGAACAAAACCAAATATTCCAGGAACAAAAGGGGCTTTGTCATTCTGTAAAATCCCTGCAGTTTCTCAAGTCTCCCTCCCCCAGTGTTAAGTAAACTGAGTCACCTCACCTGCATTAAGAACTGGGGAATAACTGCGTGCTCAAAAAATAAAAGGAGTGGCTCAGGAGAAACCAGCTGCTCCAAGAACCACCCCTTCTTCCAATAATTATTTCTTACTGTGTAAGTACAGAGCAGGCCTTCCCGATGGGGGAGGTGTCCTCTCATTGTGATGCGGGGCCTTGTCTTTCTTTGGGCTGCTTGCCTCACTCCACCTTCAGTCCAAGTTTGCTCTGGACTAGCCCAGCTGCCCAACATAAGCGGTGCTTTCTCAACCACCTCTGGGGAGTCATTTCCTTTAGTCCTAGTCAGGTAGCTCGTCCTGGAGCATGTGGGCTGGGGAAGGTGATTTAGCTGAATGGACTTGGTGCCTTGGTAACCTTTCCCACGAGGGCAGAATCTCTTGTGAAAGGGGTGTGAGGAGCCCTGTCCAGCATCGCAGAGTTCGCAGGAATGCGGGACGACGTGGAAAATTCTGTGTGGAAACCCCGTTTTCAGCTCCTACAGAGAACTGTAACTTTCTGACATGCAGAAAGATCTTGAAATCTGCCTCTGGTTGGAAACCGCTCACCCAGCAGTTGCTGCCCTACTCAGTGTGTCTGTTAGGCTTTTTGTTATGTATTTTCCTGATAACCATTCATTGCAAGTAACAGTTCTTCGTTGTAAGTCATTCAGGCCTAAACTCTTTCCATCTACTTCTGAAAGACAGACTGATCAGCCAATAGAGCCAAAAGAGGGGAAAAGCCTTCCCACCAGCCCCCTAAAGCAGTGCACAGAATACCCATAACTTCCGGAATGCAGGATTTTCTAATCGTTCTTCCCAGCAGCCAGGAAACTACCAGAGCTAGCAAGCAAGGAACTCAGCAGAACCCTGGGCAAGCCGATCCAGTTGTGTACCTTTTTCTTGGCTCTGCCCTCTGCTCACCCACGATGGCACAGGTGGGTCGTAAAAGTCTTAGTCATCGTGCCCGGAATAGGAAGACGATCCTCAAAACGTTTGCCAGCTCCTTCTCGAAAACACGTTGCTGAAAACAAAGCCATTTACTCCCCTCCGAGGTTGCATCTAAGTGCCATGCCAAACTGCCACCCTTTCCCAGATCGCCCCATAAAATCCTTTTTTTATACCCACAGTGCTTTTCGTAAGTGCTCCCATCTGCTCCTGGCGTGGGCTTTCTAGAACCCACTCCTGCCCAGGGCATCTGGATGTGTCTGGCTTAGTCTGAGAGCTCTTCTCCAAGCTACCTGGAGGTAATTCCAGCTACTTCTTCTTCATGCTCATCCTCTCAGGCTTCAGATATGCTCCAGAAGAGCCAAACTCGGCCATCGCCTATGCCTATAACCCTTTCTGGGGGGAAAAACAGCAAATGCTGAGCTCTTGTCAGAGGTCTAGTTCCAAAATCAGCAGCTAAGTTATCTCCACCCTCCACCGCATCCACCACTGAAAGCTGATGCCTTCATGTGTGTGTGCTACTGTAATCTCTAGCCAGAGGTCAACTTATTGATAGAGACCAGACTACATATTCATTTTAATGGATTTTCACCAGTGAATACAGTGAGGTTATAACGTACTAGGTGATAACACAATCTTCTATTTGTCTCTGTCAACCCTCCTGTTTATTCATGAGTGTGATCCAGGTGGGGCAATATGGTTCTATTGCACCTGTCTCTGGGGTTCATATTTTCTTAACTAAACCCAGGGCTTCCTGGCCCAGACGCCTACCCACAAGTGCCAGCCCCATTGCCTTCTTCATCGCCATCGGTTCTTTAGCGCTTACTCACAGCAGCTCCAGGCTTTAGAAAGGCTGAGCAAAAAAATGTCAAGAGAATGATCCCAGTTCACACAGTTACCTTTTATTCCACTTCCTAGGTTACAGAACGTTAAAAAAAATAGCCGTAATTGTTTTCTTTAAAGAAATAATTCAATATTGCCTTTTAAAATATAGGAATCACTCCATTGTCATGTTAATTTTTAAGAAGGGTTCAGAAGTCAATGGCCAGAGAAAGAACAACAAAGCAGCCATAGTGTGAAAGAAGAAACAAGCTTTCAGACACCTACCGTGCCTACCATCACAGGGATTCTCCAAAGACCAGTTTTGTAGTCTGGTTTAACAATGTTCTGTTTCCATACCTCTAACAGATTCCTGGAATGAGTCTCAAAGCAGTTGTTGTGGTTCATGGACAAAAGAGCCCAAAGCACAGGGACCCTGGCCACTGGGATATAGACACCAGAGTCCCACGTCGCTTGCTTCTGATGGCTGTGCATTGCCCTCTGGTAACTGACACACACACTTAGAGTCAGAACAAAGGGAGGCCAAGATGTAAACCTTCGAACATTTAAATACTCTGTTGGAGGGAATGTTTTTTCACCTGGAGAATGCTGAGGACTGAACCTTTGGACAGTAATTTGCGGATGCAATGAATCCACTGGGTTTTCATTACTTCATAGAACCATCAAATGGTCTGAGGTGGTGCTCTGTGTGCTATGTCCAGAGTAATGTTTTAAAATTGTTCATTTTCATATGCTCTCATTCATTCATTCGTTCGTCCATCCATTCATTCATTCACCGGAGAATGTTTGCTTGTGGCACAGCACCCATGAGGAGGCTGGAGGACAACCTTGCAAAGTCATTTCCTTTCCACCATATAAGTTCTAAGGCTGGAACTCAGATCGTTCAGGCTTGGCCAGAAGCCCCTTAACCCACTGGTCCATCTCCCCAGCCAGCACCCAAGGGATTTAAAAATACTTTCCTGCAGACTTCATCTGTTAACACTCAGCAATCACACACTGGTGAAATAAACTCACCACTGAAAGGTCATTCTGAGCTACGCGTGGTCACAGGGTTCTATGCTAGTTTTCAGTTATGTTGTTTTTCAGTTATGGTGGTTCACGTGTGTAGGGGGTGCATGTGTGTAGCGGTGCATGCGTGTAGGGGTGCATGTGGGGGGTGCCTGTGTGTGCAGCACCTACAGAGATTGGAGGAGGGAGTCGGATTCCAGAAGTAGGTGGATGCTACAAACTTGGACCCTCTGAGAGGACAGTAAACACTCTTGACCACTGAGCCATCTCTCAGGGTCCTCTCTGCTATGTTGACGCGAGTGCATTTTGTGGAACGTTAAATCACAACGGGCACACTTGTCTCATCAGACATTTATCACTTTTTTATGGTGAAAACATCCCCCACCCTTCTGGCTCTTTGGTAAGGCACAGCACGTGATCATCATTTACGGTGTGTGTAATCGAACATCCGATCTTACTCTCCCATTCTAACAGGACCAGGCAACTGTGATCAAGTGTTTGGCAAGATCCTTTCACCAGTCTCCTGCCTCTGGTGGCCGTCAGTCTAGTGTCAGCACTTTTCCTTTTTCTTTTCTTTTTTTTTTTTAATGCTGGGGCAGGGTTTGAACCCAGGGCCTTGTGCTTGCACAACCCACTGAAGCACATCCACAGTCCTCAACTTTCTCGAGAACAGCTTCTTTAGCTATCTACGGCATTTTTACTCTGTGCCTCACATTTATCAGAATGTCCTCTGGCCCCATCCATGTCACTGCAATTGACAGAATGGCGTGTACGCTTATAACTGAGTGATATTCCATTGTGTCCACATACCACATTTTCTGTATTGGTTCACTGTTGAGCATTCAGCTACTGACAACTTTATATTTGAATAGCTGACCAAAAGCTCAATAAATAAAGACCTCATTTAGAACTAATTTTGATTCCTTAAGCCTTTATGACTCCGTCTTGAAGCTCCATAAATCACATACAGCAGAACCATATAGTTCCCAGGGAACTATATGAAGTAATGATTCTCTCATGCTCACCTCCAACACCTCAACTCCCACAGAATCAGTCTCCCCTTAGCAATTTCTGCTCAGCTCTATTCCCATCCTATCAAGGCACCTTTGTTTAGATTTCCATGTCATCTTTACCCACTATCGCTTTTTCCACTAAAAAAGATCTAAGTAGCTGTCGCTGTCAGCCCCTATTGTTCTTGGTTCAAGTATGTATTACTTCAACACAGAAGTCCCCAAAGGAATGTCTTACATACTTGTCTCTCTCATCCTTTCCAGTGGTTTGTTGGCTCTGCTCTTACATGTAAGCTTAATAAAGTAAGCTTGTGGACTCTTCAAGCTTAAATAAACACTTGTGGACTGTGCCTGCCCATACCTGATCCATTCTCCCTGACTTTTCTACATACTAGCTTATGTGTTATATGGTACCCAGAACTGTAGTGAGCTTTACTAGATTCAGATAAATTTCCCCATAACTTGGTTTTACCCTTGATTGGCTTAATAATCAGATGTGGGACAACTGGAAGTATTCATCACAATAAAACCAAACCTGAAAATTCTTTCTTCTTAACTAAAGATTAGATATAAAATATACATGTGACATATATAGATATATATATAGAGAGAGAACAATATTATATAAAACAAATGAAACATAAAAATTTCCAAGAAGAAAAATTAATACCCCAAAATGTAAACAATAGTATCCAGATGTTAGAGAAGTATCTCTTCTTTTCTAATTGGCTTCTGTCGCTACCTTCTGTAATCAGTGTGCTCGTTACTGTTTAAAAGCAAGCACATTTTAAACCGTTATTCTTAGCTCAAGTTGTCTTTTTTTATTCAAATGTCTTTCAGGTTTTCATTTATATCAGAATTTTGTATTTCGGATTCTTTAGAAACACCCTGTTCATTTACTCTAGCCCCTCGTTATAGCAAAGTTGTCTGAACTTCAGGGCTGTAAGCTGACTCAGCATCATTCAAATAAAAGCAAAACCTTTCTTCCAAGAAAAGAAAAGAAAAAAAAAAGGAGTGGGTGGGTGGGGGTGGGGAGGAGGACATTCATAAGGAGCAGGAAATGAGGCCAGCAATCTGCAACTACCAGCCTGTCACCTGGCAGGACTAACTCCAGATGGCGGTGGCTGTCACTCTTCACTCAAAGCAATATTCTTTGTTTTTATTATCATTTGGGAGAGAAATAAAAATTCAGATTTCCCCCATCCTCCATCCCTGCTATTCTGACCCACTTTCCTCTTTCTCTTATTCTCTTTTCCAAAAATAGACTACAAAGCACTTAGAGTCTTTCAGAGTCAAGCACAAGGCTTAACAGTCCACTCTGGCTCCCCAGACTAATGTGAACCCTTGCGGTGTGCTCTGATTTTCTCTGGGGAATGTTTCATCCTTGAAATGCAAATGGGATGCTCAGGACACCAGTTCAAGACATTTCCATCACCAGGTTCACAGAGCAGTGCTTATCTCTGTAATTAGAGAATTACTGTTAGCAAAATGAATCTCTTTGCTCCCCTTCATGTTTTCTCCTCCTTCTCCTCTTCCTCCTTTTCCCTCTGCCCTTCCCCTTCCTGCTCTTCCTTCTTCTCCTCCCTTTCCTCCTCTTCCTCCTCTTCTTTCTCCTCTTTCTCTTTCTTTGCCCCTTCCTCTCTTCTTTCTGCCATGTATGTTACTGTTTGAAGGCCTGTGGAGTCTGAATGAGAATGGTCCCCATAGGTGCATATGTTTGAATATTTGGCCTCCAGTTGGTGGAACTGTTTGAGAAGGGTTAGGAGGTGTGGCTTTTTCGTAGGAAGTGAGTCTACAGGGGTGAGTTTTAATTTTTCAAAAGCCCATGTCATTTCTACTGTGCTGTTTGCCTCCTGCTTGTGAATCAGGACATGAGCTCTTAGCTGCTGCTCTAGTGTCCTGTAGCCATGTCTTAGTTTTGTCATCATACACTCTAACCCTCTGGAACCATAGTCTCGATTAACCTCTTAGTCATAGAGACCTAGCACGACATTAGAAAAGCAACAAAGACGGGTCATCTGGATGCATCACTATTCTTCTGAGCATAAAGATGACAGCCCATTCCTAGAGGACCTAGGAGGATCCCGTCTTCATGAACGGTTCTTACCTATTGCTACCGTTTGCCTAGTGTTTCTTTTCTTTTGCTTATGCTGTCTGCCTCAATTTCTAGTGAACACACCTAGTCAATTAAAGAGAGACTTAACCCTGTAATAAATATATAAGTATGCACCCCAAATCCAGGCACTTTATTACTGACTGAGCAGTTCGTAGAAGGTGTCTTGATCATTTGGTGCCATCATTTCCTGGTTTATGAAGTAGATATGAATCCTCGTTTCCTCAAGGGGCTATTTGGAGGAGGAACTGTAAATTAATATAAAGTTGTTTATTGATTTTAGCATCTCCCACTCATATTTTTAATAACTTCTCAAAAAGCATTTGAAGATATTACAATAGTAAATTGATAGATAAATGTTTGTTAGGTAGAGTGATAGATAAATGACAGGTGTGAACACCTGTATGTAGACATATAGATAAATCATAGGTAAACAAATGATAGATGGTAGATAGCTAGATAGACAGGTGACAGGTCGATAGACAATAGATAGATAGATAAAGATAGATGATAGATAGCTGATAGCTGATAGATAAATGATAGCTGGTCAAATGTAGATAGATGGATAGATAGGTAGATAGATAGACAGATAGATGAATGCTAGGTAGATAGATAATAGATGGTAGATAGCAAGATAGACAGATATCTGTAGCAATACATACATATCTGGGCTAATATAGATGACTCTATTTCTTGTAACATGCACACATGAAGAAGCCAGTTCTTAACAAACTATTTTTATCATAAAGCTGAAGGGGAGATGAAGTATTGAAAAAAAAAGTGCTGGTTAAAAAAAAAAGAAAAAAGAAATAATACAAAACCAAAAATCAGTGGCTTAGAGAGAGTTGAGAAATTGGGCTCTCCCTTCTGGCCATCTTTGTTGTAAGCAAAGGCCTCAGCCCATCTACCCACAGAGAGGTGAAAGGTACTGTGGCAAAGAGAAAAAAGCATGCTCTGCTCAGATCCCATTCTAGGGAAGTTTCTTCCTGAGATCTGGAGGGTTTGGGGCAGAGAGCCTACAAGTGTTAGCACTCAAGAGTCTCCCTAGCTTTTCCAACCACAGGTCACTTTCTCTGAGGTCATCCGCAGACAAGAACAGCGCAAGGGCCTAGAGTTCAGTGGCTTCTTGGTTCCAATTCCTCCCAGTGGGCTCCTTCCATGCAGCTCTACTCCCTTCTCCCTGTGTAAGCTTTCCATGGCCTGCTCCCAGCCCTGCCTTAGTGCCATTTCCCTGAAAACCAAGCCCAGCGTGGAATCCTTCATCCAGATTTCACCAGGCCTACATGGTAAGATTCCTCACCCACCCTAGCTCATGCAGAAAAAAAAAAACCCTAAAGAAGTTTTTACCGTTTCATCTTATAAACATATGAAGTTTGCTCTGATTATGTCACAGAGCTGTCCTTGGTCTGTGCTGCTGCCCATGACATCCAATGGCAGAGCTGCCGCCGGGGACCACATCGGTGTTCATGGTCCTGTATAGTCCCAAAGGCCATGTTGATGCCCTTGGCGTCTGCTGCGCCAAGGTCTATACTGCCACCAGAGAGAGACCTTGCTGAGGTCTGTACTCCCACTGACTCTAAAGGATGAGGGAGCCATTTTTGTAGTGCTGTAGACTCACAGTTGAGAAAGAGGGATAGAGAAAGCTCTGTGACAACACCCACCACTGCCTCACCCCCACCCCCAAAAAGTAACAGCCTAGACAGGAAGCAATAAAGGAGAACTCTTGTAATAGGGATGCTCCGGCATCACTTCCACAGTTGGTGGTTTCTGCTGGGGAAAGACTCAGTGTTCTTTAATGGGCTGGCCACTAGGAGCCTGACCATGCTCCAGAAAGTATATGGGCAACACAAATTGGACCTTTTTTTCCTTTTCCTTTTTCTGTTTTTATTTATCTTTGTTGAGGGTGGGATGAGGGAATCACAAGGGTGAGGGGGTAGACCCGGGAGGTGAGTGTGACTGGGGGTACATGATGTGAAACTCACAAATAATCAATGAAAAAATTATGTTGGAAAAAAGTCAGCTCAGAAAGAGAGAGATAGAGAAAGAAAGAAAGAAGGAAAGAAAGAAAGAAGGAAGGAAGGAAGGAAGGAAGGAAGGAAGGAAGGAAGGAAGGAAAAGAAAGGAAGGAAGAAAAGCAAACAAAAATAAGAAAGAGAAAGCGAGCATGCAAGCAAATTGGGCTGTAAGGATGGCTGAGCGGTTAAGAGTGCTCACTGCTCTTCCAGGTCTGTAGGTAGGAAAAACTTGCCAGTGATGGTTACACACTTTCCTGCAGTCAAAGAATCCACATGACTCCCCGGCGGACTGCAGGAAAGGTCTCAGGTGAGCACAGAGGACAAGACCAGCCAATAGGGCAGAAAGGTGACAGGACTCACTTCTCAGTGACTCATGGCTAGCTTCATTTCCTTTTAACAGATTCTTGAAAATAATGAGAAGTATGTAATGAGAAGCACGTGAGAGTCTACTTTTGTAAAAACAAACAAAAACTTAGTAGTATGTTTAGTTTTTTTTTTTTCTTTTCTAATTGACTCAGAGAAACAGTCACACTTCCATTTCTAGAACTTACTGTTTCTACACCCAGACACTGCAATACTCCCTTTCTCCTCCTGGTCTGTGAGTTTCCCTAGAATAGCACCAAGCCATACCCAAGCTGTAGCAGTGTCAGCCAGGCTTACAGTGGGGCTGGTGGTCCTGGTCATCAACCTAATGATGTAATTGTTACTATTTAGGCCGTCTGCTTCTGGGTTGCCTAGCAACCTATGATGTCATCATGTGTCACCTGCCAGGTAGCCACACCTAGCTAGCATTGTTCAGTTGCTCCATAAAAGAATCAACCTGCCAACTAGCCACTTTGTCGCTCTCTTGCCTTCTTGCTCTTGTGCTCTCTTCCTCTCCCCTGCTCTTCCCCGCTCTCTCTCAGGGCACCCCTTACCCCACCATGTCTTTCTCTCCCTCTCCTCTCTCTCTCTCCTACCCTGCCCAGAGACTTCTCTGTGACCCCCTTCCCCTTCCCTTGATAAAACCTCCCACATGGAACCACGTGCTTTATGGAAAGCCTCCCCAGTACCATGGCCATGGTGGGTTTTAAACTACAGATCACACTTTGGCACAGAAGCATCAGTCAGGATCCTATAGGGAAACGAAAGCAGGAGGAGACGTGCACAGATCTATGTTTGCTTAGGTACTTAAGACAGAAGGGGTGAAGAATCTGGGTCCCAAGGTGTGGGTCTGCCCAGGCAAGTCTAAAACCTGTGTGACAGATAAGCAGGCCAGAAACTGAGCCAGGAGCTCAGGCTTGTAGCCCATGGGTGTGTCTCATCCTTTCTTAGGGAATAATCTTGGGGTGTGTCCTCCAGCCTTTTGAGCTGATTGGATGAGGCCCACCCACATGCAAAGGCATTTTCCTTTTTTTATTTTATTTTATTTTATTTTTAATTTTATTTTTCTTTTTAGTTACATTTTGTTAACTCTGTGTCCCAGCTGTATCCCGCTCCCTCATTCCCTCCCCAACCCCACACTCCCTCCCTGGTCTCCTCCCTGCCCCTTTCCAAGTCCACTAATTCAGCTCAACTGACCTTAAGTGTTAACCAGTGCTGAGTGCCTTTGGGAGGATTCCTAGATTAGCTTCTGAAGCAGACATGCAGAAGTATCTGCTGCGTGGCTTCCCAGTGCTTCCTCTGTGCTGGACATTTGTTGGGTTGGAAACAAAGGATCCATTTTATTACCGTGTCATGGATAGGGCAAACACTAATAATTAGACCTTTAAAGAGCCTGGAAGACTCCCATGCATGGTTCCCAATCTAAGAATACCCCAACACCTGGCTCTTCCTTGGGAGACTTTGACGTTATATAAACTAAGGCATTAAAAATACCAAGCCTAGAAAACCCTGTTTTTCTTTTTCAATGTATTGCTCTTTCTTCTGAACTTACTGTTCTACTTCCTCCTACCCCTGGACCAAGCCTCCTTCTAGGATGCAGGCCATCAGAGCATTGCATCCCATAGCCCACCATGATGGGTTCAAAAAAGAATGAGTGGGTAATGCAAATCAGACTACTGAGGCCCCGCCTTGGAATTCTCGTGGGCCCAGCTGAGAGGGATGATCTGTCTTATGTGACAACATGGCTGACAGAAAGGATCCTGGACTTGTTAGTGACTGCTGGGTACAGCAGGATGGACCTGACCAGGAGACAGCTGAGCACGGGACACACTGGACTGGAGCCAGGGTTTGAGGGACAGAGTGCCATTCATTATTCCTGAAGCTATGTAGCCAGCAGTTCCCTCCCTCGATCTAAACCAGTTTCAGTGATATCCCTGTAAGTGCTCAGTAACGCTTCTGACTATATCCGGTGTCAGCTGTCTGCCTCACATTTAAGATGCTATCACAGTGAGATTGTTCTAGAAGGAACTGGAAACTGCATGCTCTCTGCCTTAGCCCTGGGCTTTTTGCAGTCAGCATCTTCCCAGTGTGCATGGGGACACGTCGTGGTGGCATTCCAGGTCATACCATTCTCCTTCTGAGCAATGACACATGCTTGGGTACATGAGCATGCACACAACACAGGAGGTATGAACCCCACAGAGGTCCTCATCTCTCTGCCTGCCGCTCCCTGTCAGACTCCACGTGAAAAAGAGACAGTTTCCACTTATCACACATGACTCTGGAATCAGGGCAAGAGAGAATGAAGCCAAGGGGGGATGAGGAAGAGGGAGAAGGTAGGAGAACCCCTGTGTAAACTTTCTGCTCTGGGCCCAGTGCCTCCCACACACATCCCTTTGGCTATCACCATGTTGCATGAAGATCTAGAAAGCATTTCTATTAAGCAATCGCCATCTTCATTTTAATCAACAAGAAAACAATTCTCTAGAAGTTTTGCAAAGTGATTTCACACTTAGAATGAACATTAGGCTCTCTTATACCTCTGTGTGTCTCCTGTCTTTGAAAATCTCATCCAGGAGATGAAAACATGACTCAAGCTACCAGCTCTGCCCTATCTCCAAAGGGTCCCCAGGGCCTCTGCTTGCCAATGAGGGAGTTCAAAAAGGCATGGCAGGTTTGGTGGGAAATCAAACCTTGCTGGCTAAGGGCTCTGTTCAGACCCCAGATCTCTGCAAAAGGAATGCAACACACAAACTTCCCCGAAAAGGGGCCTGCAGAGTCCCTTAGAACCAAAGTACTGTGCAGATCAGGAGAGACACTGTCGATGCTAGACAAATGTTTATTGGCTAGATAAACAAATAATTAAATAAATAATAACAACAGATAAGCTTGACTATTTATAGTAAGGATAATGGGAGATAAATGGGCTTAATCTCCTGGTTTGACTTCTCCTTGCAATAAACGTCCCCTCCAACTTCTGCCCTGGATCGTGTTCTTTGTGCTGGGGCCTCAGTGATGGCTTGCTGGAAGATTGCCTGGAGAGATATGGAATATGCATTATCCACATTCCACCTCTGCTCTTCATATCAGAAGGGAGGATGTGAACGGCTTTGAAAATCACTGGGGGAATATGAGTGGGCGTGGAAGGAAATACTGACCAAAGATCAAGGTCAGATAGACTCTCTTGCCATTCTAGTGGTGACATCTAGAGCCTTGTTAAAACAGAGGTTTTCTTTGTTGTTGCAGTTTGCACAGTTCTGAGGAGTGTGTTTCAGGATGGAATTCCCTAAGGATTCAGGGCAGAAAAGGCAAGCCCAGGAGCTTATGGACCGGGAGTTGACAGGCGTTTCTGGAGTCCACCACCTTTGTCTCCAGAGGGCTAAGCACTGTACTTTTCATCAAAGCTATGTGCTTTTACCTACCCAACTTCACTTCAGGAAATGTTGGCTCCAGTTATGTTGGGTCAGACAAATATCCCACATTACAGGGGGACTGGTTCAAAGGACACGTGACAATCCAAGCCAATCAGTTCGAACCTTGTTGAGCATCTGTCTTTACTTTCTATTCGGATCTGAATCTGAAGAGTTAGATGGCTTGAGCTTTTCACGCTTAAATGAAACCTCAGAACCAAGCTAATGGAAGGGCAAGATTGAGGTGCAGTCAAAAAGTAGGAAAACGGAGCCACAGCTGAGATAGCTCATTTGGCTGAGGCTCTCCCTGTGAGCAAATAGCCTCTTCTCTACTTACACCAAGTGAACTTGAGGTATCAGTCAGAGGTAACTCAGAGTCCCAACAAATACAGGCCTTTTACATTCTCCTTCTCACCCGATGTTCTTAATAAGAAAGGGAAAAGCAGTACTCAGATCTTAGAGATAAGAAAATCAGGGGGCTGGAATGATGGCTCAAGAGTGTTTACAGCTCTTGCAGAGTCAGTCTGTTCCCAGCACCCAGGTCAGGAGGCTCACTGGTGCCTGAAACTCCAGCTCCAAAGGATCTGATGCCCTCTTCTGGGCTCTGTTGGCACTACACCCACACACATCAATAAAAACAAGTCTTTAGAAACTCAGGGCTAGGGAGGGTGGGATTGGAAGGGAAAGAAGGAGGGGGCTACAGCTGGGATACAAAGTGAATAAATTGTAATTAATATAAAATATTTTAAATACTATTAAAAAAGCAAAAAACTCATAGAAAAGTTTTAATGTCAGTAACTATTCAAAGTCTGTGTACAAATTGTTGTCAAGAACTGTTAAAAATAATGATCTATCCTGAAGCTGAATCTGGATACCTTCATGTATGGATTTCTTCAGTGTGTGTGTGTGTGTGTGTGTGTGTGTGTGTGTGTGTGTGTGTGTG
>NW_026596117.1:26859514-26864072 GCF_907164565.1 Psammomys obesus | reverse complement strand
TGTGTGTGTGTGTGTGTGTGTGTGTGTGTGTGTGTGTGTGTGTGTGTTTTCAGTGTCAACAGAAGTATGGAATAATCCAACAGAGATTGGATTCTAGAATCACATTGTCTGCCACAAATTCCAGCCCAGCCTTATACTAATTATGTGTAACCTGACATTTTAACTTTTAAGCTTGAACAAATTATTCTGTGCCTTAGTTTCCTCATCTGAAAACTGGAAGGAAGGGGAAGGCAGCGTTTGCCTTGTGGGACTGTTGAGTTAGCTGGTGGAATGTACGCGAGGTGCTTATGCAGTGGCTGTTGTTAGCACATATGCCAGCCAAATGTACCCCAGATCATGCGAGTGTAATTGCTTTTATACTATCTTTATGCTCCCTTAAGGCACATAGTGAAGGGTTGGAGAGACGGCCCGTTGGTGAAGAGCACCTGCTGCTTTTGCGGGGGTCCTGAGTTGGGCTCATGGCTCATGACCATCTATAACTCCAGGTCCAGGGGCTCTGATACCTGGCCTCTGTAAGGTAACCCTGCACCTACATTCATTCCCATGTCCACCCTACCCAAGTCACATAAGCATAATTACAAATGAAAGAAAGATTTGTACTGAAAAGCATGGCTGCCAATTACTGCTCACCCGAGCACTGAATCCCTCAGTACTCATTTTAAAGATATTGCTTATTTATTCTTTGCAACCCTTTTCATGTATATAACATATCTTGGTCTTATTCTCCTTCAACCAGCCCTCCTTCCTGTTTCCCCAACAACCTCCCCACAGGTCCCTCTTCCCCCTCATACTCTCTCCTTTCTCCTTTTTTTTCCCTTTTATTTATTTTTTATTTATTACAGTTTATTCACTTTGTATCCCAGCTGTGGCCCCCTCCCTAGTCCCTTCCCAATCCCACCTGCCCTCTTTCTTCTCCCATGCCCCTCTCCAAGTCCACTGATAGGAGAGGTCCTTTTCCCCTTCCATCTGACCCTAGACTATCAGGTCTCATCAGGATTGTCTGCATTGTCTTCATCTGTGGCCTGGTAAGGCTGCACCCCCCTGGGGGAGGTGATCAAAGAGCCAGCCACTCAGAGACAGGCTCTGTTCCCCTTACTAGGATACCCTCTTAGAGACTGAACTGCCATGGGCTACATCTGAGCAGGAGTTTTAGGTTATGTCCATGCATAGTCCTTGGTTGGAGTATCAGTCTCAGAAAAGACCTCTGAGCTCCTTGTGGCACTCCTGTCCTCTCCAGGTCTTTCTATCTCTCCCTTCTTTCAAAAGATTCCCTGCTATATCTACATGTAGAAATAGATACATACTTATCACCCTGCACAAAACTGAAGTTCAAATGGATCAAAGACCTCAACACAAAACCAGACACACTAAATCTGTTAGCAGAAAAAGTGGGGAAGAGCCTTAAACTCATTGGCACAGGATACAACTTCCTGAACAGAACACCAACAGCACAGGCTCTAAGGTCAACAATCAATAAATGGGACCTCATGAAACTGAAAAGCTTCTGTAAAGCAAAGGGCACAGTCATCAGAACAAAACGACTGCCTACAGACTGGGAAAAGATCTTCACCAACCCTATATCTGACAGAGGGCTAATTCCCAGACTATATAAAGAACTCAAGAAGTTAAACAGCAAGAAATCAAGTAATCCAATTAAAAAATGGGATACAGAGCTAAACAGAGAATTCTAAATAGAGGAATGGAATGGAAAAGAATGGCAGAGAAACAAAGAAATGCTCAATGTCCTTAGCCATCAGGGAAACGCAAATCAAAACTACCCTGAGATTCCATCTTACACCCATCAGAATGGCTGTGATAAAAAAAAAAAAAAACTCAAGTGACAACACATGCTGGAGAGGTTGTGGAGAAAGGGAAACCCTCCTCCATTGCTGGTGGGAGTGTAAACTTGTACAACCACTCTGGAAATCAATCTCGTGCTTTCTCAGACAGTTAGGAACATTGCTTCCTCAAGATGCAGCTATACCACTCCTAGGCATATATCCAAAAGATGCTCAAGTACACAACAGGGACATTTGCTTAGCCATGTTCTCCTTTCTCTTTTTAACTCCTGAGTCTAATCAGCGCTGCTGGCTGGAGCACTGACTTGGTCTTATGCCAGTGCCCACAGCTGCAGTGAGTTCACGGCTGCAGCACCAGTGTCCTGAAGACAGCATTTCATAGCCCTCCTTCCACCCCTCAGGCTCTGACATCTCCTTACACCTTACGTCCCCTCTGAACTTGGGTGAGGGCATAAATGTAGTCACGCATTCTTAGCACCCGTGAGTTTCTACGCTAACAGCTGCTCACTGCAGACAGTTCTCTCTGGCTGAGGCTGGAAAGAGAAGTGATCTAACTTAGCTCGATAACATCACTGTCTTCTTCAGACACCACATAGGCATCTAGAGCAGCAAAAGCACCCGGAGCCCCAAGCCGAAACCATTTCAAGACACTAGTCCTTGCATCCATGGGTGGGAACCGCTACATCCTGGCACAGGGAGCAGTGACAGGGTATCTGCCATCAGCCTGGGTAATCCAGAATCCTCCAGCAACTGTCACCCTGGTGCACTGTGCCGTTGTCCTGGCCCACACACATCTATGAACTTTCATTCTACCCAGACACACAGCTCAGCTCGTGTGTCTAGTGCTCTTCCTACTTGCTTTTTGAAAGCCAAATGGAGGTTGTTGTTGTGAGGGGGAGAGCATGGAGTAGGGGTTTCAACATACAAGCAGGAGCACTTGAGTTTAGACCTCCTGGAACCTGCCTAAAAAGCAGGATGCGGTGGTGGGCATCTGTGACTCCAGCTCTGGGAGCAGATGGGGGAGAGTCCCAGGGCTTTACTGGCCAGCCTGCATCAGAAAAAAAAAAAAATGGAGCTCCAGTTTCCATGGGAGACCCTGCATCAAAAAAGGAGGTGGGGTATGGTACAGGAAGATACTGTCAGTTCGTACACACACACACACACACACACACACACACACACACACAAATCCAAGTGGGCATCTGTCACAAAACACCCATCCAGCCTCTGTCACCCTCATTACCAGCATCCAGGAGAGGGTCTCCCTCTTGGGAAAGGCACTGAATTTGCCTTAGCAGCAACGCCACCAAGATCCCTGCTGCAGTGCAGAAGAGAGGCCCCCACCAACTTCTCATATGAAACAGCCAGGAGTTGAGTAGTCTCTGACCAGAACAGCAAAGGCCCCTGGTGAAAGGGAGGTGGTTGAGACGCTGGAGCTCGGGAGAGAACAGCAAAATGCTTCCTGTCACAGGGTCAAGAAGTCACCTCTGCCGTGACCCCGTGTGAGAGTTCTAACTGGCCAGACACTCCTCTCGTTGTTCCGGCTTCTCTGGGTTGGTCTGCTAGCCACAAGGAATCAAGTTAAGTAGGTGTGTTTTATGCCAGGGAACACTGAAGATATTTAGTAGAAGCCAACTGCCGTGAGGTAGATCAGCAACCTGAACCATGGTGAAAACCATTGCACAAAACCCTAATTAACATCATTTAACTTAGCTAAAAGTGTGTTGTCTTTTGTGTAAACAGGACACAACAGGTTCTATATTACCATCCACAAAAACAAAGATCCAAACCCTTTTTCTGATTTTGTTCCATCATGGTTTGCCTCAGGGTCCAAGATGGCTGCTAGTTCTCCAACCCTAACTTCCATTTTAGCCAGTAGAAAGGACACAAGCCAGAAAGACAATGAAGAGTGCATTTTTATTTTTACACACTGTTCAGAAGGCTTCCTGTCCCTAGAACCTCTTAGCCTTTCCTTTATTCACAGGGAAGGCAGGTACAGTCATGAACAGATAGAGTCCTGTGGACCCTACATGGAAATACATACATGTAATTAGACTAGCTCCTTGTCTTCAGAGCAGGCAGAGTGAGTAAACCCTGCTCTCCTGAGAGGGTGCATCAGCCAGACTCCCTCACAGTGGTGGACTCTACCCACAGAAAGATGCAACAAACCAAGACTTTATATCAGAGTTAGCTCTGTCTTTCTCCCTCTCTCTCTCCCCCTTACCTACAACTCAGAACTGATTTTACATTATAAAAGAGAGCCAACATGACCATATTTTTCTTGAACTACTACGCCATCTCCCTGATATTAACACAATATCTATGATGGTATCATGGTGGTGTTCTTACATTGCCCTTTCCATCTGGAAACCAGGGAAGAGGCATCTCTAGAACTTAAGTCTCTGTGACCTCCTCAAGCTTTCAGGCCAAGATTTGCTGTAGAAAACATGATTGCTTTGTTTCTAAACTGATGATGGTGGTCAGGGTCCAGCTCCTCCTAGCCCTCTGTGTCCCTCTTGACTTAAATCCGATGCTAGTGAGATAGCTCAGGCTGTAAGGGCTCACGCCACCACTCACGATCTGAGCTTGATCTTCAGGACCCACAAGAAAAATGAAGAGAACCAACTCCCGCAGGTTCTGACCACATGCAAGTCATGGGATGAACAATCTCTCTCACTCTCTCCTCTCTCTCAAACACAGACACATAGATAGATAGATAGATAGATAGATAGATAGATAGATAGATAGATAGATAGATA
>NW_026596117.1:26737155-26859504 GCF_907164565.1 Psammomys obesus | reverse complement strand
ATAGATAGATAGATAGATAGATAGATAGATAGATAGATAGATAGATACATGTTTCTAACATTTACAGAGTATGAACCACTATTAGTATTTTGTGTCCTGTAGGCTACCTCTGTGTGAAAAACTGAGGTACACTGTATTTTTGCCTCTTTAAGAATAACTAGAAAAGTCTCTCAACAAATATTTATTGATAAATTACTGGTTTTCTCAGGTAAGTTTCCTCACCAATTATGGTATTAAAAAAAAAAAAGAAGAATGGGAGGGGAGATGAGAGGGGGTGGGCAAGGCAGTGGGCAACCAGAGCTTGAAGCAGATGGCCATCACAGAGAAAATGGAGGCAAGCCCCTCCCCTAATTTTTCTGTCTCCCCCATCCCTTTGGGAAGCTATTCTGTGTGAGTAACTGCTGGTGTGCATTCAGGCAGGGAGCAGGTGGTAATCCACACAGCCTAGTTAACAGCCATTAACAGCACTTAAAACCCCACTAAACCAAAGACGTTCCAGCTGCACACATGAGAACCGGGAGCAGGGGAGTCCTCCCAGGAACGGTAGCCACAAGAGGGTCAGCACCAAAAGCAACTCCATGTCCTGTCCGGCCCTATGTGCTAGGCCCTGTGCATCCAGCATGGCAGATGAAAACATTACTGAGACCTGAAGTTGCTAAGGAGCCTATGGGGCAGGATACAGAGCTGGCTGTGTCACATGATGAGAAATAAGTGAGAAATGAGCTTAGGTCTGTGAATGGTGGGACAGAGTAAATGATGGTTTGTTTTGAAGTGGAGCCTTTTCATTCTTTCTTAATTAATACATAAGGTAATTGGCTTCATTGCAGCATTTTGACACGCATGTGTCACTTTCTTTTAATTCATTCCCCTCTCTGCTGACCTCGGCCTTGCTCCCCTTGGCTGGGTCATCCTTTCCTCCAGGGTAGTCTCTAGTTCTGCTTTCATGACAGCTGTAAGAATACACGGGGAGGCTAAAGGTTTTGTTGCTTTATTTGCTTTGTTTGTTTGTTTGTTCTTTTAGAAGCAAAAGAGCCATGGTCAAAAATAGATCCACATCTGGGAAAAAACAAATAGGCCTTTACTAGCAACAAACACATTTTATCGACCTCTTTAGAATTAATTTCCTTTGGCGTAAAGAGAGTAAGAGAGCCAAGCACATGTCCGGGCCACTCCACAGCTGTGTAATTTACAATGTAATACCAAGTTTATGAAATCAGCCACAAACTCTGTGACATCTGAAGGGTTCAGAAGGAGATCCTCACGTGTGACTCAAGTCAGGGTCTGTGCTGTCACAGGCTTTACAATGGGAAGTTGGTCTGAGGTCTCTGGGGACAGAGAAGAAGCCCAGCAAAAGGGCAGAGAAGCAAGTCTGTGTTCTCTCCCTTGACAGGACCGACAGAAGGGTCAAGAGGAGAAACACAGAAAGAGACCCCAAGCAGAAAGAGCAGGAGGACGTTCATTCATCAAACTGCTCTCTTCTGTTAAGAGTGCTTCCTGTGTCCTGTCCCGGATCCCCGTCCTAGCGTGGGCAGAGTTCATGAGCATTTCCAGAGCTGTGCAGAACACCTGTGCTGCTGGGGGTCACAGCAGAGACAGCTCCATTCCTTCCACACCCTTCCTTCTCCTGTTGTGTTGACAATTAAAAATACGGTCTCCGTGGGCTGAAAAGCAAGCTTCTCAGGCGCTTGACAAGCCCTAGAGAAGGCTTGTCACCACCTCAAGAAGCCCACCCCGGACAGCACTGAGTAATTTGTCAGAAAGCATGAATGCAAGGAAAGTCCCAGCATGCCCTGAGGCTGAGCAGCAAGGCAGTTGTAGTAGAAAGAAAGCTCTTTAAGCATCTGATTAAAACAAACAAACGAAAGCATTAGCCCTGATAGGGTAAAATATTTTTTCCTTCTGGTAAAATAAAAGGACCCAGGTGTCCCTAAGCATCACAACATATTTTGAATAAAGGAAAAAAAAAATAAATGGACAATGATTGAAAGAGAAGCAGGTAGGAAGCAACAGGAAATGAAATACTGGACAGAGTGGCTGAGATGCTCGAATCTTATACTAGAGCAACAGGTTTAAGGGCAGAAACTCTAAAGTTCTGTAGAAGAAAGAACTCAGACAAAAGTGAAGGCTACAGGGGTGAAGGAGAGAGCACACGTTATTCAACAGAGAACTAACATCTGAAGTGTGTACGTCCTCAGTTATAAGGGACCCATATTTCAACAGCTAAATGAGCAAAAGCTTTAAAGATATAATTTTCAGAATCACAAATGTCAACAAGCAGATGGTAAAATATCAATAAGAAGATGGTGAACTTTATTAATAATAAAAATACATACGAACAGTCATATATCTAACTTTGCCCATCCACTTGTCAAAACGATAGGAATATTAACGATTTTCAATATTGAAGGCTCTAAGAAGAAACAACATTTTGGAGTCTTTTGTGAGTGGGGACGGGCACCAGTGACATCAGCGCTATCATAACTTTAAATGTCCTATGCTTTAGCAATAACATTGCTGCCGACTTACTTAACTAAAATAAGGCTGCGCCCAGAGCATGCAAAGTGTGCTTTTGGCAGCATTGGAACAATGAAAACTAGAAAAAAACCAAAACAAAACAAAACCTAAATGTCCATGAAATCAGGGGGTAATGTAAGCTTTAGTTAGTTGATGGAAACACATGAAAAATTTTACACTATTTGCAAAGAAGTCAATTTTTATATATACTGATGTGGCAAAGTATCCAGATGAGAGGGCAAATCAATTGATAAAGAAAGGATAAAATAGATAAGACCATTAAATTAAACTATGGAAGAAGAATGGAAAGTAGCCCTTCAAAATGGGCTCTTCCCTCGGGTAAGCAGTGGTTATGGGAAATGAGCCACTTTGAGATTTCCTTTCAGCCGTTTTCACGTATTCTTTGCTACAAGGGATTTTTGGAGAGTAGAGGCTGATGGAGCAGAAGAAGAGAGACTACTTGACAGTGTTGCTGAGAGAGGCAGGAGAAGGCCGCAGTTATTATCACAGCTCTGTTACCTTTCTCCCTTGCCCTGCTTAGTACAGTCACCTTGTATATCTTCATGAGGCTGAGCCTCCAGACCCCTTGTGGAAACTGGGACTACAGATGATAATAATAGCATTCTTTTTCCCCAGCTCAAATGTATCTGTTGTCTCTATTGCTTGTAATAAAACACAAGCCAAAACAAATACAGAGTGAAAGGGTTTCTTTTAGCTTACAGGTCGCAGCCCATCATGAAGGGAAGTCAGGACAGGAACTCAAGGCAGGAACCTGAAGGCAGGAACTGAACCAGAAACCATGAAGGGTTGCTGCTTACTGCCTTGCTCCCCATAGCTTGCTCAGTCTGCTTCCCTTTCGCACCCAGGACCACCCGCCTAGGATGGCATGTGCCACAGTGAGATGGGTCCTCCCACAGCAATCCAGAAAATGCCCTACAGGCCTTCCCAATAGGCCAATCTGACAGCGACAACTCCACAATGGAGATTTTTCTCTTCCCAAATGTCTAGGTTTGTGTTAACAAAAAGTAACTGAGACACTTATGACAACTTTTCATTTACAAATGAGGCAGAGAAATTAACAAGAATGACCAACTGTATAACAATTTTAATGAAATACTGTAGTAAGAAGAATTATGCAAATGTCCTTTTTTAAACTCTCTTGTTATATTATACTCATGTGGAATGGTACAATGCCCATATGACATGAAGGTGAAGGACAGTGGTACAGCGTTAGGCTACTACTGACCTTTTTATTTAAAGCTGGAAATCTATTCATGATGAAATATCATACTGTTTACTTAGCTCCTGCACAGGTTATACAATCCATGTAAAACCCATCTGTCAGCCATCATGTTCACTATTGTATTATGGTGTCCCCATGCTTATGTTTAAGCAAAAACTCACAGCTTGATTAATGACAGTTTTGGAAAATCTTGATATGATATTTTAGACTCTAACACAGCTTCACTGGAATGACTGACAGGCCACAGGCCAGCTAATCTGACGATGGCTGGCTGTGTACAACCGTCACAACCCAGACCAGCAAAGTCCTTAGCTCCTTGATCCTCAGCATCCTTGTCTATAAAGCAGGATAAACAGATTCCCAGAAGTATTGCTAATTATTGTCATATTGAGTCTTAGGGGCTACTCCCTTCTCTCAGGACTAATTATAATTATGTTAATTATAGATAATATTTGCATATAAATTATAAATTTGAGTTATCAAGTCAGTGTCTGGTGTGGTCATATGGACAACAAACACATGGCGTAATCAGTCGTATCACAAAGGTGAAAACAAATGTTAACGCTGAGCCCATAAAAGGAGCAGTTTTTAAAACTGCAAAAATAGCCCAAAGCGTAATTAAACAAAAAGACTAACTAATTAATAATGGAAAGACAGAACTTCACTTACATGAGTAATTCAGGCTGATTAAGGGTCAAAAGCTCCCTCCTAAGTTCGGAGCGGGAGGTCTAAGCATGTTACATGAACACAGTGGCCTCCACCCAGAAGCACCAACATGCCAAAGGACAGGAAGGGTTCCTGGAATGAGAAGGACCAAGCAATTATGTACTTATTGTCTCATTAATTAGCAGGTAGAGCAGTGAACCCCTAAGCCTGTTGTCTCTGGGAAGAGAGATTGGGTTGGGGGCGGGGCAGTTAAAGGAAGGGGAGATAAATGCTTTACATTGAACTCTTTCATAGGATTTAAATTTTGTGTGCAGTGTGCTTATCACTTAATTCCACCAAATCCCAACAAAAAATATAATCCTGTAGAGCTTCTGTTTGTCCTCCAGTAAGTCTTTCTACTTTTTCGCTTGCTCCCTGCACCGTGGCCCTCAGCTCCTGTATCTCCATCCACCTCCGCTGATTCCCAGCAGCGCCTTGATGGGGTTCTGAGTTCTCACTTGAGTGGGTCCAGTTTCACAGAACATCATCAAAAGTTAGTTAGACCTCACCTCCTCCTGCTGTAAATTGTGGCTTAGCCAACGGCTCAAGAAGTCCCTGCTCTTGCCTTGTTGGTCACAGTGGCCTCCGGTCATGGCTGATCACAGCTTGCAGAAGAGCTGACTGGATAACCGGTTGGCTGCATCAGGCTGGTGTCTGCGGACTGTTGTCACGTTACATGTGACAGAGCCCAGGGCCTTGCAGTGCAAGGCAAGCATGCGACCGCTAATCTGTATCTCCGACCCTTCTTATTTTTGTTTTGAGACACGGTCTCATGAGGTTGTCCCAGCCTCCTTTGGATTTGTTCTGACATCCAGGCGGGCCTCAAGTTTATATTGTTCCTGCCTCAGCCTCCAGAATAGCTAAAATTACAACTACCTTTTTTTTTTTTTTTTTTTTTTAAGATGGAGTCATACTCTGTAGCCCTGGCTGGCCTTGAACTTACAATGGAAACCAAGCTGGCCTTGAACTCACGTGAATCCACCAGTCTCTGCCTCTCTGCTGGGATTAAAGGAGTTTGCCATCGCCACAAACCTACATTCTTAATTAATGAAAATATTTCCCTTAGAGATTAGTGAAAATAAGCATTCATATTCAAGATCATGAGCGCCCAGAACTCCACCCAGGCCTGGGTGAGAATTCTCTGGTATACTCTGAATGTGTTCACAATTCTGAATCCCGTTTGTGGTGAACTGCTTAGACCTCAGCTGGGCTTGAGACCCAGACACATCCTGGACTTCTGGAAGCCAGAGATGAAGATTCTACAATGCCTCAGAGTCTTGCTGAAATTACAAAAGGGGGAAAAAGGTACTACTGAGATGTGTAGTGTGTATGTGTGTGTGTGTGTGTGTGTTTCTCATAGATTTTATTTATTTTTGTTTTTTCATATTCTGTATTTATTCATGTGGGGTGGAAAGTGTGAATACACTTGTGAAGGTCAGAGGACCAACGATAGGAGTCAGCCCTTTCCTTCTGCTATGTGAGTTCCGTGGATTGAATTTAAGTTGTGGGGCAGGACAACCAATGCCTTTACTCACCAAGATACTTTTCGTAAGATTGAAAAATTAGGATTGCTTTTATTCACTTTAGTTCTCCCAGGCTTCTGGAAAATGATTGGGAGTCATACATTAGAAATATCTGGAGTGTGGATGAAATTTCTTCCTTGAGCTGAATGGCTGGTTTTAGCTATGTATATGATTTTAACAATTAAGGCCAGCCTGTACACTGTAAAATTTGTTTTGACGTTATTCCCATGAAGAAGGGGGGTTTCGGCTGCCACCTCCTAACTTGAGGTAGACTGCTTTGAGCAGCAGCCACATGCCATGATTGTAATTCAAATACTAAGTAATGAGAGACTGGGGCAGACTTCTGCCTGTTTGTTAAGACCCTTTCCATCAGAATGCTGGGCCACCAGGATTTCAAAATTTTCTGACTCTGCTCACACTGCCACTCTATGAGGAGACCCAAACCAAATGTGTAGCCATTAGAGCCTCCCAGGCAACAGCTCCACTTAGATGAGGCAGGAAAGTATCACAAACTCTGTCCTCAAGCCGAACCTGTAGTGGGGACAAGCCATCCTTGCTGTGCTAGCCAAGCTTTCTGACCCCAAGAAAACATCAGCATTCAAGTGGGTAGGTGCTGCATGCTGTGCATTTCTGTCAGAGTCTGTTACCAAAACAAAGAAAACAAAACTAAAATAAAGTCTAGCATGGAAACGGAAGAAGCTGGTAAAGACACAGAAGCAGCCAAGATGCAGACAGACACAGCAACCAGAAGTCAGTATCACTGAGCAGGGCATCCTCATCCAGGACCCTTTATGTCATCAAAATGTTCCAAAGCGATGTACTGACCACAGCTCAGGAGACACAAATCCAAGAGCCTGTAAGAACTTTCTAAAGAATGTGAGTGAAGTCAGTACAATGTAAGGACAACTGTGAGTAAAGCCTGACCTAAGAGCAAGAGAGCAGAGGAAGTGACCGTGCCCAAAATGGCCAGCTGGCTGCAGACATCCTGGAGAGTGGTTGCCTGGAAACCTTTTCTGTCTCCTTCAACTCTAAGTGGGGCCATTAACTAGATGTGCCAATAGCATAGCAGCGGATGATGTGTGTAATCTCTGAGCCATGTCAATTATAATGATGACCTTCAACCCCTACTTCCCCCTCCATCAGTTGCATATGAAGGTCCAAAGTTCAAGTGCCTCAGTCAGGAGGTGGAAGGAGCCAGCTCTGAATGACTTTGTGGAGGAAAGTGTCACCTGCCATAGATCCCCACGTTGGACTGACACGTAGGTAGGTGGTGTGTTTCTATATATTAGATACTGAGTCACCAGACGTCAGAGTTGATTATAGTAACTAGCATTTTCCCCAGTCACTGCACCAATGACAACTAGCAACTCACACTTGACCTTGGTGTCAACAGGGTGCTAAACATCAGTGAATACTGCGGGATCTCAGGCTGGAGCAATGGCTCAGCAGCCCAGAGCACTCGCTAGGGTTTGGTCCCCACACCTACAGGGTGGTTCACCACCATCTACAACTCCAATTCCGGTAGAAATCTAACGCCCTCTTCTGGCCTCCACAGGACATTACACATACATACAGGCAAAATACCATACACATAAAAATAAATTAATAAAAATCTTTAAAGATTATGAAATTCCAAAAGCATCAGTCCCAACTCAACGCCATATGAGGTTTTCTATGTAAGATTTTGTATATGCATAAAATGTATATATTGCTATATATCTTATTGCTCTTCTTATTTTAATGAGTGATTCAATTTTTAAAAGTCCCTGTGAACACAAAGCACCTTCAAGCCCATTAGCACTGTCACACCTTCTACACTCCATAGCAAGATTGGTGGGCTCTCTTTATAATCTCTTTTTAATGTTAGAGGACAAAATGCTATGGTCTGAATCTTTGAGCTCCCCTGCTCCACACCCAATTCATCTGATGAAACCTAATGACCAGTTGAATAGTCCTGAAAGGTAGAAGAATTTGGGGGGGTTAATTTAGTTGTGATCTTCACCCTCATTTAAGGGCCAGTGCCTTTATAAAAGAGGGTGGAGAGATGCTGGACAGTAGGAAGAGGACTATGAAGCAGCGAGTCCTTGCTGGACATGGATTCTCTTGGTACCTTGGTCTTGGTTCACCAAACCCCACAACCCTGAGAAGCAGATTCATGCTTCCATGCATCACTCAGTCTGAAGAACCCGTTTATGTGCCACAAAGAACAAACTAAGGTGCAGAGCCAACATCCACTTCAAAAGTCAATGGCTTTTGACTTTTGAATGACTTTGAATGACTCCAGCCATTCCTCTCATGTCCCGTCTTCATCCAGGTGCAGCTCGGAGCAGTCACCTCACTCTTCACCTTCCATTTCCTAGCACTCAGGCTCCTCCAGGCCCCCGCCCCAACCTAACATGCAATGCCCACCAGCTGCACCTGCCACTTTTCGTCCATAGGTCTCCCAAATCTTTGCTCACGACCCGTGTACTTAAGTGGGCTCTGTCATTGTAGCTCAAGAGCAGCCCCACCAATATCTAAGCAGCTGTATGAGAGTAATAAAGTCATTTATGGACATTCAAGTTTGATTTTCAAATATTGAATGAACATTATTTTCCTTTTGGTTACTTTAAACAGTTTAAACATGTGAAGCCATTCTCTTTCCCATTCTATTTTATGCCTGCATGCTTGTATTCCACCAGGGGCAGGCCTCGTGCCCTCAGAGGTCAGAAGAGGGCATCAGATCCTTTGGAACGGGAGTTACAGATGACTGAGAACCATCATCTGGGTGCTGGGAACCAAACCTACGTCCTCTACAAGAGCAGCAAGTGCTCTTAACTGCTGAACCATCTCTCCAAACCCTGTTTTTAAAACATTCTTAACTTGTAACTTGTAACCCAAACAAAATTATTTGGTTTGTCAGACTTGGCCCATAGTGCCAGACTATGAATCAATGCCTGGCTGTGTGACCTAACTCTAATTGTGACCAATGAGAACCTCAGTAATGCTTTCTTGTAGAGTTCTCTGGATAATTCTTTCCAACTTAAAGGCAGCTCTGTGAGAGAACTGTTTCTTCTGATGTCGTCCTTGTGTAATACCACCTTAGGCCAACTCAAGCAGTGAAAGGAATGAGACAAGAGAAATAGAGCAAAGCAGGAGGAGGGAAGCCATAATAAGAAAAGAGAGCCAGAGCATTTGTATACAGGGTCTTAAAGCCAACCTAGGGTGGACTCTCATTCATCTTCAAGGATTCCCCCCATGGTGGGTATATGCATATTGGTCTTGTGTGTCTAAGTACATGCATGTGTCTTCCTGCTCATGTATATGTGCATAGGTGTTTGCAGATCCATTTGTAGCTAAATGTGTGAGCTTATGTGTCTGTACATTTGTATCCATACAACAGGACACTACATTGTGTAAAATAACCCCTTCCCTTCCCTTCCTTTCTCTCCCTCCCTCCTTTCTACTTCAGAGCACACTTAGACAGTTGCTATATTTTCCTCTTACTTCATGAACTAAAATTAAAAATAGGTTAAATAGTGGTTCAGGAATGACGAACTTGAAACCTGCAAGCCACATGCAGCCAAGGATAGCAGGGAATACAGACCAACACAGAAGAGTCCATTTACCTACAGCATCTTCAGGGTGTGTGTCCGTGTGTGTGTGTAAGTGCGTGCACCTGTGTTGTGGTGTGTGTGCGTGTGTGTGTGTGTGTGTGTGTGTGTGTGGTTTTGCTTTGTAACTTGAGGGGCATTTCTCCAGTGTGAGTTCTGCAGATAACAACACTGGATCTCAGGGTAGGAAGGCTGGACACGCCTGAGAACTGAGGAAAACATCTGACCTTAAACAGAACCCTGTGGTAAACAGGCTGCAGCAGCTCTGCCTTTTCCAGAACTCTACTCCATCTCAAAGTTTTGCTCCTTGTAAAAGTTTTGCTTAAAAGAGACAGAGACCAAATAAATAAACACATAAATAATAAGCGAACAACAAAAACTAATAATCAAAACTAGAGCTGAGGGAGCCAGAGTCCCTGACAATTCTGCTCTCGGGCCTCCTGAAGGGCAGTAAGAATTATAAGCCTTGGAGGGAGGGAGGGACTGGGAGGGAATGAGGGATCGGGACACAGCTGGGATACAGAGTTAATAAAATGTAACTGATAAGAAAAAAATAAAATTAAAAAAAAAAAGAATTATAAGCCTTGGTGCCTTCTGTTTGTCTGAGCCTTGCTGTCCTTCTGGACCTTTAAAACCATTTCAGGTTGTTTAGTGAATGTGAATAAAACAGAATTGAAACCCTATAGCAAAGTAATTCCAAATGGACATAATGGGTCTAGGTTCATGAGCTTAAGCAGAACCCTCCCAGGAAAAGAGACGGTAAGGTCTGAGACAGACATTAGTGCACAGGGGATGCTACCAAAAAAAGAAGCCTGTGACCCTCTTCATGGACTGTTTGACATTCTGAAGCAGTAAGTGTAGGGGACCACCGGGAGAAGATGGCTGCCAGGATATATTTGTTTCCCACTGAGACCATCTCCCTGAGCAACGATTCATCTGTCTCGTCAGCACCATATTTCCTCATGGCCATAGTGTCTGAGAAGGTGAAGAGTGACAGCCACATATTCAGAACGAGGAATTGCCTCCATCTATCTGTCCGCAGCCACAGCAAAAGCTTGTTGTGTGTCTCAGCTGGGGGAGGCTCATCCAAGATTGCCAAGATCGCCTTACCCAGGCCAGAGAAAGCTGGGAGAGGGGGCTGTTCCTCGGCAGAAACTTTTCCTATGAAGAACTTAAGGGGGAATGTTTGTCCTCATGTATAAGACGAGGATAGCCATTAAAGAAGTGTAAGAGAAAGAGCATAGAGCTATGGAGACCAAAGCTGGGAGCACTGAAGATTTTACTGTAAGAGTTAAATGATGAGCTTGCTGTTGGGAAGTGAGAGTGGCACTCCAGCTCTGGAGCCTGTCTTTCAAAGCCCTGACTCCCGGCTGGAGCAGGGAAGGAGTTATAGCACCTAAAGGCAGCTCAGCAACCTATGCAGGAAACTGACACAAAAAGGGGCCCTGGGAGGAGATGGCAGTCTCCGGCTAGCATGGCTTCACAGCAAATCAGCAGCGTCGGTTCCTGCTGTCAGAGACGTCCACACTGTGACTTCACGCAGATGCCTGGATGGCCGTGAGGCTATTTACCCCAAGCCATCGATTTACACGCAAACTCTCACCCTCCCGATCCTCCATTCATACGTTATCTTTCTCTGCTCTCCTAAATTACTGCCTTCTGCCTCATCGCCTCATCCAAGATTTGTTCAAGGTCCTAAAGTCTTTGCCATACAAAGTCTAACATGGTGTTTTCCACATGGGCCTTCCACAAATATTTGCAGAATGTTCTGGTCTAGAGAGATTATTCATGGCAGTTACGAGACATGACATGACTGTTCAGTCAGCTGCACATATGTGCTCTGAAGGGAAAAGGGCAATAAAGACGGGCAAGTGTTGTGACTCAGCTACACATCACAGCCTCCTCAGCACAGCCTCCTCAGCACAGCCTCACAAGAGAAGCCCTGGCCAGAGAATCACATGACATCAAAGGCGGGCTTTCGCCCATCTCCGAATCTCACCTATGAGCTCGGCCACCCGGCATGAACATCCTACTGAAGCAGCTACCTCAGACACACAGAAATCAGGCCTCAGTGAGATGCTTCCTTCTGGAACAACTGGGACACACTCGCAAAGGCATTTCTGGACATGCGGATGGAAAGAACGGTTGTGATTTAATTCAAATATTCCATCAAGTCTATTATCCCTACCATCTTGAGTGATACTTACAATACGAAAAGGAGGAAGAAGGGAGGAAAGGAGAAGGTAAGACAAAATTTACCTGAGAAATTATCACAGTCACTACTTCAGGTCTGGAGGCCATTGTCCACTTGGTAGCCATGAGCTGCCTCACATTCTATGAGCTTTTAAGACAGCTTTAATGCACCACCTAAACAGACTCTTGAAAGATGAGGGATCTGGAAAGCCAGGCACTCTAATTCTGAACAGCTCTGGAGAAGCCAGAAGAAGCCTGCCTTGATGTCTACCTGGGCTAGGACCTTCCATGACGACGGGAAAGGAGCTGAGCCTGGAGCAAAGCCACCAGGCAAGCAGGACAGACTTCCTGAGGCGGTAGAGAGGGACAGTCTCAAAACTCCGTCTGCTTTCACATAATATTTTCCCCTTCATTTAAACACCCATTTCTTTTCAAAGGAAACCTAATTTAAACAATGTGTTATTGTAATTAAATAAAGAACTCAGTGATACAAACACCAACATTCTTGTCTGAAATTAAATATTTCCTGGCTCCTAGGCCTGCCAGTGAATTAAAAAAAAAAAAAAAATCAGCAGGGCCTTCGAGCTAAACTTTCACAAAGCTAGAGAAAGTTGATCGGGATTTTATGGTAAGGATGCGTTGCAGCAGGACGGCACGGACGCAACATCGTTCACGCGAGGCAGAGACATTTCTGAGATGTCTCAGGGGCTGCTCCTTCACAGTGACTGTGCAGGGCAGTATCACATTCACCGAAGATGGCATCATGCTGGTCTGGAAATCCCAATGGGCAGTAAATGACACACGATTTCTTTTTTTTTCTGGGCACTTCGTTTGCATTTATCCACTGCTGCTGATGTGTCAGTCCAGCCACTGACAACCGAAAGGACCGACTGAGGGTTTTTCTCCCAAAAAGATATGAAGTTTTAAACAGAAACACTGTACAGAATGAGAGTGCTTGGGGCAAACTGAACCATGGTGAACATGTCAACAGCCAAGAGCTCTGTAACTCCTGAGAGAGGATGGACGGACGGACTTCTGTGCGCTAGGACACGTCTGCGTATTTTCTGGGTTATGGCACTAGCTGAATAAATACAGAGACATTTGCTATAGGCTCAACTAGGGCAAAGAATCCACACTTATGTCTGTTCCCAATTATGTTTAAGAGTCTGATGCGTCTACCACAGACAGAACCACCACCCAAATTCTGTCAGCTGGAGGCGGGGGAGATGCAGACGGAAAAAAGACAGACATAGACGCCAAGGCAGCAAAGGGCTGCACTGATAAGCACGGACCCACTTCCTCTACCTGGCGGCTGCTGCCCTCTGGCCCACATAAGGCTGTGTCATTGCTGACCCCAACACATGGTATACCCTCATTTTATTTCAGCTCAGTACCAAAGCTTTAAGGCACTGGGAAATACCATTAATAAGACAAAGGCCCTGCACAATCACTCCTCATTCTAAAGAGGACGTCTCATGTCCTCCCGGACCTAGAGTGTCAGGAAGAACATGACAAGCACAGTGCCTCTTGCCTGTGGCACCAACAGTCATACCCAGGGAGATACTCCAAGCAAGACCAAGCCTCTTACGTGGGGCACCAGCAGCATTATCCCATGGAAACAATCCAAGGTCATGAGTGAGACATCCAGACAAGACATCTGTCAAGAATAGCATGGGGAGGTCGGACAAGGGCAGACAGAGTAAGTGGCTCAGAGGAGACAAGTATCTAGCAGGAGCTGGACAAAGTTCGAATTCTGAGTACCAGAACATGTGTTCTGTCACTATATTCAACTGCAAAGCAACATCCGGTCATGACAGGGACAGTAGCAGGAAACAGTAACATTTAGGAAGCATCTAATACATCATGCCGCTTACAGCACACCTTAACATAGACACAGCTGCATCTCCTTTGGCAGTTGAGAAACATCAGAGTGTAAAAGAAGTTGAGTAAATTTCTCAATGTCACCTTGCTATCAAGCTGAAGAGCCAAGAACCAAACTCAGACAGTTTGGCTCCACAGTCAGCAAGCCAGCAGGCTTTTTAGGACCTGATGCCCCACAAGAGCCTGTATCTTTGCATCACTCACAGGCTACTTTGAGGCTCAGAAACTACCCTATACACAGTAGTAGGATCACCTTCAAAGAAGGCAGTCTTCCATCTTGAGTACGGAATTGCCTGTGATCCTTAGCATGGAAGATCCCAGAACTCCAGATACCAACAACACTGAGGACCACAAACCCAGAACATTTCTTTCCTAAGTGTCCATTGGTAGAAGGTTCCCAATGTTTCTCCCTGGGCCTTACATAACAGGTTCTAACTCCCTTCTTTCATCTGGTCAGTTACATTCATAACATCTGGTCAGTTTCAGACTTAGAGTAAGTTTTGACTAGCAATGCTTTCATTGGAAAGTCAAATGGAAGAGTATTTTTCACCATTGATTTCAAAGTAAGGGAAAGTTGGACACGAAAGAGAAACCATCTCATAAAATGTTACATTAGAAAAGCATGTCAAGCATTGGAAATATTCACATTTTGAACACCCGATCTGAACAAATGACATTTTTCAGAGTGACTAAAGGGGTCCTCTTACCATCAGAGGTGGTAAGAAAGACCTGGGGATTGTTCTCCCTGTGGGCAGGGCCAGGAACTATCTGACCTACCCAAGGTCAAAATATTCCTCTAAGTGTCATAGTTAGGATCTGGAATGTTCCCTATAATTCCATGTCTTTGGAATTATAATTCCCTATAATTTCCCTATAGAATTCCCTATAATTTCCATTCTTCCTTGTATGATGCTATTGAGACTGAGAATCAGCGTCACTGGGGAGAAAATGCTGGATGGTCTCTTTGCCTTTGAGCATATTCCCTTAAAATGAGGAGTGTTGCTATGTAGCAATTTCCTATGAATTCAAACATTCTACCCTACAGAAAGACTCATTAAGACTCAGGAAGTAAACCATTCAAGTCTCAGGAAGCCCCTGAAACATAGGGGATTATTGAGGCCTCTCCCTCCCCAGTGTTATACATGGCAGCTGAGGAAAGAAGCCGCCCTCCCCTCCAGCTGGTCCAGCTGCCTGCACATTATACAGAGAGCTCCAGGGATGTAGTTTTCATGAGTCACTACTCAGGTTGGGATGGGGTTTTCAGTGACTGCTCTGGACTAATCCATGTTCCTGTATAATAGTTTGAACAAAACGTCCCCCATAGACTCCTCTATTTGAACACTTGGTCCCAGATGGTGGTCCTGGTTGTGGAGGTTCCGGAACCTTTAGGAGGTGCAGCCTTGCTGAAGGAAATGTGTCACCAAGGGTGGGCTTTGATAGTCTGTAACATTTCCCCACTTCCAGTTTGCTCTGTCTGCTTTCTGCGGCTGACTGAAGATGTGATCTTCCAGCTTCTTGCTCTTGTTGCTTGCTGCCGTGCCTTCCCACGGTGATGCCCTTCACTCCCTGGAACCGCAACGGGCTGAAATAATCACTGAAAAGGTAATGGCAGGGAGTAAATTTAAAGGTGGAAAAAAAATCAGACCAAGAAAGAGAACTTGATCCATGAAGATGGGAAACTGACCATAAAAATGGGCTGAGAGGCTCAAAAGGGGACTCAGAGGTGTCTGTTGAACTTTTTGTTTGTTTGTTTGTTTTTCCAGACAAGGTTTCTCTGTGTAGCCCTGGCTGCTCTGAAACCCACTATGTAGACCAGGCTGACTTCAGACTGAGAGATCTGCCTGTCTCTGCCTCCTGAGTGCTGGGATTTAAAGGCACATGCCGCTGCCAGCTGCTGTATCTATTGAATTTATTAACACAAAACCATGGTAACTCTGGCTAGAATAATTCCAGTGAAAAAAAAGAAGAACAATGAAAGCAATGGGTCTGGAAAGAAGGATGAATGGGAAGTGAAATGAACTTGAAATAGAGATTATACATAACCATTTTGATCCACATAGCAAAGTACCATAATCATAACCATAAAATGTGAGGTTTACACACAACAAAGGTAGATTTCCTGTCCTAAAGCTTAGAAGTTCAAGAGCAAGCAACCGGCAGAGTCAGAGTGGGCCTGGAGACCACTTTTTCATCCATTGGGCTTTCTTGCTTCTCACTCACTGCCACACAAACACCTCTTTTAAGGGCACCATCCTCATTCATGAAGGGTCAACTCCCATGACCTAGTCTCAGGTGCCCTGTGCCACCACTCTAAGCCGTAATGTTGGTAATTGGGTCTCAGTGTGAATTTTAGAGGAGCATAAACACTGTGACCATAGCAAAGCCCTGTGGGAAAGGAGTTTGTTGTTATCCAGAGAGTATAAAACATTATTTTCCTATAGTTCCATTTTCTAAATGTACATGTTGTTTACCCTATGAGGGTGTGCTCACATGTAAAGGGGTGTGCTCACATGTAAAGGAGTGCGCCAGGGAAGAGGAAGAGAATGGAGAGATGCAAGGCTGAGAAAAACAAGGCCACAAGTCCCACAAAGGGCAAAGATGTCCACAGAAGTTATCCGATGCACTTCTGCTGCTGTCATGGGAGGGAGGCTGAGAAGCCAGGTGGAAGCCCCTCAGCTTTACCTTTTTCAGAAATCCGGAGTTCCCAGTCTCCTCGGAGGGGTTTCTCTTCAGTGGAAACTTTAGGAAGATATAACTAACACTCATTTGATTGGCCAGTCAGGTCTGGCTGGGGGTCAGGCAGAAGGGCAAGAGGTAAACAACTGGAGAACTGAAACATACACTGTTCCGCAGGCACAACCCAGGGCACAGTAAGGCCGAAGACAAATGAAATAACCATCTCATGTCAACTTTGTGTTTTACAGAAGTTAAGGGACAGTCAGAAAGCAGCCAGAAAGAAGCCTTGGAATAGAAATACTGTATGATGAAAACAATCTGAAACTAACCCTTGAGTGCTCATCTAAAGCAACAGAGGACTTATATTTCCCTACATGGCTAGAGAACTGGGAGTTGGTTTGGGATGTGAAAATAGAATCTTTAGCTTAACCATTCTCAAATAAAATATGACTCTGACCTAAGGTTTAGACGTCATCTATGAATATAGATAGAAGCAATTTTCTATGCTGAGAGCGTTTAAAGGTCAGCTGTTGTTTGGTTGGTTGAATTATGTGTTCTTACATTGTGCTATAAAAATAAGCAGGACATTTGTTTTGAGTTATCAGAGAATCTGAGTCTTGGCTTGTATCTGTGATATGTAATGTCTCTCATTCATGTCACTCTCTTAAACATTTTCTAAATCCGCATTAACTTGTTCAAGCAAGTTGCACCACTTGCCAAAAACAAATGGAGATGCTTCAGTAAGAAAAACTCTATGATGGAAGTATCTCTAGGGTTGGGGTAAGGGGCTGAATCCAGAAAAGAAAACCCCTGGCTAAGCTATGCTGGTAGCAAGTAATGATGCAATCCTTCTTGTTCAAGTTCACCTCTCAATTGCTATGATAAGACACTGACCAAATGCAGCAAGGGGAAGGAAAGGGTTTGTTTGGCTTACAGGTCACAGTCCATCGGGAAGTGAAGCCAAGGCAGGAGCTGAAGCAGAGACCATGGAGAATTACTGCTCACTGGTTGGCTCTGTTAATTTTCTTACACTCCAACTACCACCCCAGGGATGGCAACACCCACAGTGGGCTTGGGTCTCCCACATCAATTATTAACTCAGACAATGTCTCTTAGGCTTGCCCACATATCAGTCTGATGGTCGCATATTTCTTCAATGTGAGGTCCCTTTTAACTGAAGTATCTGAATTTGTATCAAGTTGACAAAAAGCTAACCAGTACAACTACCTTCGTAGTAACATATAAACTATTCATGAGATCACATTATAGCATCAGAGTTTCTGGAATTTTGGATCTCTTTTTAATATCTAGAATTGTAACGTGTATATAAGAAGCTGGTTTGTCAAGGTTTAGTGTGAGAAGTCTTGATGCTTGGATTAGTGACTCAGAAGTGATACTTTTAGAACATTCCTGCACATGATAGGAGGAAAGACTCTATAGACCTGGAGATGTTCCATCCATGCAGCCTTCCAAAAGAAGCCTGTTGGACCTGGCCTCCCCAAAGAATAATTGACCATGGACCTTTGCAATACATACAGTAGTATCCTGTTGTCATTTATCATGTTTTTGCTCCCTAGCTTTGGAAGCATGTGTGTATGTGTGTGTGTTGGGAGTGATTCCTAGCTACATGACTCTTAACTTGGAGGCAAGACCTAACATTCACTCTGGAAAGCCATATGGGAGAGAGTTGCCTTGCCACACACATGGGAACCATCTGCCCTAGGGTCATCTGCAGGCTTTCTCCTGGGGTTTGACTCTGGAGAAAGCAAAAGAAGCATTGGAGAGTTATCCAGGTAGCCCTATGGAGGTACAGGCTCCAGTGTTCAGAGCCATTGTTAGCAGAAAGGAAGCGTAAAGTCTCTACAGATGATGGCTCTGCTCTCCACCAGGCTGTGCTGGTTATTCCCAAACCAGCTGTGTACCCAAATGACCACACAGAGACTAGGATTTACTTAATTAACCTAGAGCACAATGCTGGGCGATGATTACAACATCCTAAACCTCCAAGGCTGCATAGCTTCCTCCCATTCAGAATTTCCAACATTATACCTGCTTTTAGTCATATCTTAGGTCTGATTCATCTCTCTTTGTGGTTCCAAATCTTCTCTCCCCAATCTCTGTTCTCCAACTCCTCCCACTGTGGACCAGGATGTCCCACCCTATTCTCTCCATTGCTCAGCACTGGCTGGATGTTAATTGAAAGTACAGAGAACAAATGGTGGCATGTTTACACACACTTGAGACAGGTGATGCTTAGTATAAGCATCACAATGCAATGTCCGGATTGAAACCAGATAGTGGAGTAGAGAAATCAGCATTTGAATGAACAAGGATAAATTGTATATATTCCATAAGAACATTATACCAACAGCATGATTTTTCTGTCTGATTCTAAGTATCTGGTTCCTTACCTCTTCTCACTTTCTCAACCTGTAGTCTGGATCCTGTATGAAGAGTTGGCATTGGCATATCTCCTTCGTCCTCATTCGGGTGCCCAGAGTCACCTCCTGTACATATCAATGAGAACTCTCTAGAAGGCATCTTTTAGTATATGTCAGAGGTGGCATTTAGAAGACTAGCACTGGAACATGCTGCCTTCTGGTGTATAAGAGCAGCCAGTGAGTCAGATGCTACTGAGACTGTCTGTGTCCTGGCTGCCTCATGTAGGTGTGTTAACACAAATTTATCGCTAGGTATAGCTAACGCAGACACGGACAGTGCAGAAATGCTTTCATCCTGAATTTTACCATCAGGCCATCTAATAACTAATTCCTTTATAAGAATTCACCCCACTTCCTCCAGGATCGTTTGCCCAGCCCACCCCATGATCACATCATACTGGCTTTCTCTGTGGTTAAAAACAATGTACTCTATCTGTGCTGAAACAATATCACCCTGTGTTTGCTCATGTGGGTTACACGGAACTTAAAGAAATCTATAGTTTTGCAAAACAGAACATTCAACCAAAAAAATCACAAACTTCGATTTTAAAATGTTGAAATTCAAAAGAAGATATACCTGATAAATTTTTGTTAGAAGCAAAACCCAAGTTCAAATGGATCACCTAAAAAAATGAGAAGTTATCAGTGTAAATGGCAAGAAATACAAGCATATTGGTAACTTAAAATGTCAACACAGGTGGTGAATCTTTATTCACATCTTCTGATGGTGAGAACAACCTCAGATATACAAAGTTTCCCTTAAACACAACAGGTTATGACATGAGGGTAAACATTTCTTCCTAGTGTGGTTGACATATGGACCTCTGTTTAAAGTAAGCAGTCACCAAATGTGGTAAGTCCCATAATGTCAACTTTATCACACAGGCCCAGAATTTTTCTTGTTAAAAGGAATGATCCCATCTCCTCAGTAACTGAGAAAAACTCTAGTTTATGAGCAGTGCACTGTCATCAATAGATATTAGTCACTTAACTCATCCCCCTTATACAAAATATAGATAGCCAGGGGTGGTGATGCACACCTTTAGTTCCAGCACTCAGGAGCCAGAGGCAGGCAGATTTCTGAGGAGGAGGCCAGCCTGGTCTACAGAGTGAGTTCTAGGATAACCAAAGCTATGTAGAGGAGATACCCTGTCTTGAAAAACCAAAAGAAAAAGAAGAGGAGGATGAGGTGGAGGAGGAAGATGGAGAAAAGAAACGAAAAGAAAAGAAAAGAAAAGAAAAGAAGAAAAGAAAAATATAGAGATCAACACCATAAGCTCTAAAGGCTTTAATTACAGATACTTCTCAGTAATCCTCTCTTTGGACACAGACACTGAGGGTCAGAAAGATATAGAGAACAGGTAGCCAATTCTAAGTGTTGAGCTCAAAAGCTAGGGGTTCAAGTATAAAGAAACAAGAATCAGGAAGTAAATATGGGAGTCTGACTTGGGGCTTTCTCCCTTTCCACCAGACACCAGGCTCTAATCCACCCGAGGCTGCAGTGGCTGAGACCGCAGAGGAAGACCAGATAACATGGGGCACTTCACAAAAGACAGCAAGAGCTATGCTCATCAGGCAGAGACCAAAAAGTAACCAGATGGCATGTGAGTCCTTCCCAAAGTGCTCACCAACTGAGGAATGGTGAGAAAGAACAAATCTCAACAATGCTCATGGGGAAGGTATTCATGGGGAGGGAATGAGATATGTTTTCTCTTTCGGGAACAATGAATACTCAAAACCAGAAATAACATTTGTTATCAAAATTATGCTCCACTACACATATCTGATCTTGACAGTTGTGAAGTTCACACTCACTGTAAAGAGAGCAGGTCGTCAGAACTGGCCTCTGTGGTCAACTGCTTTCCCCAGGTGTGCTAGTGTGCTTTCTGTCACTCTGATGGAACATTGACCAAAACCAACTTGTAGATTACAGTTTGTTGTCAACAGAAGCCAAAGCAGGAGGCTGAAGCATTATTATAATTATGTGTGTGTGTCCTCCATCAATTATTGAGAAAACTCCCCCATAGAGATGTCCACAGGCCAATCTGTTGGAGGCAATTCCTCAACTGAAGTGACTAGTTCTGTCAAAGGAACCAGCACACCCTCTCTCCAGAGATTGCTGAACCATGGAAAGAGGAGGGAGAGAGGAGGAACCAGTGGGACCCAGCGGCACTGGGGAAAATCATGAGAAGTCGGAGTAGGATATGAGTTGCTGAGGGAAACAGGAAGGTAACAGGAGATGCCAGTGTGGGCAGACTTCCTGGCCCATCACTTAGGAAGGCCATGGGCAGTGCTGGCAGGACAGGTCAGCAGCAGGCAACAAGAGGGGACACGCAAGCATGTGGTGTGCTAAAACTACTGGATGCTGACTGGGCTTGAGAAAGCAGAGAACAAAACAGTTCTGTGCAGTCGTGTAAGGACTGCGCTCAGTGAAGATGGCGATGAAACTAACGTCCATTCTCCTTGACATGTGAGCCGATGAGATAGCATCACTGAGATCTTGGACTAAAAGTCTAATATTCCATTCATTTCTGCCCAACTTCCTTGGAGATACTACAGTCTACTCTCTCTGCAACTTCTACAACGTTTTCCTTCTGGTCTAGTTATTCCATCTTCTAGATCTCCTGCACCGAAGGGGATGGATGGCAAGCCACAATGAGCCAGCTTTGGAGACCTTGCGGTCTCTGAGTGAGAAGTGCTATGAATAGGAAAATTGACTTCCGAGCTGCCATTGTTCCTTGACTGTCAACCAGTGCAAATCTCTAGCCTCTCCTCCTCATTTGTAAGGATTCAAACTGATCTTAATCCCTTCCCAGACCCTTCCCTGGAAGCATCAAAAAAGGTGTGTATTTGTCCTTTCTTTGGTTGGCCGTCACCAGCAAATACTAAATGGTCCGTAAATCTTGGTGACAGGTTATGTAATCACATGCCCAGAAATGTGACCCCATAAGGGGCACTAGTGTCTAAAGCCACCATGAAGTCAATCCCAGGGCCTTCTTCCCTATTTATTGTTCCCAACCCACCTAAACTGAAATGGTATCAAAAACTGGGAAGTGAGGCTCTTGAAATAGCTCAGAGGTTAAGAGCACTTGCTGTTCGGTAGAGGACCCAGATTCATTTCCCAGCATCCACACAATCGCTCGTAAGTCTCTCTAGCTTGTGTTGTAAATAAAATGGGTGCTGGGTTACATGTTGTTTATTGTTATTTGCCCTATGGTTATCATGGTGGTATTATTTAACCCACTATCACAATTAATAAGACACAGACACCTGTTAAACTTATTGCCTTATTTACTTGGGCTGGGCAGATATTTCACCTATGCTCTCCTAGTAACCTCCCATCCATTTCCCAGCCCCCATCCAGTGCCATCCACCTTAACCATTCCTACCTGGGCTACCTTCCATCCATAATCTTACAAATACTTGCTTGTATTCTTCATCTGGGCCTTTCCATGTCATTATTAAAGTCCTTTCTCCTGGTTCATTTAGTTTCTTCTCCATACTAACCCATCATGGCATCCTCCTTCCTTCTCTTTTCCTGTTTCCTGTGATTCTCCTATCCAGGCCATGGCCCAGAAACGTTAGCCACACCCACCCCATTCTGCCCTGCCCAGGGTTTAGACCTTTTAATCCACCAATCAGGTATACTGTCTTAGGCAGGTTTACATAAAAAGGATAGGTGTATCCAGGTAGTGGCCCAATCTTGAGGGCCAGTAATTAGCATCAAACTACAAAGATCAGAGCAACCCCCAACAGGAGCTCATTTACTGAGGCTCTAACGCCCCCTTCTGGCCTGCACAGGCTTCTGCATGCACATGGTACACATAAACTCATGCAAGCAAAAGCACAGACACATAAAAGATCAGATTACATGGTGGTATAAGCTTTTAATCCAAGCAAACCAGGATACAGAGGCAGGTGGGTTGCATCTCTGTGAATCTGAGGCCAGCCTGGTCTACAATGTGAGTTCTGGGCAAATCAGAGCTACAATAGTGAAGAGGCCCCCCTTTCTCTCACTCTCTCTCTCTCTCTTCTTTCTCTCTCACACACACATATGCACACACACAAAAGAATAACAAATAATAGATTAAGAAAACTGGAAATTTTTCTTATTTATCTTACTTAGAAAAAACTAAATAGTAAAGAGAAAAGTTTTTTTTTTAAAAAAAAGGAGTAAATAAAGAAGAGGAAGTCTATCATGGCATGACACTTACTGGATGTCCATTTACAAATATATGCACTGTCAGTCAGCAGGCTCTTTGTGGTTGCAGTAACAGAAACTCATTAGGTAGGGAGCATAGAAGGAAATACATTGTCCTAGTAGAGTCCAGGGAAGCTACATCCCAGAAAAGACCCAGGCGCCAGCTTCTGGGGCAGAGGGGTCCGGGCGTTCAGCTTCTTCACTTCCTTCCTCCCACTGAGGTTCCACAATAGCCCAAGTATCATCGCCAAAGCTCATCACAACCTGGAGGGACTGTCTGTAAAGGGACCCCAAGTACAAGTGACGCAGGAAAGGCCTGCTTGGCCAAGTTTGTATAAGTTGCCCACCCAGGACCACCAACTGTGGCCAGAGGGCAGATAACACAATATGGTGATGATTCTCTTGGTCACGGTATGAAGCCATTTCTTGCTTAGCATAAAAGAGGGGCCAAGACAGAGTAAGTACTGTGTATACAATCCCAAAAGCAAAGGATTGATGAGAGGATTGAGGAAGGCATTAAAAGTAGACCACAAAAAGGCTACATGGCTATGAAAAATTAGATGCGTTGCAATCTGATATTCAGGTCATCACGGATGAGTAAGAAAACACCCATGGCTCTCGTGTCTCTTGGCTCCATAAAACTACTGCAAATGCTACCTGGAAAATACCAAGACCCCAGACTCCAAACCTACAACCCTGGTCACCAGACAGCCTTAGTGGTACACCAAGGAGCCCCTTGCCCTGCCTTCCTCGGGTGTCTGGATACACAGAGGTTGTGTTTGTACCCATGAAGAAACACCTCCCCCCCCCCAGCCATCTCTCATGCTCCTCAGAGTGAGACAGCACTGAGGGAAAGAGATGACTGGAACAGGAGAGAGGAAACCGCAGGTGCAGGAGGCAGGATGGGTACTGAGGTGTTAGCATGGAAGACCGAGGTGACGGTTACTCCTGGCCCAGGCGCGCTTAAGCTCTCCTTTTGCCCTGGAACCCCCAAGCCTTCTTAGAACCTTGAAACCCCAGTCCCCGATGCATGCTAAGCTGATTTGAGGTGGGGACAGAGGTAACAAGCCTTACTGCTGCTTGTCTGTGTGTGTAACACTGTAGACTGTTTTGTACATCAAATGGAGTCTCTCTCTTTCTGTCTCTCTCTCTCTCCTTTCCTTCTCCCTCTCTCTGTCTCTCTCTCCCTCTTCCCCTCATTCTTGCTCTGATCCTTACAAAACAAGTTAGCCTAGACAGGTGGGAAGATCAATAAATTAATGGGTGCAATAAAAGACAAACAAACGGGAGATTACCTTTTCTGTCTTCTAAGGTGCAGTGAAACCTGCTGTAAGCCCTGCCTCCATGAACACAGTCTGACTATTTCATGATCACCCCTGGGCTATGAATATTAAAAACAGTGGTAGGAGAGAGAAACATTTTATAGAAAACCTCCACGACTTCAGCATCATGAGATGGAGCCTAACGAGCGTGGGTCCCACGGTGATTAACCAGATTTTATAGGCGATGTTTCAAGCAAGCACCAGGCTGTATGTCTTCAGCTATTGTTGTTATGATTTCATTAGGTTCTCTGATAAATAATGCAGGCTCTAATGATGCATTTCCTCTTTAAAAAAAAAAAAAAACCACAATGGAAACTCCATTTCATAAAGCAAAGGAGAGCAATGGCTTCTGTTTAATTTTTATTACTTTTAAATTAATCTGTAAGGTTTTAAGAAGTGAATACCAACTTGAAAGGGGAGAGTAGGAGGAAAAGAAAAGGTTTACCTGTTTAAAAGGTGAGATCATGCCTGGGTGGGTAGAAAATGGATATAGGTCAATAGTCAGCATGCAGGCCCCACCATCCTCCACCGAGCCCTTTCCACATCACAAAAGGAAAGTGGTCCTGCCAAATTAAAACTCTCCATAACAATAAAACCTGATTTAATGCAGTCATTATTTTTCCATTAAATCTGAATATCATCTAATGCATGGATGTTATTTTAAACCTACCACGCTAATGCAAAGCCAGCATTCCTTATAAATCAGACCTAACTGTTCCATCAGTTGTCATTACTGCTATTGACAATCACAGAACCCCATCCCCAGGGGCACCGCCCCCTCAACCCCTCCCTCCAGGCATGGGAGGAAGGAACAGAGATGCATTTGCTCTCTAATGGAGAGATGCTTGCTGGAGTTCAGGGACTGAGTCAGTAACACCCTGGAGCCCTCTGCTTAATTTGGTTCAGCACATAACCCTTGCTTCACCAGGCCGCACGAGTCCAGGAACAATTCACACTTGCTTGGAAAACACCAGGGAAATAGGAACTTCTTTAAGGGTTTAAACCAGAGAAAAGCTGATGCTAGGGATTGAGGTCATTGGGAAGGATAGATATGGAAGAGCTGGGACACTAAGCCAAGCTGGCAACCACAGGCAGTTCAGTGACCATAGGCAGCTCTGTAGCCATAGCAGTTCTCTAACCGTAGGCAGGTCCTACCACTCCTTGGCTGGAGGGACAGAGAAACGAGTAAGTGGTACTGAGAACCACAGGCCAATGATCCTGGGAAGTTGTTGGAAATGCATCAGGCATTCGTGGACGCAGAGAAGACTTGAACTATGATGAAAATGCTGTTTAGCTGGGAAGTCCTGGCCCATGCCTTTAATCCCAGCACTCAGGGAGGCAGAGGCAAGGGGAATCTCTGAGTTCAAGGCCAGCCTGGTCTACCATGAAAGTTCCAGGACAGCCAGGGTTACACAGAGAGTTCCTGTCTTGAAAAAAAAAAAAGCTGCTTAAACCAAAAAGCAGAAATATTATGTGTCTGTCCTTTCTCTATTTTCTAGCCACCTACCTATAGGCCAAATGCATACGAAACCAACAGAGACATTTGTCCCTGAGACAAGAGACAAGAGAAAGAAGGGTGTGTATGTTTCTATTTGAGTGCCTGCCTGGGCTGAGCAGCTCCCAATTTTGCTTCACAAACCTTCCACTAAGGACCCATAGATTGGTAAGAAGTTGCGCAATCATTGTCAGTTTGTTGATCCCCACATAGTCTGTTGGGTGCTGAATAGCACAGTTGCTCCCCAGTGTTTACTCTTTCCTCTGGGAGAAACCGTTTGTTCTAGGAGGCATTGGCACTGGCCAGGTTCTCAAGCTGGAACCCAGCTGTTTCTGCCATGTGCCCTTTACCACTGTGTCTGCACGGGCCGGTGACCAGTTTGATTGTGAGATTAAACCCAGGAGAATACAGCCTATCTTTTTTAATTTATTTTTTATATTAATTACAGTTTATTCACTTCATATCCCAGCTGTGGCTCATTCCCTCCCTCATTCCCTCCCAATCCCTCCCTCCCTCATCACCTCCCTTGCCCCTCTCCAAGTCCACTGATAGGAGATGTCCTCTTCCCTTCGATCTGACCCTAGCTTATCAGGTCTCATCAGGACTGGATGCCTTGCCCTCCTCCACAGAGGGCCTCTGAAAGATTCAACTTGTCTTAAGTAGGATTTTTGTCCTCAAAGTTAGGAACTAAAAGTCATAGACAAAGACACAGGTGATCCCAGGCACTGACAGTGGACATTTATTTGGCTGCTAAGCAGAGGACGACAGTCAGAAGAGGAAGAAAGAAAAAAAATAATGAAAGAAAGCAAACTGCAGCTGGAGCCCGGAAAGCAAACAACCCCACCCAGCATGGGCTTGCTAACTGGTGAAATAAACAGACTGCTTTACGCTCTTACACCGCTTCTGTGGCTAGCTGCTAGAGTCCTAAGTGATGCACAGTAGTTGGTTCTTCAAAGGATCAGCAACGGCAGATTTATTTATTTACCTTTTACTTGCTTATTACTATTGCTTTCTTGTAGTTATTAAGAACTTTATATCATGTCTCCCAGGAGCTAAAGCAGGGGCCGTCACAACTCTTAGAGGATGACACCATCTTATCTCTGGCCTTAAATATTTCTCACCCACCCACATTAAATATATTTCCAACAAGATGAAGTCAGCCCTACCGTGGCTCTCCACCCCAGGGTGACTCTCTCCACTTCCAGTGGCTGCACAGAAGCCTCACCTCGCTTGTCCTGTCACCTGGCAGATGTGACTATCTGCACCCTGCATTTTCTTATCTCTGTTCAAATGTGGTCTGAGCCCCTAGATGGTCACTCCAGGGGCAGGCAAACTCCGCGGGAGTCATCTTCCAGTGACACCTCCTCCTCTGAACTCTTACTGCAAGTGATGTCACTAGTAAAGCTAGCTCGCCTGTCCCCTTCCCACCTTGATGACTGGTCTCCCCACCTCCCCTGAGGGCCCCCTGGAGACAGACATACAGTCTATGTAGTGTGAAGTCTAGTAGGTTTCACTATACACTGTTCAATGACTAATTAAACCTTTGCATTTTCCCTTTACTGTCCTGACGGTGTTATGAGGCTTTGGCTCCCTTTTTTGCCTTTGAGTTGACCATTTCAAGTTATTCCATAAAATTACTTTTCCTGTGCTGGGTTTTAATGACAGTGTAGAGATGCCATGGGGAAACGCATTACTTTGAATCTCCAATCTAAAAAATGAATAACAGAAGACTGGGGTGTGCTCTGCTTTGTGTTCTAACAGGGTTAGAAGCCACAGCCCCTGTCTGGTGTGACAGGGTTAATCCAGCTCTTCCCATTTAGAGCTGACGAGGTTGACAGTATCGGAGCTTTGGGTACCACAAACTGGGCTGGGTGAGTTATTTAACCGGGGTGGGGGGAGGCAGGGAAAAGAAGATGGGAGGGGTGGGAGAGGACAGGTGATCTGGGAGGAGTCGGGAGAGAAGTCAGGGGCAAACCTAATCAAAACACACTGTAGACATGTATGAAATCCTCAAAGACTTCATGAAAAGCAAAACAATTTTTAAAAGAGTGCTCTTGTTCTTCATGGCCCCGTTCGTACATAATTTAGGTTCCATGAAAAAGCATGGCAAATACAAACAAAGGAGGGCTTTCAGAACACATGAGCTACATACAGGTAAGGCAAGCTTCAGATAAATGGAAAGAAATGACATTTTACAATGTTAAGTCCTAAAAGCCACCCAAAAAAGTTCTGACACTTGACTTAAAGGTAAATCTTAAAGGCAGGGACGTCTACCCTTGTCCTCAGGGGCATTACCCACGTTCCGACAGGCTGACTCTCACTTCTGTGCCTGTGTTGATGCTGTATTTTAAAACGGCTTTAACTTCTGTGCACACCACTCACATAGAACAGCAGTTAGTGTTGGCTGCGTATCCACCAGTCTCGCTAATGGAGCATGTTAGGCCTAGAAACAGAGCTATAGCCTTCTTGGAGTTTTCTGGGTACTGCCCTGCAATTTGGAGCTTCTCACGTTACATTATATATTCTGTATACCCTGTGAGCCGCCGTGGGGGCTATTTCCTTGAGTGAGGGAACTTCCCACCTGTTACGCCATGGGGAAACATGACACCCCCACAGCAGCCATTATCTGTCTGTGCCCCCTCACCCCCATTTGCCCACCATAGCACTGTCAACGGGCCCAAGTCCAGCGAAGGTTGTATTTAGGTGGCTGCTGCGGCTGCGAGTTCACGTGTGTAACAGCCACCCCATCTGCAGAAAGCAGCGTTCCTTCCCATCTTTTGGCTCCGAATACTTTCTTTCCATGAGACTTGGAGAGAACGGTACAAATGTCCCACCCTGCTGGTAAGCAGTAATCTCGGCCCTTCTTGGTCACGTTGTCTCTGAGTTAACCAGCACCACTGCAGACAGTGCTTACCCGACCAAGGCCGAAGGCAGGAGCCTTTTGTGAACATAGACGTTAATGTTAGGCTGCCGAGAGATTCAGCAGGTTGAGCTGCTTGCTGCATAAGCCCGAGACCTGAGTTCAATCCCCGGGGGCCACGTCAAGGTGGAAAGGAAGAGCCAGCTGCCCCAAATTGTCCTCTCGCTTCCACACGTGCGTGCACTGTGGCATGCATTGCACGTGCACACCGCATGTACGCACGCCTGCGCAGAACAGTAGTACGTGGAACTTAACAACTCTTTAGAGTTCAGTTTGACACCGTGGTTTGCAAAGCTGCATCGGTAAATTCTCCTCGAGGGACCCTGACGTCCTAGTCGTGGGCTGTGGACAAGGTTACAGGGACATGGCTGAGTTACTCCCTTGGAGAGGGCGCAACATCCAATCAGAAAATAGTGAGCCGGGTCACCTGCCTTATTCGGAGCTCTGGAGGTCAGCCGACGACTGTCCCCTCCCAGGGCCTGCGCGCTACATTCCGGAACATGAAAACAATGCAGCAGGGAGAAAACACGAAGCTTCGCTCTCAGCTTAATTTCTCTACATCCTACAACCCAAATATATAAACACAAATTTTATGCGTCTAAAACATTTCTTTCCTCGGTACCTTCAAAAGATATTTTGTTGCGTGTGCACTACAATGAATGGATGATCACTAGATTTAGAGTCAGCATTTTAAAACTTACTTTAGAAATGTAAGTTTAATTATCTTTCTTTGGTAGTTCATCTTTTCTTTCCAGTTTTTTCCCATTAGTAGGCAATTTTGTTTTTGTCTTTATTTATTTATTTATTTTATTAATTACAATTTATTCACTTTGTATCCCAGCTCCCTTCCTCATCCCCTCCCAATCCAAACCTTCCCTCCCTCTTCTCCTCCCATGCCCCTCCCCCAGTCCACTAATAGGAAAGGTCCTCCTCCCCTTCCACCTGACCCTAGCCTATCAGGTCTCATCAGGACTGGCTGCATTGTCTTCCTCTGTGGTCTGATAAGGCTGTTCCCCTCTCAGAGGAAGGTGATCAAAGAGTGAGCCAGAGTTCAGAGTCAGCCCCTGAGACCTTCAAGAGTTCAGCTTGGAGACTGAGCTGCCTTGGGCTATATCTATCTGTGTAGGGATAATAGGCTATCTCCATGCATGGTCCTTGGTTGAAGTATCAGTCTTAGCAAAGACCCCTGGGCCCAGATTTTCTTGGTTCTGTTGCTCTCCTTGTGGAGCTCCTATCCCCTCCAGGTCTTTCTATCTCTCCCTTCTTTCATAAGATTCCCTGCTTTCTGCCCAAAGTTTGGCTATGAGTCTCAGCATCTGCTTTGATATCCCACTGGGTAGAGTCATTCAGAGGCCTTCTGTGGTAGGCTCCTGTTCCTGTCTCCTGTTTTTTCCCTCTTCCAATGTCCATTCTATTTGCCTCAAAGAATGAGGATTGATCATCTTACCCAGGGTCCTCCTTCTTGCTTAGCTTCTTTAGGTATACAGATTTTAGTATGTTTATCCTTTATTATATGTCTAATATCCACTTATAAGTGAGTATATACCATGTGTGTCTTTCTGCTCCTGGGATACCTCACTCAGGATGATCTTTTCTAGTTTCTACCATTTCCCTGCAAATTTCACGATTTCCTTGTTTTTAATTGCTGAGTAGTATTCCATTGTGTAAATGTACCACAATTTCTGTATAAATTCCTCAAATGAGGGACATCTGGGTTGTTTCCAGATCCTGGCTATTAAGAATAAAGCTTCTACAAACATAGTTGAGCGAACATCCTTGTTATATACTTGAGGATCTTTTGGATATATGCCTAGGAGTGGTATAGCTGGATCTTGAGGAAGCACTATTCCTAGTTGTCTGAGAAGGCACCAGATTGATTTCCAAAGTGGTTTTACAAGTTTACATTCCCATCAGCAGTGGAGGAGGGTTCCCCTTTCTCTACAACTTCTCCAGCATGTGTTGTCACTTGAGTTTTTGATCTTAGCCATTCTGATGGGTGTAAGGTGAAATCTCAGGGTCGTTTTGATAATGAGGTTGAGCATTTCTTTAAGTGCTTCTCTGCTATTCGATATTCCTCTACAGAGAATTCTCTGTTTAGCTCTGTTCCCCATTTTTTAATTGGATTACTTGGTTTGCTGCTTTTCAGCTTCTTTAGTTCTTTGTATATACTCGATATTAGTCCTCTGTCAGATAAAGGGTTAGTGAAGATTCTTTCCCAATCTGTAGGCAGTCATTTTGTTTCGATGACGGTGGCCTTTGCTTTACAGAAGCTTTTCAGTTTCGTGAGTTCCCATTTATTGATTGTTGATCTTAGAGCCTGTGCTGTTGGTGTTCTGTTCAGGAAGTTGTCTCCTGTGCCAATGAGTTCTAGGCTGTTCCCCACTTTTTCTTCTAACAGATTTAGAGTATCCGGTTTTATGTTGAGGTCTTTGATCCACTTGGACTTTAGTTTTGTGCAGGGTGATAAATATGGATCTATTTTCATTTTTCTGCATGTGGACATCCAGTTGGACCAGCACCATTTCTTGAAGATGCTGTCTTTTTTCCATTGAATGGTTTTGGCTTCTTTGTCAAAAATCGAGTATTCATAGGTGTGTGGGTTTATTTCTGGGTCTTCTATGTGGTTCCATTGATCCTCCTTTCTGTTTTTATGCCAATACCATGCAGTTTTTATTACTATTGCTCTGTAGTACAGCTTGAGATCGGGGATGGAGATACCTCCAGATGATCTGTTGTTGTGCAGGATTGTTTTGGAGATTCTGGGTTTTTTTGTTTCTCCATATGAAGCTGAGAATCTTTTTTTCAAGGTCTGTAAAGAATTGAGTTGGTATTTTGATGGGAATTGCAGTGAATCTGTAGATTGCTTTTGATATCTTTTATGTGTTCAGCTTGCAAGTATTTTTGCATCAATGTTCATAAGAGAGATAGGTCTGAAGTTCTCTTTTTTTGTTGGGTCTTTGTGTGATTTAGGTATCAAGGTGACTGTGGTCTTATAGGATGAGTTTGTAATATTCCTTCTGTTTCTATTTTGTGGAATAATTTGAAAAGAATTGGAGTTATATCTTCTTTGAAGGTCTGGTAGAATTCTGCCCTGAAACCATCTGGCACTGAGCTTGTTTTGGAAGGAATACTTTTGATGACTGCTTCTATTTCCTTAGGGGATATAGGCCTATTTAATCTATTTACCTGATCTTGATTTAATTTTGGTAAATGGAATCTACCAAGAAAATTGTCAATTTCCTTTAGATTTTCAAACTTTGTGGCACATAGGCTTTTGTAGTAAGACCTAAAGATTGTTTGGATTTCTTCAGAGTCTGTTGTTATGTCACCCTTTTCATTTCTGGTTTTGCTGATTTGGATAGTATCCCTCTGCCTTTTAGTTAGTTTGGCTAAGCGTTTGTCTATCTTGTTGATTTTCTCAAAGATCCAGCTCTTGGTTTCATTGATTCTTTGAATTGTTTTCTTTGTTTCTAATTCACTGATTTCAGCTTTAAGTTTGATTATTTCTAATCGTCTACTCTTCTTCAGTGTGTCTGCTTCTTTTTTTTTTCCTAGGGCTTTTAGGTGTACCATTAAGTTGCTTGTATGAGATGTCTCAAACTTCTTTCTAGAGACACTTAGTGCTATGAACTTTCCTTTTAACACTGCTTTCATTGTGTCCCATAAATTTGGGTAAGTTGTGCCTTCATTTTCATTGAAGTTTAGGAAGTCTCTAATTTCTTTTTTCATTTCTTCCCTGACCCAGTTGTCATTGAGTATAGGGTTATTTAGTTTCCATGTGTATGTGGGCTTTTTGTTATTTCTGTTGTTGTTTTAGGCCATGGTGGTCTAATAGGATACAAGGAATTATTTCAAACCTCTTGTATCTATTGAGGCTTGCTTTGTGCCTGACTATATGGTCAACTTTTGAGAAAGTTCTGTGAGGTGCTGAAAAGAAGGTATTTGCTTTTGAGTTTGGGTGAAAAGTTCCTTAGACACCTATTAGGTCCATTTGTTTTAGGACCTCTGTAAGTGTCATTATTTCCCTATTTTGTTTCTGTCTAGATGATCTGTCCCTTGGTGAGAGTGGAGTGTTGAAGTCTCCCATTATTAAGGTGTTGGGATCAATGTGTGATTTAAGCTTTAATAATGTTTCATTTACAAATGCAGTTGCTCTTGTATTTGGGGCATAGATATTCAGGATTGTGATATCCTCCTGGTGGATTTTTTTCTTTGATGAAAATGAAGTGCCCCACCTCATTATTAAATATTAGGATAGATACTAAAGCTTGTTTTCTGGGTCCATTTGCTTGAAAAACATTTTTTCCAGCCCTTTACTCTGAGGTAGGGTTTATCTTTGTTGCAGAGGTATATTTCTTGGATGCAGCAGAATGTTGGATCCTGTTTCCACAACCAGTCTGTCAGTCTGTGTATTTTTATTGGAGAGTTGAGTCGATTGATGTTGATAGATAATAATGAACAATGAATGCTAGTTCCTTTTATTGTGGAGTTGGTGGTGTTACTATGTTTCTATGCTTATTTTCTTTTAATTTTTTGTTGTGAAGTTATCTATATCCTGTGTTTTCTTGGGTGTAGTTGATTTCATTAGATTAGAGTTTTCTTTCTAGTATCTTCTGTAGGGCTGGGTTGCTGTGTGATATTGTTTAAGTTTAGTTTTGTCATGGAATATTTTGTTTTCTCTATCTATATTGATTGAAATCTTTGCTGGGTATAATAGTCTGGCTTGACATTTGTGTTCTCTTAGAGTCTGCATGACATCTCTCCAGGCCCTTCTGGCTTTCATAGTTTCTGTTGAGAAGTCTGGTGTGATTCTGGTAGGTCTACCTTTGTAGGCTACTTGGTCTTTTCCCTTGCTGCTTTTAATATTTTTTTCTTTTTTCTGTAGATTTAGTGTTTTGACTATTATGTGACGTGAAGAATTTCTTTTCTAGTCTAGTCTATTTGGTGTTCTGTAGGCCTCCTGTATATTTATGGACATCTCTTTCTTTAAGTTGGGAAAATTTTCTTCTATGATTTTCTTGAAAATATTTTGTGGATCTTGAGGCCTGGAATCTTCTTTTTTGTCTATTCCTATTATTCTTAGTTCATCTTGTCATGGCATCCTTGATTTCTTATTTTATTTTTTTCTTTGAGAGATGTATCAATTTCTGCAATTGTATCTTCAGCACCTGAGATTCTCTCTCCCATCTGTTGGTGATGCTTACCTTTGTGATTCCTGATCTTTTCTCTAAGTTCTCCAGTTCCAGGGTTTTCTCTGTGTTTATTGACTCTAATTCTGTTTTCATGTCTTACACCATTTCCTTCATCTGTTTGAATGTGGATTCCTATCTTTCTATGATGGCCTTTATTTTTTTGTTTGTTTGTTTCCTCTCTATGTGCCTCTACTTGTGCCTCTGTTTGGCTGTATTTGCCTGTATTTCTTTGAGATCTTTGTTCATTTCCTCTTTATGTGCCTCTAATAACTAGATAAGCATAGATTTGAGATCATATATTTGGGGTTCATGTGTTTCTGGTGAATTAAAATATCCATTGATTTTTGGGGTTGCTGGTGAAGCCATGATGTTCTGGTTTTTGTTGGATGTGTTCTTACATGGACTTTTAGCCATCTGCTTACCCGTACTCTTCTCTATTTGTTCCTGGAGTCTGTACTTCAGACTGGATCAGTCTGGAGCCTGGAGTATTGTTCAGGAAGATGAGAGAGGTCCACTAGTTCAAGAGTGGATGTTGGTGTATCAGCTGTAGCTAAGGGAGGAAGGTCAGAGGTGCATGCACACAAGCATAGAGTGTGCGTGGAAGTGTGCCTTGAAGGAGGGTGTAGATGCCTGGAAGGGTGAAGCCTAAGTGAAGATGGAGGTGCTGATATGGCAGGTACAACGCGCATGCGCAGATGCTCTGAATGGCTCAGTGGCCCACAGGCCTGTCTCACTGTCCTCCAGGATTCCGGATCTGTCTGAGCTGTACCATCTTAGCTCCAGGAATTGTTTGCCTGGACTCAACTGGGAGACCCACGGAACAGGGTCTTCAATGTTGAGAGCGCTGTCCCAAAGATCCCTATGATGCCCACAGTGGGGGCACAGGTGAGAGGGTTCAGATGTCTGGCTGTTAGAGCAGAGGAACCCTGGATCTGGGGCTCGGAGTACACTCACTTGAAGGATCCGTCACTCTCTTGCAGGTCTACACGGAAAGCAGAGGGGTTCCCCCTGTTCTCTACTCTCAGATTTGGGCCTGCAGGGGCAGATGAGAGTGTAGGAGATCTGTTAGCTCAGTGGTGTCCACTGTGTATCTGCCAGGCAGGGAGACCCGTACTTGTGGCAGCTGCCTCTGCCATCTCAGTCACCAAGCACGGAGGCTCGTGCTTGGGACAACCACTGTCACCTCCACAGAGCAGGGAGGCCCATGCTTGGGACAAGATGAAGTGCAGGGGGTCAAATATTCGCCGCTCTCAGGCCTCGGAGATGTCCATGGGTGACCTGGATCCCAACTGTCCCAGCTCATGGGTTGTCCCCTCTCTCTCAGGAAGCCTCAATATTGATGTTCTGGCTACAGCCTCCCCTCCACTCAACAATTTTGTAGTTTCAAATCCTGTGTCCCTCAGATACGATGCACGCTGTTCGCCACCATCTTGGACTGACTCCAGTTTTTTGTTTTTTGTTTTTTTTTTTGTTTGTTTGTTTTTTAAGTAGTGTCTGATATTCTGATGTTTGACTCAATATCTGATATCCTGTGTTGACTCAAGTATAATATTTTTCTTTCTTTATTCCACTTCGGGTTTATCGGGCTCCATAAAATTAAGGATTAGTGTTCAGCAAATCTTAAAACCCTATGCCTTACCTGATATTTTTCTTTCTTTATCCCACAAAGAACTAAAGAAGCTGAAAAGCAGCAAACCAAGTAATCCAATTAAAAAATGGGGAACAGAGCTAAACAGAGAATTCTCGACAGAGGAATATCGAATGGCAGAGAAACACTTAAAGAAATGCTCAACCTCATTAGCCATCAGGGAAATGCAAATCAAAACGACCCTGAGATTTCACCTCACACCCATCAGAATGGCCAAGGTCAAAAACTCAAGTGACAACACATGCTGGAGAGGTTGTGGAGAAAGGGGAACCCTCCTCCACTGCTGGTGGGAATGTAAACTGGTACAACCACTTTGGAAATCTATCTGGCGCTTTCTCAGACAATTAGGAATAGTGCTGCCTCAAGACCCAGCTATACCACTGCTAGGTATATACCCAAACTTTGCTCAAGTACACAAAAGGAATACTTGCTCAACCATGTTTATAGCAGCTTTATTTGTAATAGCTAGAACCTGGAAACAACCCAGATGTCCATCAACGGAGGAATGGATACAGAAACTGTGGTATTTTTACACAATGGAATACTACTCAGCAATCAAAAAGGAGGAAATCATGAAATTTGCAGGCAAATGGTGGGACCTAGAAAAGATCATTCTGAGTGAAATATCCCAGAAGGAGAAAGACAAACACGGTATATACTCGCTGATATAGACCTATAAGATATGATAAACATAATGAAATCTATACACCTAAAAAAGATAATCAAGAGAGTGGACATGGGGTAAGATGATCAATCCTCGTTTAGAAAGACAGATGGGATGTGCATCGAAGGTATGACAGGAGTCTACTGAAGGCATCTGAAAGACTCTAACTAGCAGTGTTTTCAAAGCAGATACAAAGACTCATAACCAAACCTTCAGCAGAGCACAGGGAATCATATGAAAGAAGGGAGGTTAGTATGATGGGGAAAGGATAGGAGCTCCACAAGGACCAAATATATCTGGGCACAGGGTCTTTTCTGAGACTGACATTCAACCAAGGACCATGTATGGATATAACCTAGAACCTCTGCTCGGATGTAGCCCGTGGTAGCTCAGTAACCAACTGGTTTCCCATAGTAAGGGGAACAAGGACTATTTCTAACAGGAACTCAATGGCTGGCTCTTTGACCTCCCCACCCCCCAAGGGAGGAACAGTCCTGTTAGGCCACAGAGGAGGACTTTGCAGCCAGTCCTGAAGATACCTGATAAAACAGGATCAGATGAATGGGGAGGAGGTCCCCCCCATCAGTGGACTTGGAAAGGGGCAGGGTGGAGATGAGGGAGGAAGGGTGGAAGCGGGAGGGAAGGAGGGAGTGGGATACAGCTGGGATACAGAGTTAATAAAATGTAACTGATAAGAAAAAAATAAAATAAAATAAAAAGGTTTTTTTAAGTAGTGTCTGATATCCTGATGTTTGACTCAATATCTGATATCCTGTGTTGACTCAAGTATAATATTTTTCTTTCTTTATCCCACTTCGGGTTTATCGGGCTCCATAAAATTAAGGATTAGTGTTCAGCAAATCTTGAAACCCTATGCCTTACCTGACTTTGCACACTTTGCCTCCTCACACCCTCTCTTACATCCCGCTGAAATTCCATTATACTTACATTAAACCTCATTTTTCCCCTCCCTTTGTCTTCACTGTAACTTCTAGAATTTCTCTGGCTGTCTCAGTTCAGCTCATGTATTTTCTTTTCAACCATGTCTTATGTGATATTAAGCCATCTGATGCCTTTTGAACATTTACTGCATTGTTTTATTCTTCCACGAAAACTGGTGAAACCCCACCCGCCCCCTAAAGACATCTCAACTTCAGAGACCTCCTACCCAGGCTATATAACCCTTCCCACTGTGCTGTCCATAAAGCACCGAGGCTCTGGGCTGCTGGCACCAGTCAATGTAGCTCCATCAGGGTGAGCACAGCCCACCCTGTCCCAGCTTTTCTGAGCATGTGTCAGTGTGTCTGTCCTTCCTTCATTCCAGAAACCCCAGCCAGGTTTTCAGGATCAAGCCATGATGAATGCACACTTTTTGTTCGGCACATTTACATTGTGTGTGTGTGTGTGTGTGTGCATGCACACTTGGTACAATGCCTGCCATAGAGTAAATACACGATTAATAGCTTTTGAGTGAAAGTCCTTATTTGGAAAAAGTATAAATATATACATACATACATACATACATACATACATATAATGTGTGTTATGATATATAGATATAGATATTAGCAACGTCAAGCTTCACCTCTAGGCTGGCAGGAAACTTATCTTCAGCCCTATCTCCATTTGCTTCCCCTTCCTGGAGATTACATCAAGGGCTCAGAATTTCACGTCACAAAAAAAGTACTGAATGGATGGTGCTATCACCTGAGTGCCTAGTTACTGCAGAGACAACAAGCATCTCTGTACACATGGCCCCTCCGGTACTCCTGTACCCAGCTTGGGTGTAGGGACGGGGTGCGTCACACCCTCGGAAAATGCCTATCCTAAAGCCTTGGCAGAAAAGCGAACCTTCATCTTGGAATCTCCAGGATTCCTGGACTATAATCATATAGAATCTCTGGGTCATTCTGCCTTCCTTCTCCTCCTCCTCCTCCTTCTTCTTTTTTCTTCTCCTTCTTCTTCTTCTTCTTTCCAAGAAGATGTGTTGGCATCTTCTGCCTTCAGCTTCATGGGGATTCTGAAGGAACACAATGTAGGCTACCTATCTGCTTGGATGGGAGGACAGAAGCCACACTGACACAGCTGGAGGTTTAGCTAGGTCTCGTCGGGGTTGGCTGTCTTAATTCACTGGCTGATTAACTTAGACAAAAGAAGTAACAAGGAGAGGGCCCGGCACGGGGGGGGGGCAGAGAGTGGCCAACAGAACATCAGTCATCCCTTCCAAGCATCTTGGGTGCTCAGCAGATCAGCTCCTCCCCTGAATGGAGGAGGAGGAAGGGCAGCAAAGGAAAGAAAGTCTGCCAGTCAATTGGGGCCAGCATATTAGACCACCTGTATAAAGTCTCTCTTCCTGAGGCCCTCTAGAAAGCTAATTCTGACTAGTGTGGACTTCGTCTCTGTGAGAGGTTGCTGAAGCCCGCTTTGCTGTAGCCTTCCTAGAATACTGGTGCAGGCAAATGCCTGACTAACCATCTCGAGAAAGGAGTCTCCCTCTCTAAAGTTCTACAGAAGAAGCCCATGAAGGGTCGAGCAGGCCTGAGGAAGGTGATGGGCTCCAAGAGGGGACTAGGCCTTAGGCTTCTAGGAATCAGTCTCGACTAGCCTGTTCCTATTCAGACTCTGCCTTTAGAGGGATCCAGGTCTCCTTTATCCAAGATCCCCTTCTGCTAACTGGCTATACACTAGCGCACAGGTGGAGCAGAGGATGGAAGGTGAGGTAACCACGAAAAGCCGAAATAGTAAACAGGACAGCCACCAGCAGGACCGTTTCAAGGATGGAGCCCTGCAGAGATCATCTGGGTAACATATGGGCCAAGTCCAAGAGCCTGCTGCTTGGATCAGAGCAGAGACAGAGCCCTGGGCGCAGGTGGACGGACAGGAAGCTAACTGCTCAGGCTCCAGCAGCTGCTCAGCCATGCAAAGGCTGATGCCTCAGCCTTCAAAGTGGGGCAGCGGAAGGTATAAAGTGCTGAGGCAGCCGAAGGGAAAGGATCCCGGCATATGCTGAGGTGTAAGAAGCGAGGCTGCTGGGAAAGAGCAGAGTGGACAGGTCAGCAAGGTCACAGTCAGGGAAAGGGAAGAGGATGGGAGAGAGGACCAGGCTTCCAGGCCTCTCGCAGAGACCTCAGTGCTGCACTGCGGACTTACCAGAGCAGGCTTAAGAGTGACCTCATTTAGAGAAAGAGCCTGCATGCCACCTGCATTTTTGCCTTCAGGAGCTCTGCTGCCTGCTAAAGTTGCTAACGTTTTTGTGTGACCAGGGGGTTAAAACACGTCCTTGTCCACTAAGTCCTGACGTCCACACACGGCAATTCAGTCGCCTCTTGCCCCAGCCACTCGTTAGTAGAGGCTGGGAACAGTACAGGAAGGTGAGAGCTCAATCCTGTCACTGCTTCCAGCACCTACTTGTAGGCTTCTCTGGGACAAGCTCACTGACACTGGTCTGTTCTGCTAAGAACTACAGTTGGATAAGCTTATTGTTCTCACGAGGCATCACAGCTCCCATCACACTCTGCCTGTACACTGCCAGAGAGTAGTGGGACACGAGACCCCCCCCTCCCCAGCGCCATGGTTACTGCCTCTGTAAAGTACCGGTCTTACCAAAGCATGTGGTGCTTGGATTAAAGGGACAGCAGCCTTTATTTATTTTCCATTAAATTAGTTAGGCAAATATCATAGTGTCCAATATACACCAAGGCTCCGACTTACAATGTGATTTTGTCCTAATAAACTCAACATAAATTAACAATATTCTATTTCACAGAAGTGCATCTAAGAGGCAGGGCAGAGGGCTCAGTTGGCAAAGGGCTTGCAGCGTGAGCATAAGGACCTGAGTTTGAATCCCTAGTGCCCACAAATCTGCACGTGCCTGTAATCCCTTCCCTGGGACATAGAGACCGAAGGAGCCTCACAGAACAGCCAGTCTCACCAAGCAGCAAGCTCTAGGTTCTGTAAGAAACGCTGTCTCGAGGAGAAAAGATGAAGACAGCCGATGCCAACCTCTGGCTTCCACACGGTCATGCACACACACAGTTTGTACAACAGGGCACTTGACTAGACATATGAACACATACTCAGATACAGTCACAGAGAGCTTCCCCTCACTATGATGCGGTATCTGAGATGCACAGCCTGAGAGGAAGAAATGCTGGAATGCTGGTTTGGGCTGGTGGTCTCAGAGGGGTCCATTCTTGATGACACGGCAGGAGCTGCTCTAGAGAGACCATCATGGCTGAAGTGTGAGGCAAGGAAAACCACCCACCTGATGTCATCCAGGAAGCTGCAAGAGAAGGAGCCCATGCTATTGCTTTGTTCTGCTGTTAGCTGAGATCCAAGGCACTAACATCTGAATGGTAGGAGACAAGGCATGGGACCAGTGAACTAAATACATGCCGGATACCACATGGCAATTCTGTGTGCCATATGTGAACCTGGGTTTCACCTTTTAGGCCTCCGGTTTATCCCAGGACTGGAATAGCTTATGTGGGCGTGAACCAAGCAAATGCAAGGCGTATCTACCTACCTCACAAACCCTGGGAATCCCAACCCATGAAAACCCAGTGCTTTGGGAAGTCTGTCCTGCCATTATTGTTATACAAAAACAACATAGCTTGAACCCTAAGTAACACACTTAAGATGAACCTCCAAGCAGTTCAGAGAAGCGTTGCCAATACTAGCCCGTTGAGAGGGCTTTGTTTTTCCAGAAGACAGGTGGACTTAGCATTAGAAGAAGAGCACTCCTAAAGCATTAATGGTACCATGTATTTGTAAGTGAATCTCGTTTTAACATTGATTTCCATTATGTCAGAGACAATCTCTCCAACTTCTGCTCTTATCGCTTAGTTGCAATGACTGCGCAGACAAGGAGCAAGAAGCATTTCCTACAGGCCAGTTGCCTGCCTGATGTAGACAGTCTAACAGATGAGCTCCAAGCTGTAGCACTCCTGTGAAACAGCCCAAGGCCCAGTCCAACACAGACAACCTCCAGTGCCTAGGTTCTACCAGGAGTTTGGTGATAAGGAAAATGTGGGCAGAGACATGCCACCCATGGTTGTCTGCTTCAGGAGACATGCAAGGGCTGGAAATGGCTCAAAAAGTCCAGGGGGAACACGGGGCACCTGGCTTAGGGCACCAGGCCAAGGGACAAGGCTCGTCCAGTCAAGAAAGCAGAGAGTGTAATGCAACAGCCAGAGTTTCAGCATAGGCTGGATTGAGGTCAAATGCAGGTTTTCACTCTGGTCTGGTTTTCATGACCAAATATTTCCAATTTATTTCAGAGCCTGCTCCTTAGCCTATCACCAGATGAGGGCTGGCCAGACATCAGGACAGGCTGACAGGCCTTTCTATAAAGGGTTGGGGATGTATGGTCAGTCTCTAGCACAGCTATTCATCGATACCACTGTCACAGGCTATAAGTAAATGAAGGGGTGGCCAGGAACGAGGCTGTGTTCTAACACTGTGCCTTCCTTTCTCCCTCCCACTGTTGGGTGGAAGTAGCTGAGATCTTGGCTCCCAACACCCTCTGCTGGCTCCTCCTCTTTCCCCCAGTCTTCCTAACTACTGCCCCACACTTCCTTATTATATGTTGAAGCTGATAAGCTTGAGCTCATTTGTCTTCCAAACTGATCTGACTGAGTTAGTTCTCCATAAATAGTCGCTGTCCTTGATTTATTCTTCTTAACACTTCAGGTATTTTTAATTTGGTGAGAGAATGTTTCTGCATTGTGTCTGTAAATTGGTTATTATACAGTGCCTACGAGAAGAAATGTAGGCTCCCGTCATAGAGTTAACAAGTACATAATGAGCACCTACTGTGAGCCAGGGACTATTCTGGGCTCTGAGAGCACAAGGATGCTGTACAATGTACTAGTTGATGACTTTATCAAACCCAATCCAACCCCTTTGTGCCATGCACAAGTTCAAAAGGCACCACCAACAAGCCTGGGTCATGTTTATTGGAAACGTTACCTGTGCCAAGCTCTCGTCTAAGCACTTTAAATATTAATAATTTAACTGACTTAACTCACACACAGCCCAGTGAAGTAGGCAACATCAGTGTCTCATCTTAAAAATGAAAAACTGTTGCACTGAGATAAAAGAATGTGTCCAGAAACGTCACCAGCAAGTGGTGGAGCTGAGATTTGAACAGAGGCCTTCGGGCGTGCACGTCAAGTACCTCCCTCCCAGAACACTGAACAGGGAGGTCAAGGCCATGACAAGAGCTCCATTCTCCAGCTCTAATTACATTCCGACCATTAGTGACTTGGCAGCCCCTTGTTAGAATAATTGAGACAACAGCCTCAGAAGAAATAACAAAAAGTCATTATTTGTCTCTTTATGGCTTTTGTGGACTACACAAATGTCAATATGGAATCTGCTACAACAGCCATAAAAAATAAAAATAAAAAAACACTTGCAAACAGTCCAGAAGCTGACAGACACCAGGAAATCTATAACATCAGACTTCGGTGGTGGGTAATGATCTAGTTAGGGCTTTTTGAAAATATTTAAGCTGATAATGCTTTCTGCAAATAAAAGCTTTGGGAGGGTGGCATTCTCCTGGCATGCATAACAGCTGATGGCTAAGAATGGCACTGGGCAGAATATTCCAGAAGCCTCCCCATCTCCAGTTCTTCGAGGCTCCTTGTCAGCCTGAGGTCATACCTGGGCTTATGGGGGAGTCACGCTCAAAGGCTGGGATTTTGTACCATACTCTCAACTTGGCTTTCCGGGGATTGTCTTTCCGGTGGGCAGCCACGGTTTCTCTTGGCACCATCCCCACGGCAGCACTGACATGAACCTGACTGAACCAGGGCGTCAGCAAGCTCAGTGGATCATCCCCACCTCCGAGGGTCTAATCCCTCAGCAATGCAGGGAAAGCAGCATGAGCTGAGTGGAGGGAACACAGCTCTCCGATCTACCCAGGGCAGTATTTGAAACAGCCCAGCAAGAAGCATATCCCGGGATTTCAAAGGCTGGGACTGCTGTGAGCAGTCAAACAGGTTGGTGACGCAAATCTGTCCCCAGGCTTGCTTGCTGCCCACAGTCTTTTGGGGGCACAGCAGCAGGGTTCCAACTGCGTCTGAGCTCCAAATCAGAGAGCACCCATGGGCCTCCACGCTGCAGTGGCTTTGTGCATTACGTGTTTCTCTGAGGGCTTCTCGTCATGTAACCAACGAACCCCAGCTGCCATTTAACTGCATGAGGCTCCCAGGTCCCAGCATGGGGAAAGGGAAGCCCTGGAAAACCTCACCTTAGAGACAGCTCCCCGAGCCTAGGAAGCCGAAGACTTAGAGACAAATGCCTTCTTACTGAGCGGAGGAGCCGTGGGTTTGGCAGCCGGGTGACAGTTAGGGTCCATCAGCCTGGCCAGGCAATGTCTGTTATCTGGGGAGGCACATTTCAGGCCCGTGCCCAGAGCACACCATGGAGAGCCAAGACTTCTGACCACCCTGTACTTCACATCTGCAGCTGGAGTCCCAGGCCTTCAGATCTCCTCTTCTCCTGAATAAACTGTTATGCCGACTTACTCTCCGCAGAGGGCAGGGTGAGGCCCATCCATCTGCTTGCTGCTCCTTTTCTCTGACTGGCTTACTTTCTTTGCAGACGAGTTGTGCTTGGATTCCCATCGAGCCAAGCCTTATGAAGACACAAGGTTCTGATAGTTTCCTTTAATGGATTACTCATTATTTCTGGCTATTTCTGGCTTTTAACAGCTTCTCAACCTAACCTTCATCCCAGTGTTCTTCCCGCTCTGAGATGATAGGGCAATCAGACGCAGCCGTGCCTACAGTTGCCTTTCCAGAGGCCCTGAGGACCTCATGTCTGTGAAGAGATTGGCTTGCTTTGTTTTTCCTTCCAGTGAACTCTTTCAGATTCCAGGAAACTGGTGAAGTTCATGTCGAAGAGAAAACAAAAGTCAATGTCCCTAATTGTTATCTGTTTTGCTGAGGTATTATCCCACAGGACTGGGCATGATCAGAATTGGCCGGGGGTCCAACATCACCTACTTATTTTCCTGTGTTTCCCATGTCTCCACTTCCTTTTGTCAAAGGCTTTATGATATCATAAGACTAACGCTGAAGAACTGCATTCAGCCTAGAATGCCCAAGGCTCTACCCCACCTGACTTTAGACCCGTGGAGCTCAGTGTTTCTCTCTTAAAAGGATGCAAGCTACACCTAGCCCTTTACATCCATCATTCCAGCACTGAATAGCTGAGGCAGGAGGATCACGAGATCAAGGCCAGTACAAGCTCCATAGCAAGTTCAAGGCTGGCTTGCACTATAAACTACACAGTGATACCCTGTCTTAAATGCTGCTGCTGCTGCTGCTGCTGATGATGATGATGATAGTGTTAGAATTTGGGAGAAACTTTTATTTCGTATTCTAATTCCATAGTGTATTTACTATGATATAAAGGAAGCTTGTTTTTAATCACCTCTCTGCACAGCATCCTAATTTTACCACCTATTTACACACGACTAAGCGGTAACTAGTCTATCATGTTTTGAAGTTTCTCACGTGGGTTCTGTGTGTGGTGTGTGATGTGTCAACGGTAAGGTGTGTGTGTGTGGTATGTGATGTGTAGGGGGTGAGGTGTATATGTTCGTGTGTGTGTGTGTGTGTGTGTGTGTGTGTGTGTGTGTATTCATTTTCATTCACTTGTGTTCAGGTAGAAGCTAAAAGTAACCCCCAGGTGTCATTTCTCAGGTGGTCTCCACCTTTGTTTTCTATTGTTGTTGTTTGTTTGTTGGTAGGCAGATTTCTCACTGGCCTGGGGCTCACAAAGAAGCCTATGCTCTCTGTCCAGTGAGTCCCAGAGATCTGGTGGCCTCCACTTCCACAGCTGGGATTGAACACATGCCCCCACACCCATTTCACGTGAGCCCTGGGGACCACACTCAGGTCCTCATGCTTACGCAGCCAACGCTTTGCCACCTGAGCCCTCTCCCAGCCCTGCTCCGGGTTGCACACTGAAATAATGCTGCACTTCCTAAAAGTTAGTACAGAAAAGGCAAAGGGGTGATCACTCAGAAGAAAGCTGTGGAGGAAGCTGCTCCCCACGACAGCCCCCTTTGGCTACTGAGCACAGACAGAACTGATCAAATATGGGTGAGCCGGAAGAAAATTCACACAGGATGTGGAAACCATCCATGCTGCTGGGTGCCACAGGAAGCCACGTGTCCCCTCTGTCAGAGGTAAGGGAAATGACACCTTTTGGTAGGTGGAAACTAGTTTCACACATCCCAGAAGAACGCTGGCTTTTATTGAGCTGCCAAAAATCCTCGTACAACCCAAGTTGAGCTGGTTTCCAGATATTTGGACTGCCTTTTAGGGTCTGGGTCACCCCACACCCACCCAATCAAGGTGAAGAGGACATCCTATTCTACACCCTTTGCAAATGGCCACTCCCACTCTCACATTTGTGTGGCTTAGCCTGCCTCTTCTCCCCCTCATCTCCTCAGGCTGTGGTACCCAGTTCTCCAGCACTGTGGCTCCTGTGCTCAAGCCCCAGCCATTCTCTCGTCACAAATGCCGCAGAGCTTTGGCTGTGCTGTGGCCCCTGTGCTCTCAGGCCCTCGGCATCACTTTCCAAGGCCGCTTACTCTACAGTGGAAAGAAAGGACTTTATGTCTTAGAACAAAGAAAACAAAATCCACTGACATCTCTGTTGTCTTCTGAGAATATTCTCTTCCTTTTTATCCGTTCTTAAGGCATTTGCTTTCACCTTACTGTTCATAACTATCCAAAAACCAGTGCCTAAAAAAGAGGGAGAAGGACCAAGGCAAGGAGAATAGGAACACCTTCTATCACACTTTGAACGTCCATTGAGTGATGGGGCTTGGAGAGATGGCTCGGTGGCTAAGAGTGTAAAGAGTACACTCTGAAAGTGTCAGTCCTGAGGCCAGCCCTGATCGGGGTCAACCCCCAGCACCGACATCAGGTGGCTCACCAAGCACCTGTGATCCCAGCTCCACAGATCCAATGTCTCGGGCTTCTGTGGGCACTTACACTCCCATGCATGTGTGTGTGCTTGCACACGCACACACATGCACAGAGCCAGTTGTTACAGTAATTTCAAGCGAGTAATAAACCACCATTAGTTTTTATTATTTATTAGTTTGGGGGTCTCTAGGCCACAGAAGAAACCTGTGACAGCGCTGACAGTCGTACAGCACTGGCCTGGACTCACACACCTCTCTGGGGCTTGCTGTCACCCTCAAGCTCTTGTGGTTTGTTTGTTTAAGTGTGGCTATCTGCAGATACAGTAGGATCGCTGGGCTAACATAAAGGGCTGTTAAAGGTCCAGAATGGATACAGGGCTTGGCATCTTGTGGAGGACAGGAAATGTGTTACAAGGCTGCTGGGTATGTTCTAGAACCCCTCACATGGTTTCTGAAGCTTATGTCTAGATGTTCCTGTTGTGATACAAAAGCGATGGCCATGCTTGGTCTGGTTCAAGAGTCAATGAAAACGCCTGTGGCCAAAAAAAAAAAAAAAAAAAAAAAAAAAAAATCTACACAAGGAATCTACACATGGAAACCTGTCCTTGGCCATGGACTCTGGCCAGAGGTCCTATAATTGTGTGGTTAGTTCAAAAGAAGCCAGGACAAAAAGCGCTAACTAGTCATATAACCCATGGCACTGACAGCGGCTGCTGCTGTGTCGCGAGGAGACACTCCTGCATGGTGGGAGGCATTGCTGGTCCTGGATGAGCCTTTTAAGCAGCGTGCTCGCACCTGGCCACAGAGTTTCATCAGACGTACAGTCGGGAGTTTTAAAAAGTCAGAAATACAATAGAAAGCGAATGGTCCCCGCAGTCAAGAAGAATAAGGACAGAAAAGCAGTGCCCATGGGGCCTCTTGTCATTGCCAGTGACTGACTGTGCGGCAGAGAGAAGAGCTGTGGCTGCTATTGTTCGCAGGGCATAAAACCGGAGTTATAAAACCTGGAATTGGCACCAAAGGGCTTGTTGTTAGAAAGAGTCACAAATGACCAGTGTCCTGCAGTTGGTAGAAGATACCCAGCTGGAGCACATGTCTTCTTTGGTTCTGTCATCCCCACAAAACTCTTCTGAGCACTGGTCAAGGAAAAAAGCGACGTCGCCTTGTGGAAGCCTCGTCCTCTGCAGCCCAAGGCAACTTCCTATGCTGACCTGCATGTCAGGAGCTTTGCCAGAAACAGCCTCTTCCTAGCCTGGCTTTAGTCACCTAAGCCAAAACCCCCATATCCTGCTTCTCACAGTGATGTGCAATGGAATAGACTTTTGGAAATTCCCTCATATGGAGCAGCACTTTTGAAGTGGCAGTAAAAGGAAAGATTAAGTGAAAACACGCATCTGCACTAGTTGCTAGGAAAATAAGGCTTCCGGAAACGGGTCACTGAGGAAGCCACTGATTTGGCTGGGGATAAACGGTGTCTTTTAGGGTGTGTCTGGAGAAGACATGATCAGACCTTAATTGTGAATCTGGAGCTTGTAATAAGAGCTTGGTTTTTTTAAGGCACAGCCAAAGAGGATGTGAGCCTGATCCAGCCTCCAGAAGACGAGCTGTAAAACTGTGGCTGTTACCCAGGCATTAGAAGGAGGCATGAGGAGAAAGCTGATTTCCACTTGTCAGTTCACTAAAGCTGCAAATGTTCCTTCTGAGTGAGGTAACCCAGACACATGAGACAAGGTTTCTCTCACTTGTGGATGTCAGCTCTAAAACTTTAGATAATGTGTGCTTCTCTGGGAACACCCCAAGAGGCCAGGAAACCAGTAAAAGGTCATGTGTGGAGAAGGCTTTCAAAAAGAAGGCAGATTGGACAGGGTAATCATAGGACAGCAAGGGTTAAATGGTGTGGGTGTGGGAGGGCGGGGCAGAAGAGGGAATTCATGCAGGGCAAAGGTCATATGGAAACCCACTACTGTCGAAGTTTTTATATATATATAAAAGTGTGTGTGTGTGTGTGTGTGTGTGTGTACATGTACATACATGCATACAGGACACTACCGGGCTGTTGCCAATGCTCTTGATAACCCTCTAGAACATGAGAGTAAGACTCTGTTGTGAAAGACTGCACCTGTCTGTTCAAATGCTTTAGCAAAAAAAGACTGTTCTGATTATACAAGGCCGTTGCCACCAAATAAATAAATAAATAAATAAAATTAATAAAAGCAGCAGTGAGATGGGCCCTCCGAGTGTCTTGCAGCACCGCTGGGAGTGCTCTGCCTAAGGGGCTCCCACGGCTGTTGAGGGGCCAGTGCTTGGGGGCTTAGTGTTCCCATTTATGGACTGATCTTTGCGGGAGACTTGCTGTGGCCTTCTCTAATTGCAGACTCCCAAGAGACAACACGACAGTTCTCTCTTCCCCTAAGTTGAAACAGCTGAAACAACCGAACGTCAGTTTGAAAGACCTGATGTTCCTTCCTGAAGAGCCTAGTGGCAGCTCTGACACTAGAAGCGCCAACAGGGAGATTTGATGTGTGGACGATGCTGAAGTCGTGTCAGTGAGAAGACTGACCTCAGTGAGGGTGGCCTCAGGGCTCGTGGCCTCCGGGCGTGGGCCGGGATGTAAGGAGCTCACTGCAGCAGCAGGGCTAGGGGAAGCTCAGGGAGGCATGGCAGCCCGTACTCAAAGTAAAGACGGTAATGAGCAGCCCCTTAGATAGAAACTTGAGGCTATGGAAAAGCTAACGAATGGGTGACTTTCTATAGTTCACTGTGTCTTACTTTAACATATTACCCTGGTGTCCACCAATAAATAATGCCTGACACAAACATCGCAAAGATTAGCGTGATCCTTCTTTTTAAATATCATTGCATTTCCCTAAAACTCAAAGGCAAATGCTGTGAGTCAGAAGTGTGGATTTCAAGGTCAGTGGCTCCTCTGCTTCTCCAGGCTTTCCAAACAAAAATCTATTATTCCATGTGTTTTAATATCTTGCTCACTGTGACTACAGCTCAATGACCTTCAAATGCAATATCTACTGTTGCCATCACTTTCATCTTTACCTGAGTGAAACGGAATCAATGTGCTTTATCCAGCAATTCCAATTAAGCCGCCAGCAAGCTCTGCTGAACCTGCAAGCTTTGGATTTATATTGAATTAATGAAAGCCAAAAGGACCTCCCACATTACAGCCACACATAATGCATCGGTGCCAAGAGGAGATGTAATTACAATATTGCAGGGACCTTGGAGGTTGCCCAGCTGAAGCAAAGTGACAACCATGAATTGATCAAGTGAATTCATCGATAAACATCCTAGGAGCTATTATAGAATTTGCCACATTCAGATTAATTACCTAGAGGCCAGTTGGTGCCAATGATTGGTAAAAGGACATGCGTTCCATGTAGGTTAATTTTTCACCAATGATTTAAATCAGCTTTTAGGTAGCATTGAAGACAGCTACTTCATGTCAACAAGTCATTATTTACATAAAACTTGAGCCTTGGTAAAACATTTACTTCCATATGGATAATTCAAGAAAAAATTGTATTTACACATTTAATCTTTTTATTATTTAGATTGTTCATCCCTAAGATATGAGCCTTTCATTAAAATTATTCATCTTTTCTAATTATTCTGTATATATAAAATTCAAATTACATGACATGTAATAATTATATATTGAGGCACATATGTATGTACATAGGAACACACGTAGATGTCTCTCATGTCTTTTATTTTAAAATTAGCATAACAGTATTAGGTGTCACTGTTTCATTTTCACAGAAAATTTGTTTTGTGAATTTTTTTTCTCCTCTCCTCTCTCCCATCTCCCTACCTTCCCATCTACCTCCATCAGCCTCCCTTCTGCTGTCATGCTGTATGCACCCGACCGCCTTCCACACCTTTCCTGACACCGTGTTTTCCTCTTGTATGGTATCTTTTCTAGTTTCGAAGTCTAGACACACACTTATGATATAGACATACATACAAACAGGACGATCCTTTCTTCCTTCCTTTCTTTCTTTTTTTTTTTTCTTTTTTGTCTTTCTGAATCTGAGTTACCTCACTTATAATAGTTTCCAGCTACATGCTTTTCACTGCAAATATCCTGGTTTCGGTTTTGTTTACCACTGAATACAATTCCACATTCGTCTGCTGATAAACATCTAGACTGACCCCATTTCCTTGTTATTGAGTCTGGAGCAGCAATAAACACCAACACGTGAGCAGATTAGGTGGGAGATAAGTCCTGTAGAGAGGGCATGGGAGTGGTATGGTGGGGTCACATGACAGTCCTATTTTTGGTTGGGGGGAACCTTTATTCTGGTTTCTGTACTAGCTGTAGCAGTTTATAGCCTTGACAGCAGTCTCCACTCAGTCTCACAGAATTTGCTGCTGTCTGTTCTTGGTGATCACCTTTCTGACCAGGATGAATTGGAATCTCAAAGTAGTTACAATCTGCACTTCCCCGGTGGCTACAGATACTGAACACCTTTTGAAACACTGATTGGTCATTTTGCTTTTTCTTTTGAAGCTTTCTGCTCATCTCATTAGTCCATTTCTTGCCAGGCAGTTTGAGGGGAGCTTTTGGGGTTCACTGTTATTTATGTGTTCTAGATATTAATCCCCTACCTAAGTATGGCTGGTAACGATTTTCTCCCCTCCTGCGTATTATCTCCTTTGCTGTGTAAATATTTTTAAGTGTCATACACATTTGTTAGAATTTAAAAAATGCATTTCATGAAAAACAAGTAAGAAAATTGTAGGTAGACAAAGCAATATTTGTATATGCACTCTCAGATAGTTTCTGATTACAGCGTTAGACATAATAGCTTTTAATGCTAAAGTCTGGCTTGCTGGGTTTAATTCTGAGAGAAAAGAAGCTGTCTACTAGAATGGAGAAGTGTGTCTGATTTACTCTGGTTTGTAAACATAATGTTTTTTTCAACAACAATTAACATTTTTTACGATACTACTGAGAAGATAACTCTACTTCCTATTCCTCCCTACGATAACAAGGAAAATTAGGGGTAACCACACCCTAAGCCACATTTTGGAGCTGAGTACTGGGAACTGTGGCTTAGAAAGAAGTCACATGCTTTGACAGTCTCAGACAAGGAACTCTCCAGACTGGACAACCCACCGGAAAGGTAAACCAAGAAACCTTGACTGGAGCAAAGGGATGAGGATGTGTGGCAGAATGATAACCCTCAGACAATAAGGGTTTACTTTTGCAAGAAGCAAACTATCCGGAAGGCTGATTTCGAAAGAACCCAGGCAGCATGCAGGTAAATAAAACTCAAACTGTGAGCAGCCTACACCTGTAGCGAGGACCCAAATACCTCCGCAGCACACAGATCGAGATGCCCAACCAGGCAAAAGGCAGCGGCAATGCCTGAGGCCTCTGGGCAGGTTTTCTTGATAGCCAGGTACCGCAGTCAATGCTTCTACCCTTGTTCTGCAAACAACAGGCCAGTAAAACCATCACTCAATAACGGATAAAAGTCTAGAGTTTGTGTGAACATACTCTGAGAACCACTGAAGAAACAGGAAAGCAAGAGAACAAGGAATACAGGAAGTTAGCTCCACCTCTGTGTAAGCCTAGCTCAGTCAGAAGAGTGTTTGCGGCACAAGCCTGAGGACGTGAATCTGGCCCTCAGCAGCGCCATAAAAAGCCACAGTTGATGACTTAAATTTCAATCCCAGTGCTGGGGAGGCAAAGGCGGCCTCCCCTTTGGCTGGGACAAAGGTGCATGCAGCCATCAGAGCTGAATCCACCAGCCCTAGGTACCAGTGAGAGACCCTGTCTCAACGACAAGGAAAAGATGCACAGCACCTAAATAATGACCACAGAGTTGACCTCTGGCCTCTACTCATACGAACACCTACATATACATATACCTGCATTTGTGAGCATGCAAACATATAGAAACACACACATACAAAAGAATATGGTCAAACACATTCATGAAAGTCACATAATCAAATGAAATATGGCCCAAGAGGAAAATAAGAATGAGAAGCAAAAATAAAGGAATGATAGAGGAATAGAGAAAATAAGAGCATAACAAAGTATGGTTCCCATTAGAACCACAAGCTACTAAAGGGGAGTCAAGCACACCTAAAATTGTATTTTTATTTAGTTACTAAAAAGTAATGTTAATTTTAATGATCTAATGGAGAGAAGCCATTGAAATATATGGAAGATAAGCAAAGCCAAACAAACAAACAACAAAAAGAATCAAAGATAAAACAGAAGAGTCTCACCACAGGAAATTCAACAACTGATCAATCATACACACACACACACACACACACACATATAAAAAGTCCTGAAAAATTGCTTGATACAAAACCCAGTTCTCATAAATTAACCTTTCCAGAAAAAAAAAAATGCTGTGGAACAAGCTACAGCCATCTAAGATAAGATAAAAAGGTCATTAAAGGAAAGAACAGTGACTGCTGAATTAACGTCACCATAACAGTAACTACTGTATAAAATGAGGACATGACCACTCCATGTGGGATGGTTGGGAGGAAGGCTCTTATTGTAGGTATGAGGGAAGAAGTAGACAGAAGCTTCCGGAAGAGTTCAGAGCAGGGAGAGAAAAGAGTGGACCAAACATGCCAGTATCCTGAGGCAGGTCATGGGGGGGGGGGGGCAAGACAGGAAGAGGAGAGAGAGAAAGAGAGCAAAGAGGAGAGTGGGCCTAGAAAGAGGGCACATAGCCAGAGTGGCAGGGTCACATAGGAATGAGGAGCTGGGGAAGGAAGCCCTTGAGCTGGAGAAGACCTGAGAGGAGACAGAGGCACTGAGGGAGCATGAAGGCCAGCGTGAACTTTGTCCCAAGACATTTGTCCCAGGCTTCTTTTGGACCTAGTGTGTGTGTGTGTATATGTGTGTGTGTGTGTAAAAATCATTGTTACCAGCCAGGTGTGGAGGCACAGGCCTGTAATCCCAGCACTCGGGAATCAGAGGCAGGTGGGTCACTGTGAGTTCAAGGCCAGCCTAGTCTACAAATCGAATCCATACAGAGAAACCCTGTCTCAAAATAAAAAACAAAAATACTGTCACCCCCATCCTTAGAGCAAGAAAAAAAATCTAGGCAAACTAAGCCTGGCTTTACTTGGACTCATTATAGAACTGAGGTCATGGGGAAAGCCCCCCCCCCCCAATCTGAAGAGCCTGGTTAGGAGAACAAATTTCACTCAAGACCAGCCAATCTGGGGCCAAACTGTCAGTGCCACACTCTGGGATCACTAAAATGGCAACCCTGACAGTCTTTCGGAGGCCGAGCATGGATGAAGAATGACAGAATGTTGCTGGAGATGGTCACAGGAACCCTGGCTTTCATGGTTTTACCTTCAGAAACTGCCCGAGTTTCTTCCCCGGGGAAGAGGTGAGGAAAACCAGCGTAAGGTGAAAGGAAAAACTACAAGACACACTACACAAGTCAGGCTTCCTCAGCAAGGGGTGAGAGCCAGCAAGCCCTTATTAGCAGCTGTTCTGACTTCTCCCAAGGACAGACGGCACTGGTCAGAGTTCCCTAGAGGAAGAGAACTGATAGAGTGAACACATATTAAAGAAAGATCCGTTAGTGTGGGCATGGTGGCACACACGTTTGATCCCAGGCCTTACAAGGCAGAATAAGTGACTATGAGTTTGAGGCTAGCTTGGTGTGCAAATTCCATCCCTACCCCAGTTTTCTAACAAAACGTGCAAAAGGACAATAGTGGTCTTTAGTCAATGATTCAGAGCTAATTCTCACACTCATGATATTCTCTCACAGGGTTTTATTTGTATGATATGAAAAAAGCCTTATCGTATTTGGTCAGCCCTAGGTGAAATTAAGTGTGCATGCATGCATATTGTGCCTGCACCTGTATGTATGTGTGTACGTGTGTGATGCATATGTGTATTGTATGCACTGTATATGCATGTAAGTTCATGTGTGTGTGTACCTGTGTACATGTCACGTGCATATGTGATGGTTTAAATGAGACTATCCCATAGTCTCAGAGGTTTGAGTAATCGGCCCCCCAGTTGATGACAGTGTTTCTGGAGGTTTAAGAGGTGTGGCTTCAAATGAGTCAGACATCGGAGGGAGAAAACAGGCAACAGGACAGGGGCCTATCACAGAGGGCCTCTGAAAGACTCCACCCAGCAGGGTATCAAAACATGCTGAGATGCATAACCAAACTTTGGGCAGAGTACAAGGAGTCTTATGAAAGAAGAGGAGATAGAAAGACCTGGAGGGAACAGGAGCTCCACAAGGGGAGCAACAGAACCAAATAATTTGTGCACAGGGGTCTTTTCTGAGACTGATACTCCAACCAAGGACCATGCATGGAGATAACTTAGAACCCCTGCACAGAAGTAGCCCAAGGCAGCTCAGTATCCAAGAGGGTATCCCCAGTGATAGGACCAGGGACCATCTCTGACATGAAATCATGGGCTTGCTCTTGGATCACCTCCACCTGAGGGGGGAACTGCCTTACCAGTCCTCAGAGGAAGACAAAGAAGCTAGTCCTGATGAGACCTGATAGACTACGGTCAGATGGAAGGGGAGGAAGACCTCCCCTATCATTGGACTGGGGGAGGGGCATAGAAGAAGAGAGAGGGTGGGTGAGATTGGGAGGGGATGGGGGATAGGGCTATAGCTGGGATACAAAGTGGCCTCAGGGAGAAAGTATGTCCTGGGGGGGGGGGACTTCTTTCTATTTGATTTTATACTGCATACTTCAAGAATCATAACTTGGAAAGCTTTTGACTAAGAGTCAAAATATTTGTGTTCTGTGAAGTATGCCATACAGAATCACAGAAAACCTTTGCCATCTCTCAATTCTGAAAACTAAATCCTGTTGCTGAGAACTATTTTGCCTTTGTTTAGAAGCAAATTACATCATTGTATTTTTAGTATCATTCAGTCTGGAACACTGATTGCAACACAGGAGGAAAAAACAATCCTTACTCACTGTAAGGAGCTGCTGAAAATGGGGAGGAAGGGAGAAAAGAAGGAGAATTGCTAGAATATTCCAAATGAAAGAGTGAGCTCATGAGTATACTTAATTAAATGCATGTGTACCCAGTTGCTTTTTAAATAAAAAGCAAGAACTTCCTGGATAAAGACAGAAAAGGAAAAAAAAAATCACGTTTATTCTCTCGATGTCTTAAATAGAAATGTAGAAGTCAGAGAAGTCGGACCTGTGTCCCCATCCTCTGCTTTGCTAACGCAGAGCACTGGAGCACATCGACTTAAGGTTCAAGACAAAACCATGGCCTTCTCAAATGAAGAGAACAATACAAATTTTATCATCCCATCACAACTATGAAAATGACAGTGTTCTAACAGCCATGGGGCCCAGTGCATCAGGGGAGACGGAACATAAAGCCAAAGATGACAGACGGTCGACAGAACAGTTCTTGGTGGCAGATAGCAGCAGGAGGTGAAATCCATGGCAGTGCCCATTAGAGAGACCAGCAATGCCTCTGAAAACCACTCACAGCTTTCTAAGCAGAATTAGGTGCCATTGTCAAGCTAATGTCCCTGGAGCAGGAACCATCTATCGAAGAAGGTGTTTGTTCCAGCCGCCCTGGATTGGCATACTCCTGCAAGTCAGGCTGGGTGGGGCAGTTCAGGTTCTCAGCATAAGACTACGAGTTGCTGGCCACTCTCTACTTATTAGATTTTTTTTTCACTGATGATTATTTGAACTTTGTAAATCTAGTTTCAAAATTATCACTCATCATTGAAACAATAATGTCAGTGTCCTACTTTAAATGACACTCGTACAATGTAATCCATGAAAATGGAAATGAATTTGTCTCTTCCCAGCTCTGTGGTTAACGATGTCAATGCAACAGTTAAATTAAATCAATCTTGCTGGAAATATTTACACTACAGAAATTGGCAATAACTAAAAATGCAAGAATTGTTCACAGCAACCCTTGTGACCACAAGCCCAGGGATGCCGTCTGAACCCTGTAGCTCTAACAGCAGCCGCTGCTCCATTAAACATTGAGGCTGCTCCAGCGCCTCTGCATGGATTCCCATTTAGGGTACCACATCAAGAAGGGATGCTACATGAAAAGAGTTAGGCTTCCCCTCACCCCCGCCCCCAGAGTCCTGCTAGAGAGGCGCGGGATGTGCCCACTCCCAGCAGAGCCCACGTGCAGGCAAAGCTGGCTGTTGCTCCGAGAAAGAACCAGGGAGCTGCTGCGAGGATGCTAACAGTTAGCTGTTCTGGCAGGAACTCTAAAAGTGCCGCTGCTAAGTTCTAATGACACACTAATTATAGTTTATAGATGCCCAATGGTAACCCACAATTATTTGCTTAGTAAGGTTATTAGTGAGCAGAGTCACTGGAGGAGGCAGGGACTCAGGATAAGAGCTTCACAAAGGCAGGCGAGAGTGGGGAGGTAGGGGAGCAGGAGTGGAAATGAGCCTGCTCTCCACTTGCCAGCTGCAGGCGCCCGGCGCTTTAAACTTCACAGAAGTCATGGTGTGCTGACATCCAGTTGAGGGAAGAGCTCTTGGTCACAGGCAGAACCTGAGGAGCACACTGGATTGGGATCATGTAAACAAAGTCATAGGAGCATAGGATTATCTCATCCAGGGACTCTGCGCCATCTCAGTTTGCATAAGCACGTCCTACTGTTTGTACAATGACAACATTATCCAGTGACTGGGTCCTCAAGTGCAACCCTCCTGCTCAGTAGCACACTCTAGTATAAGGAGGCTTTTCCCAAGATTCATAGGGACTACTTAAGATAACTTAAAATGCATTCTGAAGAATACTATCCAGGACAGCTCCGTAAATTCAAGCTTTGACATATTTCTGCTACTCCAAAACCTTAACAATGATGGGTTTCTCTCTTTCCTTTCCTTTCCTTTCCTTTCCTTTTCTTTCCTTTCCTTTCCTTTCCTTTCCTTTCCTTTCCTTTCCTTTCCTTCCCTTCCCTTCCCTTCCCTTCCCTTCCCTTCCCTTCCCTTCCTCTGGCTTGATTTGTTGGTTGTTGTGGTTGTTTTGTTGAAGTTACAGCCAGATTATAACACAAGGCAGATATAACCAATCCAGGAATAGAGAATGAATCCAAATAATGTGCAGAATGGGTGCTGGGAAAGGAGTGAGGAAGAAGTACGGGCAGAGGGGAGTGAGAGGTGATGGACAAAGATGAGATGAGGGAAGCCACGGACATGGACGCATGAGGAGGGCCACCGTGCAACAATACAAACAAAACTCGACAGAATGAAAGAGCGAGCGTGACAGTCCCTTAGCCCTGCACAGCCTCACATCAGGCAAGGGGATGGGACTGTGGACGCCTGTCACCTGCTGGAGCACTGCCCGAGATGCATGTATACTAACTGCCAAGGGCCAGCAGCAGGGGAAGAGAAATGTAAGGTTCTGGTAGGCACGCGTGCACAGGAATAAACACAAAACACAGAACACATGTCTGCTCAGCTATCGGCAGGCATGGGCAGAGGAAACAGGAACAAAGTCAAAAGATGTGATCCAGAACAAGGGATGAGGGACCTCAGCAGTGCACAGACTCCCTGACAACCGATTGGCTGAGTATGCCTTCTGTTGCTGTGGTAAGACATTGTCCAGAAGCACTCGGGAAGGAGAGATCTTAGTTCATGTTCCAGGGCACGGTCCATCGCTGAAGGAAGTCAGGAAGGACCCCATGGCACAAGCTTGAAGCAGAAACCAGAGAACAGGGCTTACTGGCCTGCTCTCAGACTCACCTTCAACTTCCTTTCATGTCCAGCCGGGTCCCTCTGCCGAGGGGTGGGACTGCACCCGTGTTGGACCTGCTACATCAAGTAGCATAAAGAAAATGCCCCGTGGGCACACCACAGACCTACATAATGGAGGCATTCCTCGGCTGAGAGCCCCTCTCTCCAAATGTGTTAAGTTGACAGGCAAGACCGGCTGACTTTCCAGTCAAGGGTGCACTGTTCAGTTCTATCCCATTCCCTCCAAAGGTCAGGCACTGTCTTAGAAGTAGAAGGAGGAATGTAAGAGCTGGAGGAAGTGGAGACGGAAGTGTGGAATGCTGACTCCTAGGCACACCACAGTTGCCACACTCCTGAATCCACAGCAGCCATGATGTACACAAAGTCAGGTCTATCCACATCCTGTCATAGAGAGAGGAGGAGCTCTTGGGGCCTACCCCTCCATGAGAATTTTTGTGCTGTTAATGGGGGGAGAAGAGACTGTTTCTCAGTGGTATGGAAGCCGCTATCTAGGGGGGTCTCGGGTTCCTGCAAACTCTCATACTCCTGCAACCAACTCACTGGGTCACAAGAAGAAACCAGACATGAAAGTCAAAGGGAGGGCTGGCTGCTTTGGGAAGAGAAGAGAATGGAAAGAGCCAGGGGGAGGGCAAGAGAAGGTAACAGAGAAGAACAAGTGGGAACATAGTGGAAATGTATTCTCTATAGGTATGGAAATGCCATAATGAAGTCCTGGTGTGTCCATTAGTGTTTATTTTACAAAATTGGGAACCCAGCTACATGGGGTACATGTGCTTATGCTTATTATATATTCTTGTTAATATGTAGCAACCTGCTTTAATCTCCTCTAATCTTGATCTGAAGTCTATTTTATCAGGTGTATCAGAATAGCCATAGCAGCTTGTTTTAATTTCCATCCACTTGACCGTCTGTTTTCATCTTTTGACTGAAGGTATGGGGGTGCCTTTACTGATGAGACAAAAGGTAATTAAATTTTTATATTTTTTAAATACAGTCAGCTAGTGTGTATGTCTTTACTGGTGAGTTGAGGCCAATTAAATTTAAGGTTATAATTGAGAAATATATCCTAGTTCCTCCCACTATGGTAGTGGTGGTGGTGGTGGTGGTGGTGGTGTGTGTGTGTGTGTGTGTGTGTGTGTGTGTGTGTGTGTGTGTGTTTGGTTGGTTGGGCTACTGTTTACTCTTTACATTTTTCCCTGTTAATATGTAAGGTTTGCTTATTTGCTGCAATAGAGAAAATTAGTTCCTTCCTAACACTGCTTTGGTCGTGTGTGTCTCTCTCATAAAAAAAATCCTTCCCTCTGCTCTTATAAACTGAGACCTTGCTCCCTCTGTGAATAGGCTCAGTAGCTTCTGTAATGCCAAGTTGGTGGCATAGCCTGCCTTAACTTGTGTTTGTCTCCATGGCTCTCTGCCAGTTTCAAAAGATAACGGTCTTGCTTGGCAGTTATTAACTTTCAGGACTTGCGGCATATCACTCAGTGTTTTCCTGGCTTCTCCCATTGTTGATGTGAACTCTGATGTTTATTCTGTCATCTTTGCCTTTGTAGCTAAGTTGGTATTTTCTTCTTACAGCATTTTAAATTACATTTTTTGAGAATTTCACATATGTCCACAATGAATTTTGATCATATTTACTCTCCAGTCCTCTAAGAACCACACCCTTCCCCCCAAACTCTATATCTTCTTTTTTTTGTGTAACAGTTCTATGTGCACTGCTGTTCAGGTGGACTGTGCATGGAGCACACACCCTCAATCCCAGCAGGCCAATCTCTGTGAGCTTGGGGCCATCCTGATCTACATAGTGAATTCTGGGAAAGCCAGGGCTACACAGAGAAACCCTGTCTCCATATGTACCTACACATACATATGTAAATATATGTACATCCATACAGCATACATATACATGTTCATGAGTGTGTGTGTGTGTGTGTGTGTGTGTGTGTGTGTGTGTGTGTGTGTCTGTGTGTGTGTGTCTGTGTGTGTGTGTACTACTTATATACCTGTGGGTACGGGGCCTCCCACTGGAGTGCGGTCAATTTCCATGCCCTTGAGGAAAACTGGATCCACCTTCCCTAGAAGCCATCAACTGTCAGTAGCTGCTCAGCTAGTGTGGGCTTACTCATGCTCAATTGCTGATTGGCTTGCCCTTGTACTGGTCTTATGCAGCCGACCATAGCTCCCATGAGTTCATGAGTGCACTGATCCTATCATGTTCACAAGACCTTGTTTTGCTCAGATCCTCCCCAACCTCTGGTTTTGACAACCTCTGCCTCCTCCTGTTCCATGACTCCCTGTGCTTGAGGGGGTAGGATGCAGATGCCTCATCTGTGGCTAAGCCCTCCACTGACACACAAGACCTGCACCTTGACCAGCCGTGAGTCTCTACATTTACTGCCGTCCACTACACAAGGAAACATCCTTGGTGATGCCTGAGAGCTGTGCTAATCTATAGGTATAAAAGTATAAGTTTAGAGAGAAGTTTGCTACTTCCACTTAGCAAAATCATAGTAGTAAGTTATTCTCTGGGTGATGTGGGCTCCACAGTTAAGGGTTCTTGATTGAGCCAGACTGACAGTACTAGATAGGCATTTCCTCCAATTAGAAAGCAGTTGTGGCTTCCATAATGTTTGTGCCACTATTGCACTGCTAGGCACAACTATGCACACCAGTTGTTACTACCTGCCCACCCTGCTCACAGTGTTTACAGCTGGCTAAGACTATGAATGATTATTTTCTCCAGAAAGCCTGCATAGCAACTTCCAGAACTATGACAGCCAGTCAGCAGAGAGGAAGATTCCCAGTCAGTACCAAGTGATTGTTCCATGTCCTTTGACCAGAGTAAGAGCATGCAGTGCCTTCAGCAAGAGGGTCTTACCGTCAAGTTCTGGTGGGCAACCAAGAGCAATAGCAGGAGCCTGTGTTGTTTGGGAGGTCTCAAGAAAACATGTAGCCAATGACTCAAGAGGAGGTATTCCATACTTGGCACAGAGGTTTTTCTCTGTGAACCTACAGCATCTAGAAAGAACATTAGTCCCTGTGTTGAGTAACAACAATGAAAAGTTTCTGTATGAACATGTATCTTTGGGAAGCATATAAAATGGTAGGTTTCTGTGTTGCTTTTTCAAACATCATTAGTGTTTGTTATTCTTTCCCTTTCTCTTCACCTGTAACGTTTGATATTGTTTCTTTCTTTCGTATTCTTGAAAATAATGGCAAGAGAAAAATTATTCTCTACTCATGTCTATTCAGAGTTACAAATATCTCTTGTGTTTGGTCATCTATTTCTTCCTTGAGATTTGGGGAAGCTTTGTGCTGCCATTTCATTGAACAGAATTCCTGTACCATTAGTGTTTATCTCGGTTCCTTCTATGCCAGAAAGACTTGGGTTTTGTGTCTTGATCACATCCCAGCACTTTGACCATACGGATGCTGCAAGCATGCTCAAAGCTGTGCCCATGCTCAGTTCTATCACAGATGTTTGAATTTTGTCAACACGCATTCCTTCTCCTGCTGGCCAAGCTCACCGCTGATACTTTCCGTCATATTCCTCATCTGATTCTTTGAGTTTTTCACTTACAATATTTCCATCCGAATTTTACTCAAAATCCTCAGGGTTGTTTTTTTGTTTTTTTGTTTGTTTGTTTGTTTTGTTTTGTTTTGTTTTGGCTAGCTTTTATTCTATGATGCCGATTTTGCTTGTGCCTTTTTGATAACTTTTTCTTCTCTGCTGCTGATCTTTTTTTCTAGGTATTACATTGGACTCATTGTTTCGTTTGTGTCCTTTTTCAGGCCCTTGATCATGTTTGCCAGTAAATTTTTGAAATATTCTCCTGCTGCTGTACCTATCTCAGAGACTTTGAGCTCTGTACTTGAGGAGGTGTGGTCTTTTGGAGAGCTATTCTGTCTTGATGGTTAGTGCTTCTCATGTTTCCATGTTGTGATTTGCACATCTGTTAGTTTGGATATTTCTCCTGGTTTTGTTTGAGGGTCATTCCATTGAGCTATCTATTCCTGAAGAATTAATCCTCAGTGACACCGAGGAGGGAAAGATTAAGCTGCTCTTTCAGGAAGCTTCTTCTCCTGCACCCAGCAGACAGCTACAACTGAAGCTGTGCTAAGTTATCATCCTATGGTGGTTTGGATGAGAACGGTCCCAACAGGCTCGTATATTCGAACACTTGGTCCCCAGTGGCAGAACTGTTTGGGAAGGATGAGGAAGTGTGGCACTTCAGAACAATAGAACACTAACTAAGGCAGAAATGAAGTACAGAGATTCCTGATAAGTACAGAACAGTAGATGGATGATTCACCAAAAGACTGTGTCTTAATAACTGTTCCATTGCTGTGAAGAGACACCATGACCAAGAAAAGCACTATTCCCGAAGGTTAGAGCCCATGATCATCATGGTTTGGGAGCATGGCAGAAGGCAGGCAAGCATGGGGCTGGAGCAGTAGCTGCAAGATCCTATCTTGATCAAAATCATGAGGCAGAACAAGCAAACTGGAAATGATGAGCATCTTTTGAAACTTCAAAGCTTACCCCTGAGTGACATACTTCCTCCAAGGCAACTCTTAAAAGGAAAATTATTTAATTGTAGCTTGCTTACAGATTCAGAGCATTTGTCCACTATTATCATGGCTGGAAGCATTGTGGCATGTTTGCAGATACTGCAGCAGTAGCTGAGAACTACATCCTGATCATGGGGGTGGGGTAGAGGAGAGAGACAGAGAGCCAGAGACAGAGAGAAAGAGAGAGAGAAAGAAAGAAACTGGGTCTGGCATGGGCTTTTGAAATCTCAAAGCCCACCCCCAGTGATCCACTTCTACCCACAAGGCCACACCTCCTAATCCTTCTAATCCTTTCTAATAACAACAATCCCTGGTGACTAAAGCATTCAAATATATGAGCCTGTGGGAATAATTTTTAAACCAGCAACTTTCTTTATTGATTATTAAAGTTGTTCCTCTCTTTTTGTCTTTGGAATAGTCTATTATTATTATTATTATTATTATTATTATTATTATTCCAATTTTCTTCTTCACTGGTTGACAAGGAAACAGATTGTAGCCTATAACTTATCCAGAATACCTAAAATATAAGTTTTTAAATTCCAGCTCCAACCCATGCCTGCTAAACAGTCTTAGACAAGTCACTTAACCTCTCTGAGTTTTGTTTTCTTGACATGTTATCTTTTTCATTATTCTACTGCTGTGATAAAACACCATGACCAAAGTAACTTATAAACTAAAGTGTTTAATTTGGCTTACAGTTTCAGAGGGTAAGAGACTATGATGGTGGACCAAAGGAACAGCTGAGAACTCACATCTTGATCTATAACCACGACAAAGGGAGAGACATTAGGAACAGCACTAGTCTTTCGAAACCTCCAAGCCCACCCCCAGTGACTCATTTTCTCCAACCAGATCGTTCTTTTAAATCCTTCCCAAGCAATTCCACCAACTGAAGCCCAAGTATTTAAACAGATGATCCCACGGGAGGGAACATTCTTATTCAAACCACTTCATGTGATAGGATATCCAGTCAGAAAACTACCATGCAGAGCATACAGGGAAACCAACTGTAGAAGCACAGGATAGGGTGTGCATCAGAAACTCAGATACTGGTTTCAGTGTACCATGTGTTTAACAAATATTCCTGGAACCAATAAGTAAATACCAAGTAGAGGTGAGTAGGCATTGCTTTGCGAATGGGACGTAGAAGAGAACCAACAAAGCTTTTTTTTAAACACAAGCCAGAAAAAAAAAACTATAGCCCATTCAATGTTTTTAATTATCTTCTGATTCAGAAATAAAAGATTTTGTCCTGGGCTATGGAAAACATGATGCCACATCCTGTTTTTTCCCTCTCACATTAATTGTTATAAAAGGTTTCAGTCGTGATGCCACTTTGTCCAAATAATGCTTTCTTGCATGGAAGAGGTTTGGAAAGCAATACCTGATGTCCTACAACCTGCAACGGAGATAGGAGGAGACGGCAGGGCCTGCTCTTAGAGGGGACACCACAGAGCTTGGTGAAGCATAAGTTATCCAGCTATAAAAGAAAAAAAAAAAAAGAGAGAGAATTTCCTGGCAGTGAGTGCTGTCAAACCATCACGTTAGGCAGGAGTCCAGGAGAATTCCCTCCAAATGTGCTATTCCAGACATCTTGAACTTGAGACAAGCTTTGCACCAAGAGATCAGCTTGCAAACCCAATGGGTAATGAGGCATTCAAGGTGATGTGGCACAAACAGCCTCCCCCTTCCCTGCCCCTCTCATTGGTGGCTCCTTTTGGGGATATGTGCAAGCTGATTATCTTTCTGGTTCTGAAGAAGGGTCTTTCTCTCTGCATTTTTTTCACTAGAGCCAATGAGTTTTTAATTTAATTACGATATGGCATGACCTTCTCAGGACTAACATCAAGACCCTGGTCATGAAAGAATACTTTCCCAGATCTTACAGTTAGCCAGCCCAATAAGAACAAGACAGACAGCTTGGGAATTCCACATTCTTACTGGGAAAACAGCATATAAATACAACATATGCTAGGAAAGGCAGCTAAGAACATTCTCACCTGAAATGTAGAATACCTCGGTCGCTCTAATCCCACTGAAAGTAATCTATATATATACATATTTTTTATACATGTTAATACATTCCACATATTATTATATTCCATAATCTATTCTATATATATGAAATGTATTAAAATGTATAAAATACATGGTGTGAAAATAACCTTTCTAAGCTTGAGATCAAGTGTTAAATATAAAAGAAAAAAACTGAAGTATTAAAATATACAACACTAAACATTTTTGTGATTAGAAAGATCATACATGAAGGTAAATAACAAATAAAACAGTTATACCATCAGTGTGGGAATTCATTTTTAATGCGTAAAAGGCACATCTGGGGCTAGGAAATAGCTGTGCATAGAATGCTTGCTATGTAAGCAACAGGAGCCCAACACCCAGGTGTGGTGGCCCATGCCTGTGGTGCTAGCAGTGGGATGCAAAGACAGACATTTCTGCTTGATTCTAGAATGGCTTTTATGTTGCCCTGAGTTCTTCAATGACCGTGGTTCGTGCAAAAACATACAGTTAGGTTTCTGCGTATTTGCATAGTTTCTGAGGTTGCGTTTGCTGTTGGCCTCCAGTTTCACTCAGCTTGTGTCAATTTTTTGTATGTGCCAAGGTGCTGACTGGTGGCTTTTAACACGCTCTACCTTCTAGAAGGTTCCACACTACTAAAAAGAACTTATTTGCTATCCGTTGTGGTTTTGTCTGTAAAATCCTGCTGCTCTGTGGTTTAATTTCTCTCTAAAGTTTCCCTGCTGGTTTTTATTTTTCTGGGCCAACCTAGCTATGAGAGTAAAGCACTGAAGTTTCTCAGTTATTCTGTCAGGACACATGTGGCCTTTTAGGCCTTTTAGTGCTTGTTTTATGAAATTTGGAAAACAAAGATTTGGTACATAAAATTTTACAATATTGCATCTTCTTGATAATTTGTTTCTGGTTTTTTCTTTTCCTTATTTGAAGTGTACATTATCAGATGTGAGAGTTCCCTAAGCCAGCTTACTGTGCCAACTTTTAACTCTCAGTTTTGAGATATTTCTCCATGATGGGAGCTTCTTAGCAACAACAGAAAGTTGAATCTTGTTTTGTAATTCAATGTGTTTGTCTGTATCTATCTTACCTTTGTGTCTGTTTTTGTGATAAACACTAACCAAATCAACTTAGAAGAGAAAAGGGTTTCTTTGGCTAGCAAGTCTCAGTCCATCATCAGGGAAATCCAGGCAGGAACTCATAGCAGGAACCTGGAGGCAGGAACTGAAGCAGAGACCACAAAGGAATGCTGCTCACTCAGGGCTTCTTCTGCTTCCTTTCTCACACAGTCCAGGCCCACTTGCTCAAGAGTGTCATCACCCACAGTGGGCTAGGCCTTCCTACATCAATCAGTAATCAAGAAAATGTCCCACAGACATGTCTCTACACCAGTTTGGTAAAGGCAATCCTTCAATTGAGATTCCCAGAATATCTAGGCCCATGCCAAGTTGATGGAAACTGGCAAGCATGGCTCCTTTAAATTGGTGAGGTATATCTGTTTGCATCAAGACTATCATTCACAGGGGCTTGCTAGAGTAGTTATTTCGCTGAAAGTTTTTTTTTTAATTGGTTGGTTGGATTAGGGAAGTTCCTGTCTTCCTTTCCAGATTTTTCCATCTCTTGGATTCTTAGGTTTAGTCTCTTTGGTGCACCAAGATTTCCTGGAAGGTGTTGGTGATGGTCATTTTTCTTTGGGTCCATCTGTATGCACAACTGTCTTGCCTTTGTTTTCTATTTCTGAAATTTGTCTTTGGCTTGGTGTCATCTTTTGGTGATGATTTCTGCTTCTTTTCTTTCTTTATTTATTGCTTTTATTTGGGGGGGGCTTGATTGCTTGGTTGATTGATTAATCAATTAAAGAATCCATGATTCTTTTATTTCCAGAATTCCTGCATGGTTATTTTTCAGTGCCTCAATTTTTGGCTGAATGTTTCTTCCATGTTACCCATGTCAGTAACTTTTGTGTCTACGTTCTGAACTAATTTGCTTGTCTTAGTCCACAGACTGTGTTGCCAGGTGTCTGTTGCTCCGTCAAGATGTTGCATGATGCTCCATGTTCCACTGCTCTCTTCCTGGGGTCCTGACCCCTTGGTTAATCCTATAATGGGTGTTGGAAAGCAAGCTTGCAGATCTGTCAGTTTCAGGTTCCCAGACCCCTTCTGTAAGGCTGTGTCCATGATTTGTTGCACTCCCCCATCAGGCAAGCAGAGTTCAACTTCAGTTACTTTCAGCCTCTGCCATACTTTTCCTACTGCCCAGTTCCTTGCTCTGTGCAGTGATAGAGATGAGGACACGGTGAGTATTACAGATCTCTCAACTCTACATTCCCATGACGTTTTTCTGTGCTGTGCCCGTGGTTTGGTCTACTCTTCTCATTGGGCAGGCTAAGCTCGGCATCCATCACACGCCTCACTTTCCCGGGTACTTTAAATCCTCCCTAGACTGCTTACGATGCGTTGCTTTGACAGTGTACATATTGTGGAACTAGTTACACATGATTTTCAGAAATAATGACAAGGAAGAAAGTCTACATCAAGCCCATGTGTCCAGCAGAGATGCTGTCATTTGTTTTTGTTTCTTCAGTCTCTGTAGAATCCAAGGACATGGAGGCTGACAGAAACTTCTTTAGTACTTTGTTGCCAAGGACACACATATAGAAGATGTTTAGAACAGCACCTGGCTCAAGAAATGCAACTAGCTGTTATTAGAACGCCTCAGAGTTCTTGCTTCCTCTACCAAGGATTCTTTACACTGAGGCTACCTAAGGTCATATCACTTCTCAGCTTACACTTACCACAGAGAACCGAACACCCAAATACTATGCAGGTTCCAAGGCAGGAGAGCCCCTGTATCCATCTGCCCCCCTAAATACACCACCTACTTGTTAATAGGTCAGAAGGCATATTTACAGTAGCAGGCTTATCAGACCGACAGAAATGAACACGTTCACAAGCAGCGGCTCCCAGCACACAACTAGTCCCACGCTCGTGTTTGCTCTTTCCTTGCCTCAGCCTTGGATCCTGTATGTGAATGAACAGAAAAAAAAAAAATTGTCTTTCAGAAAATATGATAACAAAGCACATCTGAGCATGAAGCCTTTCCTTCAACAACGGTGGCCCTGCCCACGCTGTCAGAAGTTCCATGACGGCGGTCATCTTCCCTCATCCTTGCCCCTTTGCCATCGCCAGGGAGCATCTTTTCATGTGCCTGGATGGTCTTTTCTTATTTTTTAATTCTAACTCCCAATCTTTTTCATGTTGTAGCTTAGACTTAAAAAAAAAATAAACTGATGTTGATTCCTGTTTCGTGATTTTAATAGATTAATACCACTGACTGATTGCTGTGGGAAAAACTCTCGTTTACCTCAGTTGAACTGGTACCCAGTGATTTTCATGGATGCTTGCTCCATTATACAGGGCTCACAGTTTCTGAAACAAAAAAAAAAAAATTGACATGTGGTTTGACAATCAGGAGTCTATTTATAGGGACAGGATAGTTAGCAAACCAGAAAATCCAGGCCATATGCATGCCATTAACTATATATAATGAATGATGTGTATGAATAATGTATGGACATGTGGGCTGGCGAGTGGCCTCTCAACTGGCCGAGGTACATGACAGCCTTTCAGGGGTTGGCTAATCAAGCCACTATGCTGTTCATGGTCTCCTTCCCAATGCTTTATTTAATTGATGCCATCTCTCTTTATTAAGTCACTTAATATGTAAAAGTGATAGATAGCTTTACACTGTGTCTTCTCTAAGAGAACTAGAAGATTGTTTTAACTCTTTTAATTTGGCTAAGAAAGTCACAAGGTTACACATGTACACACACACCATTAATTTAATACATACTATTAGAATATTATTTTATCAGCTCGCTGGTTGCTGGTGGTTAAAATAAACTCATGGTGTTCTTCAGAAGTATTGTGATATTTTACAAGTATTTGGCTGGAAAACAGATGTGCCTGTGTGGGCTCTGACCCATTTCTCTGAACAGAAGCACACAGCAGCACAAAGGCATGTGAGCCTTGCCCATGTGTGAACTAGGGAACATGACAAAGGGCTCAGTGAGTTAATGTTTGTAGTGCATTGCAAACACACACGCTGTGTGCAAACACAATTATCAGCACTGGCTTTCAGGCAGAACTAGCTTCTTTTAGAAAGTCATTCAAGAACTTGTCAAAAGTTTTACCTTAAGTTTTGATGTGAAGAATGTTTCTATTTCCCAGTGAAAAGTTAATCACAGTGGTCTAAACTCAAAATCTACTTTAACTATTTATTTGGGTGTTTGTTTGGTTAGGGCTTTTCCCCTACAACTCTACAGGAGATGGCTGAGATCCAAATCTTTGCCTCAGAACACCCTTCTGTTCCCTCCTATTCCAGCTCATACAACCTGTCAAGACACAACAAATATCAATACAGAGCTATAGCCTGTGTATAAAAGCAGGCTTGGGGCAAATGCACCACAGACAGGAAAACCTGACTACATCAGCACCCTGAGTGAGCCTGGTGATCACAGCACAAAGGGCTCTTACTGTGTGGAGTGAGGCCCCTGCTCCCCTGAAAGTGGGAATGAAGTAAAAGCAATGTCAGAGAAAACAAAGTCTATTCTTGGGCACTGGGGAGGAAGGAGGTGAGGTTCTCCACCTGTGCCTGCCAGGTGGAAAACTGTTGAGCCTGACTGATAAAACAGTTAGGCGTGGCATCTAGAAAAATCTACTGCGTGAGGTCTTAAAAAGTTCTCATGGGAGAGCTGGGAAGATGGCTCTGAGGTTAAGGGTCCTTGTTACTCATCCAAAGGACCTGGGTTCAGTCCCCAGCACCCACATCCAGTGTCTCGAAACCACAGGTAAATCCAGTTCCAGAGAGACAGCATCCTTTTTGTGCCTCCCAGGAACCTGCACACACATGGTGCCGTACACACTCTCAGCCATTCACACATACACATAAGTAAATACTACATCTTTTTAGAAAGCTTTGTGTGGGGGTCTCCTGGTAAGGGGAGCGGAGGTCAGATGGTAGGGGAGGTGGGCTCCCCCTTTCTGTGGACTAGGGGAGGGGGAGGAGAAAAGAGAGGAGGAAGGAGAGTGGGAGAGAGAGGAGATGAGAGAAGAGATGACAATCGGGATATAAAAGTGAACACATTATAAAAAATTAAAAAGAAATAAAAAGGCTTGCACAGGAATGATTGAAAGGAAGGGCGAGTAAGACCACAAAGTACACAGAAAGTGTGTTGTATTACAAGACAAGTCAATAACTTCTTTTATGTATTTGGGGGGCTGAGTGTATGATGGGGTGAGGGTACATACTTGCAGTAGTGTCCCCATGTCCATGGTTCCTCTCTATGCAGTTGTGGCCCTGTGTTCACAGTTTCACTAGTGCCCTCATGTCCATGGTTTCACTTTCTGTGTTCTCACTTACATGTAGTAAACTGTTTTCAGACTAAAATATTAAGTGGAAAAATCCATACTTAGAGAGAGAGACCGATCACATACATCTAGCTTCCATACAATATTCGTCAGAGTCATTCTGCACTGTTGCTGGCATTATTAACTTCTTAATGCAGCTAACATATGAACTAATCTTTGTACTATGATTGTGTGTGAAAACAAGCACATCTAGTTACACTGAGTTCTATCTGTGATTTGAGGGGTCCACAGGGGTCTTGAAACACGTCCCTGTGGGTAAGAGCACAACTGTACCATCTGACCACGTGCTGCCAGAGGCTAAGACACAAGGAGAACAACACCGATATTCTAGGTCACGTTTAGGATAAGGAATTGGGGTTCTTTCTTCATCCCTATACAGAACACCATCCACTTGGGTAACCGGCGGTGTCTGTTCAGGGGTGGCAGAAACTCCTGGAGGCGGTGTGCAGTGGGAGCTGGACAGAAGGACTCAGAAAGGGTCATGTCCAGCAGATGGGCCAGGAAACATGTCCGGGGAAAGAAGAGCCACGGTCAGAAGTTCTGTCAGCAAATGAAGCTCCTGTCTCATCCAGCAGAGCAGAGGCCAGAGAGAAGGGGTCACTGGAGCACAAGGACCAATGAACTTGAAGACAGCACAATCTGATCATCAAGTCAGAAACAGACAGAAAAATGATGTATATGTTTGCATAGTGAGCCACAGCTTCCTCACCTGTGTGTTCAGTCAGCTTTGGATGGAGAACATTGTAAGTACTTATGCATTTGCTATTTTATGTATGTGGGTGTTTGGCCTGCATGTATATCTGTGTACCAGGTGGGCAGCGCTCTCAGAAGCCAGAATCATCTGAACCAGAAATATAGATGGTTGTGAGCTGTTAGCTGGGTGCTGGGAATTGAACCCAGGTCCTCTGGAAGAGCAACCAGAGTTCTTAACCACTAAGCCATCTAAGGCTGAGAGTATTGCTCAGTGTTAGAATGCTTACCTATCATATAAAAAGCACTGAGATGGTGAAAAAAGAATACTTCTTGGGAGTTGTATTTGCACTCAAATGCAGACCTTGGCTTGTCTTTATTACCCAAACAAGCTAGTATGATAATTATTTACATATTTGTGTTGTGTTTACATTATGAGTGCTATAAAGAGGATGTCAGGAATGCAGGGGAATTTACTAACATACAAGGACACTACTCCATATCATGAAAGGAACCTACAATATAGTGCTTGGGATTCTGGGAAGGGAGCATTTGAGAATCAACCCCCTTTAGATTACAAGGAGCACCTGCAGTATCAAATTCAGTCCCCTTCATCAAACATTATCTCAATGTGAGAAAGACAGGACAACATTGCTCCCAGACAATGAAGTAAGTCCACAGAATCTGTCACTGGGGGCCAGGGGTGGTGCCCGCCTCATACTGCAAAGTCTTGCAGCTAGAGATCACTCGCTCCCACAACCCCAAATCATATGTCCTCTTCCTTCAATGTATTTGGATTCTCATGCTCTGACAACTTTGGCAGGTCACCTAAGACGTGAAAACGTAAACTTAAGAAAATATAAGGATTGACTCAGTGGGTAAGAGCACTGGCTGTTCTGAAAGAGGTCCAGGGTTCAATCCCCAGCACCCACCTAAAGGCTCACAGCCGCCGGTAGGTAACTCCAGTTCCAGGGGATGCGATGCCCTCTCCTGGCTGCTGAAAACACTGCACACATGTGGTGCACAGATTATCTTGTGTGCAGCCAGAACACACAAGATAATCAAATAAACATTTTTAAAAGAAAGTACTACATGATAGGGTCTGAAAGCCAAGTGATCTTAGCAAGACTTCTCATATTTAGCCAAAACAAGGTTTCTTTTTATCACAAAAGCTAAATCATAAAAGCCTGCTAACAGATGTGCATTTTCCAACCAGAGACGCCCAGGACTAAATCAAAACAGGAAAATATTCCTCCCATCATGGAGACTCTACAGCTGTAGCTTTAGAACCTTTGTGCATACAAAATCATGCAGGCTTCCCTGCCCCAGCTTACCAAAAGCCTCAGAGCCCTGTGCTGTGCAAGTGACCACAAGTGGACCACATGCACGCCTTTTTGGGGGGGCCTGGTGTGACTCAATCTTTGCTTTCTTGATTGTTTCTCAATCTAATTGTACTTGGCATTCAAACTGTGTCTGAGCTTTGGAAATGTGCGCACAACAGCAAATCACCGAACTTTTAAAAAGCGGGTGTAAGTTTTCTCCTTGCTGATGATAAATTTACTCTCTCATTCTTTTTTATCCTTTATGAAAATTTAATTTAATTTTGATTGACACATGAAATACATAGGTATGAGGGGCAATGTGATAGCTTGTTTCATAGGTAGCTACATCAGCTCAGGCTCATTTGCATATCCATCATCTTAAACCTCTATTGTTCCTTTGTGGTGAATATATTCAAACCTCTCCCTTCTACCATTTATGCAATAGATGTGAAGTAGTCTTAATGATGAAACCAATGTCTTTATATGCTTAGAAGAGCATTATAATTACATGAAAATAATTCTAATATTCTGAGGCATATGAGGCTAGTACAGTTAATAGAACCACCTTAGTCTCCTTACAGCAAATATTACCTGCACAGAAAAACTCACTGTGCATTTCAAATGTGCTCAGCTATACTTAACGAAGAGCCATGACTGTAATTTGCCGAAGATTTCTTTCTCCCCTTTTGATGAAACAAGACAAGACCTCCTATTGGTATCTGGAACCCAAGTGCTCAGAAAGTCAGCACATAACAGAGCTTAGTATACAACACACTCCTTTTGGTGTGACTCCGAGAGTCCCCAGCATTTAAATGATATTTCTGAGAGGGGAGAGGTGAGGGAAGCGAGGTGAGGGTCTGTAGAACAGCTCACTTAATGGTTACAAACGGAAGCAGTGGAGCCCTGATTCCCCTCCCCAGCAAAGGGCAGACGGAGCCTCATCTCTTGCCCTCCACCACCTATGAGGTCCTTCCCTAGAACCGCTGGTGTCTCCCCACTGCCAGGCTGTATCTTCTTTAGGGTTGAGTGGGATGCCTTGAAATCAGAGAAGGCCCAAGCACGTAGTCTGGGTGGAACATTGCCAAACTTACCCAAAATGGTTCACTAAACTGTAAATGAACCCAGAGGAGCAACAAGAGAATAGGACACAGGGTGTGCTCTGCCTCTGACACAGAGAGAGAGACTAGCACCACTTGCCTGTATATCAGAGCAGGTGTTCCTTGATGACAGCTTTAAACTGGAGGTTTGACTCAGGGAAATTGCTTCTTTTTTTTCCTAATTTATCTCTCCAAACTGTGATCTGGTTCAACATTTACACCTATGGAGCTGTAGCCTAGCAGGGCTGTCTTGGAAGGAACGGCCATAGGCTATTGCTAAACAGATGGTTGTTACCAAAGCTTACCATCAGACAGAAAGCAGTTTAGAAAGCAAGGTTTGGGAGGGGGTCCAGGAAGGAGTCAGAAAGGCAGCAACGGTGCTTCTCCACCCCTGAGAGAGCCACTATCTTGGGAAATAATTTCCAACATGGTGGTGGAGAATGCATTCTATTTCATACAAAGTCTTGACTAATTGAAACTCTACCAGCGAATTTCAGCTATAAAAAGCCATGCCCCACGAAGGTTCCCTGACCCAAACCTCACCCTCCCTACCCTGCTCCTGGGTAAGTCCTTTCTTCATCGACGGGAGTTGAGAAGAGAATGCATCGGTTTTCCAGGGTGGGTGGGCAGCGCCAGTCCTCTGCTGTGTTCTGTTAACCAGAGTGATGGGGGAGCCTTCCAGGAGGTCCACCATGACCAGGTGACAATTGTTTATGGATGAGCAGAAGCAAGGATGTTTGGCTTATGGGCAACATGGAAAGTTTAAGTAAACTTTGTAAAATAATCATTTTCTTCAGTCCACCAAGAGCTACCATTTGCCATTTGTTTATCCACTAGCCTTTGTTCAGTCCTGCAGAGAGGTGAAAGGGTTTCCGTGGAGCTAGGGTTCCTTAAGTGGAACTAGAAATTTTGGATGCCTCTGGACCACTTGCCTCAAGGACCTCACACTACTGATGCCTTTCTGTTGCTATGATGAAAACATTTTTACAAAAGCAATTTGGAGAGGAAAGGGTTCATTTGGATGACATGTCCCAATCACGGAGGTAAGCCCAAGAAGAAACAGAAGCACAGACCATGGCAGAGTGCTGCTAACTGGCTTTCCCTGTGTAGCTTGCTCAGCCTTCTTTCTTACACAACCCTGAACCACCTGCCAGGGCTGGCAGTGCTCTGGGCCCTCCCACATCAATCATTAATCAAGAAAATGTCCCATGGACTTGCCAACAGGTCAACCTGATGGGGCATTTTCTCAACTGAGGGTCTCTTTTCCTAAATGACCCTACCTTCTGTCATGTTGACCAAAAGAGAGTGAGAGGGAGAGAAAGAGAGAGGGAGAGAGCAATTGACTCCTCATTCATCTCCCAAATGATACACCTACAAAGAGTTCTTCCTTAACTACCAATTAAATATAGCACCCAGCTACCCTGTTTGAATGTGATATTCCTTTGTCAAGATCTGAAATTGACTCTGTTACTCACTAGATTGTCAACCTACAACTCCCATTGAACAGTGTCCCTAAGAATAGGGGCTCTGACCCTTTCCACTGCTTCAGGGAGTCACAACTTTTTCCATGCTCAGAATGGCAAGCCCCAAACCCCAGTTAATTTACTATTGTCATGTGATTTGTTTTGATTCCCTGAAGGATACACCAAAACTCTCTCACCACTTCAGGAGAAAGACTTGGGAGGCAGTGTGCAGTGTTTCGCAAAGACTAGGTAATTTCAGAAGTTTTTTCATTATGGTGTATCCACCATCTTGGGTTATTGGCTGCAAGCAATGGGCAGAGCTCACAGCTGGCCCTCCGTGGTCTTGTAACACAGATAAGAAATGAATCTTTGTTGTTTAAGCCAATCTGATTAGGGGGATTTTGTTACTGCGGCATACTCTATCCTGACTATATTAGTTGTTGGATGTTACTGTCACAAATACCAGATACTAAATGGCTTAAAACATCACTGGCAGTTAGAAATCTAGAATGAGTCATTTGCTGCCTAAGTCGAGGTATTTGTAGGATTGGGTTTCTTTTCATTAGGGGAGAATGACCTCCTTGCTTTCTCAGGTTGTACGCTTTTGCCGAACTCCTTCGCTCTTGGCTTTTCCCAACATCTAAGCATACCACCCCAACCTTCACGGAGCTCACATGTGAAATTTAGGGCAGTTTCTGCGATGCTGAGCCTTTAATCACAACCATCCTTTTTTCTAAGCAAGGTAGCATTCATGAGCTGTAGGAAGTAGGAGAGGTGCATGCTATAATGCTATCTGTAACTACATACCATACCATACCATACCATACCATACCATACCATACCATACCATACCATACCATACCATACCATACCACACCACACCACACCACACCACACCACACCACACCATACCATACCCTAAAGTTCTCTTCTAGAGCTTTGTGCCAAGTAGATGCTTCCCAAATGCCAGCTTCTTTCCTCCCTCTTTACCCTATGGCTTCCCAGACCTTCACATTGGAAGAACTTGCTAGACTAATTAATGCTAGGCCCTCATTCTCTCGCCATCAAGGTCTTCAGCACATAGTTTAAGTCAAGGAAATAGGAATGACTCCATGTGCAGTGAAGTCCCTTGCTTGACACCAGACTTACAAGGACCACTACATCGGGGTAGCTTTCTTGTTTGTAACGTCAGACAGATAATTTATGTTCTAGGGGCCACTGTGGCTGTTACGGGAGGACACAATAGCAAATTAATTTTTTTTTTAAATCTTTACTGGCTTTGTTTGAAAATCTAGAATCGGACATAGGGAGCAGATTGGGAAAATGAATGAGATTGCTCAACTCTCAGCTTGGCCCAGGACGTGTTTATAGAAAGAAAACAGGAAGTGGTGTACAGGAAGTGGAAGGCGGAAGCAAGGTACAGGCAGCTAGATTGGTCTCTGGGTTTCTTACCTGAGCTTTGTTTGAACAGTTGGCTGCCTGTGATAGACAGAGGACTACTGTTGTAATTAGCCAGAGTCCTCAGCTACTTGTTAAGTCACAGCTCATGACACTGAGAAATCTCCCAACCAGACGTGATGCAATTTAACACAGCCCTGAATGTTTAAAGCTATTCCAGGGTCTTGGTTTCTTTCCGCAAGTGTGTAACAGTCCCTCCCCTGTGGGCTATGCCAGATTTGGGGTGCAAATGGCTCAGAAGAGTCCTTCAGCTTGCTGGGGTGGTGAAGAAGGGTAGAAAGGATGGTAGGAAGGTGTGTGGTCCCTGCAGATATGCTATCGAATGTAGGAGGTCTCAGCCCTGTGTAGACAATTATACAGATGAAGAAAAGGATGTCGAATGTTTGTGGAGGCTTGGGCATACACAGTTGCCCTTGTCAAAATCTTTCTGAATATTACCATTTTAAAATATAATTTTAGTGGAAAATGGGTATTGCACATGTAATCCCATTTAGCTTAGCTGTAATTGCTGCTATAAGTCAGCTAACTAGAAATCAGCACCAGCAGGCGGCAAGGTGAGTTTTACTGGTCTAGAAATTCTAAGTATGTTAACCAGTAAGGGGCAACGTTTCTCAACCTCAGCTTTACCTTATAATCAGTTGGAGCACGGTGAGGACTGGGCTGCGCCCCTGAGGTTTTGATTCAGTGTGTCTTGGATGAGACAGAGGTATCAGTGTGTTCCAAAAAAGCCTTCGAAGTGAGCCTAATGTGTAGTCAAGATTAACACTAGTAAAACAATGTTTTGATCAAAGTTGCAGGTGAGCTGTAAGCCAGGGTGAATTCAGCGGTCTTTGACCCATATAAAAGCCCTGAGTTCCTTGATTTCAAAGCTCTGGTTCTCTTTAGGGACAGCATTTAAACCAATCTAGTGCAGCAAAAGGAAATCCAGCCGAGTTCAAGAAAAAGGCTATTTTTCCACCCAAACTATTCCCTGTGGGATTTCAAGTAGCTGGCTCAATGCTGTGCATTGCAGTCCCAGTTTCACTTAGAATAATCATGTATATTACATGTGACTTCTCAGAATATGACTCTGAAGATGTTGGTGCTTTTAAAATAGCTGCCAGATGCCTTCTTTTAATGTGCAGCACATAAAAAGAAATGTGACTTACTTATGCAAACCACCCCACAGCTGAATTGAAGACAATTTCACTACTCCAGGGATGGACTAAGTAGATTCTGTGTGTCCAGCTGGCAAGCCTAAAAGGCCAGTCAAGTAAGTAACTCAACATCCCTAACAAAAGCCACCAAACCAGTTGGAGCAAATGTGATTCACACTTACTAAGGACCAAATCCAAAACCTTTATCATGTAGAGCATTGGGGTTTGGGTCCACTTCTAGCCTCTCCCAAATAGAAGTCGGTAGGAAATTTTCTACACTTTAGAAACACAAAAGTCTTAGACCCCAACCCCAATCTACTAAATTATATGGACTAATGTTGTCAGAGGGATGGAAAAGATGAACAAGCACAAAACAATTAAGGAGGCGTGTTTGACAAGATTTGGTTCTGATAGGTTAGAGGGTGAAGTTAATGGTGACCCCAAGTTTCTGAGTACAAATCACCAAGACTTCTCTGGAGGAAAAGCATCCTTCATGGTCCTCTTTTGCCTCTGCCTACTTTGTCCACCCGTGGGTATTTTATTCACTGGAGGTCTTTATAGGGCTGTGTTCCTTCTCTATTAACACCTGACTCAGTGAATTTCTCTCCTCTGTATATTCACAGGATGCTCAAGAGCCCAAAGGTATATTGAGTCCCATTCATCATCTTTCTCTCAGAACCTCCCCTACTCTGTTAAACTCCCAGTTGGTAGGCTGACTGTGTTGTCTACCTGTTGGCTAAAGGGAGGGACATGAAAGCCAGGAGTTAGCCTTGCATTTAATCTCACATGCAATCACTTGCCAGGTCCTAATTTTTTTCACCTCATTATGTCTCCAATCTTGCCTGAATCTGCTTTTCTGTGAGTCCATCCCTTTCCACATTCGCTGCGACTTTCTCCATGTGTTCCCCGGCTCCCTCCTGGTTGGTTCACCTCAGCCTGCCACTGATTCCCTCTCTTAAGCTACATTTGGGTGCCGCCCTCGTGACGGGATGTGTTGTGAGGCCTTCAGTATTCTTCATCAGCAGGTACACATTCCCAAGCTGGGATGGGCAGTCTCTCCGCGGACTCCTGATGCATGTCAGGAGTCATACATGCCAGATGTCTCATGTTTTATAAGGAGGAAGGCGCTCTCCCCAGCAATGACATGTGTCACAGCTGTGTGCTGCATTGTTGAGTATCTGTGTCCTGTACACAGCTGTAAGAGCAGAGAGTCTGCTTCCGAAAATGTCACCACAGGCAAACGTGGCGGCGGTGTACCAAGAAGCTGCGACGGCTGTTGGGGGTACCTGCCAGCATCCTCATGGAAGTCAGAGGACAACTTGGGGCAGTCTCGTCCCTCCTCCCACCATGCAGATATCAGGGACCGAACTCAGGTCATCAGAGTTGGATGCAAATGCCTTTACCTGTGAGCTATCTTATTGGTCCAGGGCTAAAATTGTACAGGACCAATGGAGTTTATGTGATCATCACTGGCAGACGCCTCCCTATGTGGTGCGTGACTGTGCGTCCAAAGGCACGTTAGTTATGGCAATCGCCCGCTGAACACTCTTAGCGATTCTTTCCACGTAGCTGCAGACCGTGGCTACCCCCTGCTCAGTTTTCCAGTCTTGTCTCCTGCTGCTTTACTCAACATACTTTGCATTCTTGTCCTCTGTTCACTGTGCATCTCTCCATACAGATGTGAGCCAGGGCCTTGTTCTGCACTGAGTTCATTGAGAGGGGAATTTGTCTATAAACTGCTTCACATTCGGCTCCCTCATACCGAAAGGATAAAATGGTTCATCCGCAGAGGTCTGAATGCCTTTTTCTGCGCTTTCAATACCCTGGGCAGCTTACAGAATGTGAGAGATAAAGCAGCTTTAGATTTGAAGGCCCCGAAGACAACTTCAACTGTGTATTCCCTAAACTACCAGCTCTCTCTGTCTTGCAACCCAGGAGTAGAAAGGACCATCAAATGCTGTATTAGGGGAACCATTTGTCCATATGGCGCTAAGTGGTTTCTGCTAAAGAGTTCAGAAATAGCCGTCATTATTGAGCACCTGCTGGCTCATTCATTCCTCATTTTTGCAGCAGTGAGTGATTTCCTCTGGGCCTGACATGGCCACTGCCATCATGGAACGGAGGCTGCAATTGTGACCTGCAGAATAACCTTGGCTCTGTAGTCATGGCAATGAAATAAGCAGCACAATTCAGGAAAAGCCAGGTTTATGGTCATGGTAACAGGACTGTTAATACATCCCAGTAGAAAGAGAGAGAGAGAATCATGTCATGGGACCCTAGCCAGAGGTCCCAGCGTTCTACTTGCTCCTCAGCTATACACAGTCTTGGGGTGGAGGACAGAGTGTATGAGTTAGAAGGCTCACTGAGGGCAGACTTGAACCATATATTTTCATAAGGCTGTCCACCCAAGGTGAAATGGTGCTTCTCAGTGGGTTCACCTTCTCCTGGGCACCCACGCTTCTGTTAGTAACTTCATTATCCTGTAAGGAAGCCCAGCAAACCCACTAGCTCAATAATCTCAACCGGGGTAGGATAACTTCTTTGGTCTGTTATCAGTGCATTTTCTGTGACTAGTGTTGTTCATGTCTCCCCAAGAAAATGAACTACTTCAATCCCAGGTGAGGAATAAAGAAATAAGTTTTATTTATAACCACTGCAAGCTATTGTAGAGCCCACAGGGTCAATAAACATTTATGAATCGACCTCCCAATTCCTGAAACACGCAGAACTCAAGCAGGCGTACACTGAGAAAGTGAATGAGTGAAGCAAGTAGGTGGGAAGTGTAGGGTTGGTGTCAAAGCTCAGGGTGGCTGCCCTCAGCTTATGAAAAAGTCCCATAGAGGAGTCACTGAGCTCATGAGAAGCCCGCCAACCCCCTCGCTGTCCAACTTCTCTCCTTTCTAGACGAAAGGGCAAGGAAAACTCTGACCATTCTCAGGATACTGGGAGGAAGACACGAAGGCGTACTTGAAGCCTTATATGGCAACTACAGAATTAACACGTATTTCTATCACACGCTGGGTCCAGCTTTTGTCTCTTTATGGGTGCTGAGAGAATACGTGGGTGAAGCACCCTGACATCACTTTGCTCCAAGCCTGCCATTCTCTCTGTACATGTGGGGATATGACGGTTTCTTACGCAGCTTCCGCAGGGGTTATCAGCTCACACAGATCCACACATGTCAGATTTACTCCTAACACCCCTTGTGGGAGAAATTACATTAACTAAATGAGGTGAATTAGGTCCAGGTTTAGATGTTGCCTATTAAACAGAATCTATTACACTGTCAAAGACACTAAATTGTCTAATTCAACATTTCAAATGTGAGAAGTTAACACTGGCAGGAGAGGCAGGCACTGTCTACATTCATCACCCTAAAGACAAAGCTACAAAACTGTTTAAGCCATTAGCTACCTAATAGCTTCAAATGCTTTCATTCTGGTGGTCATCAAAAGGCTGAATTATAAAACCACAAATAAAAGTAATTATCCATGCAGTAACAAAGCAGGTACAGAAGTCTTATGAAATAGACAGTTCAGCTCAGTAATCCATCAGCCACTGGAGAGAGAAGACGGCCTGAAGAGGGAAAGCCACAAGCTTCCGTTACAGTGTTCCATAAACATCAGAGGCAGGCCTGCGGCCAAGAGCAAAGGGAAACCTGCCAGACCATGTCCAAACCCATGTCCATCTCAACCTGGACCACCAAATGCCCTAGAAATTATTTCTTATCAAAGTTAACACTCTGTTTGTTAAAGTTAATAAGTTAATTTCTTATTAAGGTTAAAGGTAACAGTGAGTCCTTCACCTGTTTTCTAAGTCACCCATTTATAAAACGCCTGTAAACCTTGGATCTTAAAAAGCCTTGTGTCTGTAAGTTTCAATAAATAGTATTTTTGTCACTGTCATATATATATATATATATATATATATATATATATATATATATTATAAATTATAAAACATATATATTTATAATATATATTTTTCCCTTATGTATTTATCTAAATATAGTTAGAATTTGGGTTGTAGAGGAATTTTAATGGCTGTCCTGGCAAAAGATCTCATCCAAAGACCTTCCAAGTCTGTGTGATTCAGATGGAATACAAACACACCTTTAAATGAGGAGACAGAAGCAAGCAGATCTGAGTTCAAGACCAGCCTGGTATAGAGCAAGCATCAGGTAAAGAAAACCTTATGTCCAGGTGTGGTGGTACATGCCTTTAATCACAAAAAAATGAAGGATAAAGATAGCTTGTAGAAGGAAGCACCCATGTTTGAACATGATGTCTAATTGAGTGGCAGAAACAGTGATGAATCAGAGAAAGACTTGACAAAATAAGACACACCCAACTCTCAGGAGAAGAAAGAGGAAAAGGAAGGTATGTAAGGGGTAATGTGAGAGACAGTGAGAGAGAGCGAGAAAGAGAGAAAGAAAGAGGAGGCAACTTTTACAGGGGCAGTAATAGAGAGACAGGTAGCAGAGAGAGAACTCAGGCAAAGACCAAATGAGTCAGCTATGAGCTCAGCAGTAAGTCTCAGAGGCTGAAAACATTCTAAGCCTGGATTAGACTGCAGAGAAGCTAAAAGCTTCCAGGACTGGGCTTAGCTTAGCAATAAGAGGCAATAAGCTTCCCAGACAACCATTGAGCCAGGTGAACAAAAGTTCCTTTTACATCAGGAAGGGCTTCCTCTTAACATTTGGAATTCCATTAAAATCTCATTGGACAGTGAAGTTCTTAATTCCTAGTCAAACCTTTATTTAAAATATATGTATACTCCCTAAATGTCATCTATAGCTTTCTTACAAAAGTGTCCTGGGGCTCCAGTTGTCCCAGTTTCAGTTCCTATACACCTGCATTTGATGTCACAATGACATCAGCCCTTTGAACCAAAGAGACAGCATGTGTGTCTCAGGATGACCTTAAAGGATCTCAGTAAACAAGTACTTAATTTAGTTAGAATAAATGTTATTTTTTAAATTTGTTTGGATGTATGTGTGTGTGTGTGTTTGTGTGTTTTGTCTGATTGTCCATGTGGTCAAAAGAAGGTGAGGGATCTCTGGGAACTAGAGTTACCGATGGTTGTGAGCCAACATGTCGGAGCTAAACTGATCCTCTGAGATAGCAACCTGTGCTCCTAACCAGTGAGCCATCCCTCCAGTCCATGTACTTTTTAATCTTTTTATTAATCCTTTGAGAATTTCATACAATGTATTTTTATCAGATCATCCCCTCTCCCACCTCCCTACCCACCCAACTTCATGCTGTTCCTGTCTTCCCCTCCCTTTTTAAAATCAACTGAGTTTGTGCTGTCCCAGCACTGCTGAGCCGTTATCCACCCTGCCGCACAGTGGGGCTGACTGAGAACCAAGGCTTGGATTGGGACTGTCCACCCTGTCTCCATGATGGGGTTAACTGACACATTTCATAAGCCACAAGTAAGTCCAGTCTAAAGAGTCTTTATCCATTGGCGTGAAGTAAAAGCCCAATGATTAAAACTCCTCCAGTAAGTCCAGTTTGAAAACAGAACTGAGGATACTGCCTTAGACCAGTGTCTTTCAATTTACCTTCAAGGCAACCTCTTTCAGGCATTGTACTAGCCAGGGTTTTCTAGACTAACTGTGTGTGTGTGTGTGTGTGTGTGTGTGTGTGTGTGTGTGTGTGTACTCATGCATGTGTGATTTGCTAGAATGGTTTACAGCCTGTGGTCCTGCAAGTCTAGCAATGGCTGTCTACCAACAGAAGGTCCAAGAACCCAGCAGTTGCTCAGTCCACAAGGATGGGCGAATCAGCTGGTCTTCAGGATACAATGGAATCCTGAAGAAGTAGGCTCTAATGTCAGTGAAAGTGGACTTGCCAGGAAGAACAAGCAGACAAAGAGAGAACAAGCTTCCTTCTCTGTGTCCTTTATACAGGCTGCCAGCAGAAAGTGTGGCCCCAAATCAAGCTGGGTCTTCCCACCTCAAACAATTCAATTAAGAAAATCCCTTCCCAGGTGTGCCCAGTAGCTTGTGTTTTAGATAATCCCAGACATAGTCAGGTCGAAAATCAAGAATAGCTATCACAGGAATATTTTCCCTTAATACCCCACGTTAATAGAATGTCAATATATATCCTTTAAATATGTATGATGCCCATATCTGTGAGTTAGAAAAACAAAAAGAACGTTTTCCTCCATGAGAACAAATTTTTCCCCTTAAGGGCATTGTCATTCCTTGGAGACCATGTCCTCTAGATCATACCTAATGAGCCGGTTTTGCCCAAAGCACCCACAAATCCCTTCCAGGGTAGGCACGGGGTCTCAGGACAGAGCCAGGATGCAGAGATGCCACAGGACAGTGAACAGAACCGCACAGCCATGAGCCTTGCAAGAACGGCTGCACAGCCTGCGGACCCTCTGCGTCTTCTACCACCCTCACTGTCTGGAGCCTCGAGGGGTAGTGTTTGCCCTGCTCAGTCCCAACAAGTGAGCTGTGGCATTGGCTGCTGTCTCCCTACATGTTTTCAGAAGTGAAGATTCCCTTTGTATAGACGCACCCTCCTGGAGACGGATGGGTCCCAACACCCTTAAACAAAATCTCTCCCTGAGATGTTTTAAGACAGGCCCTGATTAGTGCTTGCTCTAGTTACACTCTTAACTGTGTGACTTGCATGGGGCCTGTGGACCACAGCTGCTGTGTAGAAAAAGAATGCTTTTGGGAGAGAAAGAGAGAAAATGGGACTGTATAATTCGGGTGTGAAGACTCTGCCTCAGGGACGGTGAATGAAACTGTGATAACAAAGCTGGGTAAGTAAAGAAGTGAACGTTGCTGGGTGCCTGCTTCATGCCAGGCGGTATATAAGCATTTCACTCTGCCACACCCTAGGAGTGGATAGTATTCTCTTCATTCAGACACAAACGAAACCTGAAATTGCCTATGGGGCTAAGCAAGGGAATCTGCATTAAAATCCTGTCTGTCCATCTGCCCACCTCAGATGCCATTCTGCTTTAAAATCCTGGTCTGTTTGTCCCACATCCCATGTTCTTTCCATCCTATCCTGCTCTCCAGTCAAATGCCCCAAAATAAGCCACGAAGATGGTTAAAGACGACAGCCATTCTGATCCAAACCTTGTGAGGTGACCTTGGTTAAAGTTAGAGCTGACGTGCGGATTGAAAAGTAGCCAGGCCCCTGTGAGGTCTAGAAACGTCACAAAGTGAACCTGATGCAGTGGTACAGGACTGCCATCCCAGAATGTGAGAGGCAGAGACTGGGGGATTAGAGGTTCAGCCAACCTAGAGTACAGAGTGAAACGGCCTCAAAACAGACCACAATAAGTAAATTTATCGTATATAAAAAGCAAGAAGAAGCAAAGGGAAGAAGTGGAGGAAAAGGAGGGGGAGGGGAGAGGGAGCAGGGAAGGGAGAGGGCTTAAGTACGGGGGAAACTGGGGGCCCTAAGTCACATCAGGAAACATAAGCATCAGAATCTGTGGGGAGAGAGGTGAGGGATGGTGATGGCGGTAAGAATTCAAGGAAGCAGGGAGAAGGGGAAATGAATAACCCCAGAAGAACAGCAAACAACCTGTCTTGAGAAGGTACGACTGGGAGTTACAGTCCTCCACTCTGATCCCTCTGTGACCTTCAGGAAATGAGAGAGGAAAGAGGATAGAGCGAGCCAGCCCCAGGAATACTGAAAATGGAATCTCCTCAGAGAAAGGAGAGGCCAGCCTTCCCCTTCCAACCACAGACTGACGTCTTACCTCCCGGAAAAGCCTGTGTCCTCTCTTAGGACAAAACTCACTGTGCCATAAATCCTGAAGAATGAAGGAGGGAGTCCCGAGAACCTGAGGCTTCTCACGGGCAGGTGTGCAAGGGTCAGCAGGTCCCAGGTGTGAGGGACACACGGAGAACCATGAACACCTGCCCCTGTGGAGGGGAGACTCAGTCTTCCTCATTAAACTGCACAAACCGAGCCTGTCCAGGAGACCACAGGTCACCCAGTGGATTACAGACTGGCTGTAAGTCTGAGGTCAGGGAGCTGTTCCCCGGAGAGTCCCACCACACCAAGCTACTTCTCAAAACAGCGTATTGGGGGGAAAGGAGGGAAAGCTGCTGGGTAGGCCCCTGGACACTGAGCCCCTGTGCTGTGTCTCTGCTCTGTGTCAGGGCTCGCTGAATGCTAGGTCACAGGTGTCATCATTTTCCCCTCTGTCTGTCTGTCTCTCTGTCTCTCTCTCTCTCTTTTTCTCTCTCTCTGGGGAGGGGATTGATATCTATTGTCTTCCTCTATTGGTCTGCCCATTACTTTCCAAAATATATTTTATTCTTTAAGGATTTTATACACGTACACATGTATTTGGATCACATCTACCCTCCTCCCCACCTCCCCTCTTTAACTTCCTCTAAATAGACCCTTTCCCGATTTTATGATTTTATGTCCTCTTCTTCTTTTATATGTCCCACGGAGCCCAACCACGGCCACTCATGTGCGTGTGGACATCCTACCAGTGGCCACAAACTCCCCGGAAATGCTTCTCCCCTCCTCCAGAATGTGTCAACTGTCAGTCGCTCCCCAGAGAGAGGGTGTAGCCTTATAAACCTCTCCCCAGTCCATGCTGGAATTTTGGCAGGTTTGGTCTTATGTGGGTCTTGTGCAGATAAGCACAGCTGCTGCTAAGCTCTTGAGTACAACGACCATATCGTGTCCACAGGACGGCATTTCACAACACTCCTCCCCACCTTACAGCTTTTATGTGCCTTCTGCCCTAGAGTGTTCCCTGAGCCTCAGTAGGTGGGGAAACTTGATACAGCTCTCAGCTCCTCCTTCTTTCCACCGTAATTGTTCCCCATTTAGAGAGGAACAATCAATCAAAGAGTCATGTACTGTCAGCACCTGGCCAGTTAGCAGTCTGCACTAATCACAGCCCACTGCAAAAGGCAGCTTTTCTGACCAGGGTTGAGAGCAGCCCAGGTCTGGGAGCATAAACATGAGTGTTTGGAAGGCAGACTGACAACATGACCGTTTCGCAGAACAGCAATAGGTTTACCCCTGTGACCTCCCTGCCCATAGGCTTCTGACTAGGTGTACAGCAGGGATGAATTCTATCCTGTGGAGCAGGCCTCAAATCCGATCGCAAAAATCATGGGTGACCTCCATAACAGTCATCCCACTATTGTACCTTTGGGCACATTGTACTTGGACCCTTGGCATAACAGCATGGAGGGTGCCTCACCAGGAAAAAGCTCTGATGCCTTTTCTCTCCCAGCAGCCTGCAAAGTGCCCTCCAGCACTCTGAAAACTGGCCAGCGTGGAGGAAGTTCTTCAGTCACTTTGAGACTTGTTTCTCTGTACCCTGAAGCAAAGTCTGTGGTGTTTTCAGCAATAGTCTTAAGTGGGCAACCAAGAGCAATGGCAACAGCCTGTGCTGTTTAAGGGACTCGGTGGATTCCCTCACATAACTGGTTGGGAGGTATTCCATCCTTGGCAGACAGATTTTTGCTTCATAATTCATGTCTTCTGGGAGCAGCATTGTCCACATTGTGCAAGATAACGCCATTCAAACTTCTTTAAAATTATATTTTGTTTATACTTTTTAGTTAGCTTACAAATTACTGGGTCTACCTAGGCCTTTTCACGCATGCCTAATTTCAGTTAATTCACTCTTTTTTTTTTTTTTTTTTTTTTTTTTTACATATACAATGTTCTGCCTGCATGTGTGCCTGCACTCCAGAAGAGGGCACCGGATCTCATCTTAGATGGTTGTGAGCCACCATGTGGTTGCTGGGAATTGAACTCAGGACCTTTAGAAGAGCAGCCAGTACTCTTAACTGCTGAACCATCTCTCCAGCCCCCAGTTAATTCACTCTTTACAAAGTCCTCAATTCTCTCTGTCCTCAGCTTTCCAGAAACCTTTAACTCCCAGAATTTTCAGTAATTCTCCACCTCTTCTTTCACATCACTGTGTTATACTGGTTCTCCAGTTATGTTTTTGTTATTGTTTTGGGGTTTCTTGGTTTGTTTGTTTTGTTGGTTTGGTTTGGTTTGGTTTGGTTTTTCAAGACAAGAGTTTCTCTGTGTAGCCTTGGCTGTCCTGGACTCCCTTTGTAGACCAGGCTGGCCTCGAATTTACAGAGATCCGCCTGCCTCCGCCTCCTTGAGTGCTGGGATTACAGGCATGTGTCACCACACCCAGCTCCAGTTATGTTTTTAACTCAGTGCAAGAACAGTAGGCTTTTTCAGACACCCTTCATTTTGGTTAACTCACCTGCTATTGTCTCATTTATCCCACCCTCGATGTCTAAACCTTTCCACTCTTTTTTTCCCTCTCTACCTTGATTTTACCTATGTTATATCCTCCCCTCCTTAAATGAACCCCTTATAGTACTTTTCTAACTCTAATTCCACACGTACCCCAAAATTAAACACACAAAAGATTCTGAGCTGGGAACTACATATGAGAGAGAACATGCATGGTTTGGTTGTGGGGAGGGGGAGGTCTTCTGAGTAACCTCACTCAGTATAATTTTTTTCTAGTTTTATTCATTTATCTACACATTTCAGGATACCATTTTTCTTTGCAGCCGGATAAAATTTCATTGTGTATATGCACCACATTCTTATTACCCATTAATCGTTTGTGGACATCCTGGTGGTTTGGATGAGAATGTTCCCCACAGATTCAACTATTTGAATACTTGGTCCCCAGTTGGTGGAACTGTTTGGGAAGGATTAGGAGGTGTGGCCTTGTTGGAGGAGGTGTTATCACTGGAGATGGGCTTTAAGGTTTCAAAAGACTCACGTGATCCCCAGTGTTGGAAGTTATTCCTTGGTAGAGGAGATTTCAAGACAGCCCAAAATTGATCTGTTATGTGGTTGTTAGTAACCTTTCTACTGAGGATGAGCAGGTGGGGCAAAAAGAAATACAAAATGTATAGTCTGAGGAGGAAAAGAGCAAAAGGAAACTTCGTGTTGAAGTCAAGTCCAGTGCTGAAAGAGTTGAGATTAAGGAGGGGCCTGACCTGTGAGGGAATAACAGGAATGTTGTTTTCAGGGAAGATCCCAACCCAGCTAAGCTTCCAGCCTGTGAGAGAAGAGGCCCGAGGAATTCTCTGTCCCTGAAAAGCAACAAAAAAAGAAAGATACTACAAACCAAACGTGATTCAAGGGGCCAGGCTGTATTCCAAACAGGCAGGAGAACTTGACAGGGCCATCCATCCACATGGTTCCAGCCTTCGAGTCGTGAAGAAGAGGTAAGTGGAATGTCTCTCTGTGGTCACGGCTGCTGAGGCCAGGCAAGGCCCTGCATCAAGGCCTGGAGAAGAAGGCTGGAGGCCCCAAAGGCCATTGCATGATGCTGTGAAGGCGAAGCCGGAATTTTGCTGAAGACTCTGGAATACTGCAGCTGATAGAGTTGTGTGACACATACCAAGGAGACAGAGTATATGTGATGTGTACCACGCAGACAGAGAGCGGAAGCAGCTCAGTAGACAGCAGTGTGTTGCAGTCAGCAATTCTGGAAGGGAGGGGCCAGATAAGCCCTTTGACATTGGACATAGAGCTACAGGATTTGGAGTTTCCGCTGCTTGGTTTCAGTTGGGCTTTTGTCCAGTGTTTTCCCACTGCCCCGCCCCATCCCTCCGTTTTAAAATGGTAAAGTATATTCTGTGCCACTGTAGGCTAGAAGTATGCAATGTGGGGTAAAATTAAGAGATTGCCTTCTCTGAAAAAAACTTTGGATTTTTGGACTTTTAAACTGTATTGAGACTGTGGAATACTATGGGAACCTCTGAAGTCTAATTAAATGAATTCTGCACTATGGTGTGGCCATGAGTGTTTGGGGCTGGGGAGGTGTGATGTGATGGTTTGAATGAGAATGGCCCCCAGAGGCTCATGTATTTGAACACTGGTTTCCCAGCTAGTGAAGCTATTCTGGAAGAATCAGGAGGTGAGAGCTTGTTGGATAAGGGGTGTGGCTGGCCGCAGACTTTGAGGATTTTAAAAGGCTTTGTGATTCCCAGTCCTTTCCCTCTCTGCCTCATGGTTGTGGATGGAGATGCAAGTTCTTAGCTCCTCCTTCTCTCCACCGTAATAGATGCTAACCTTCTGGAACCATAAGCTGAAGGTGGCTTTCTTGTGTGACTTGCCTCAGTCATGGTGTTTTGTCCCAAGAGTGGAAGTTTTAACCTAGACGGACATCTACGCTGATTCCATTTCTCAGCTGTTAGAGGACAGGGTCTCTCATTGACCCTGCAAGTCACCGGCTTAATTCAGCAAGGATACGTGGCCAGCAAGCTGCAGTGATGGCCCCACTGTGCTGAGCTCACAGGTGCACAGTTCCACTTCTACAGTTGCAAGTGGGTGCTGGGGATTCAAACTCAGGTCCTTAAGTTTCCACTGAAAGCATTTTACCAAGTGAGTCACATCCTCTTCTTCAGTATTCCTTAACTTTTAAACAACACAGTATTGTTTATATGAATAGTTGCACCTGCAATTTTGGGGTGTTTATGTGTGTGCATGTATGTGTGTGTGCATGTATGTATGTGTGTGTACATGCAGGCACAAGAGTGCTTGTGTGTATGTGCATGTGTGTGTCTGTGTGTGGTTACACGATAGCCACAAAAGGGTTCAAGAGGCCACAGGGTTTGAAGCACCTATACTGAAGACAGAGGCAAAGGGCTGACATAAATGCAGGGAAAAGTCTTTGTGTCTTTGTGGGGAAGGAGAGGAGATAGTCTACCAGCCGGGGAGCTATTCAGGGCGCAGAGCAGTTGAGCGCAGAGCCAGGCATCAGTTTGCAGTGGCTGTGTGTCACAGAGACACTGCACCTGGACAGAGGTGGGAGCCTTGTGCTGCCTTTCCTGGATGAGGCTCATGACATGTGACCAGATGAAGAGGCTGCCATGTACTGGTCCTAGGATATTGTTCCTGCAGGAGTCAGTTCTCCACCTTCCATGTCTTTTACAGCCCCTGGCGAGGAGGTGGCAGCTGGCGTGTTTGATAAGCCTGCTGTTTCTGGTAGGAATTTAGGTAGCTGTGTGTATGCATACACATTGGCACAGATCAGTCAAGAGCTGTGCTTTGTGCTATACACGTGGATGGCGGCAGTTTGTCTGTATGGCCTTGGTGCAGAGGGGCCAGAGAGGAGGCTCGGTGGCTAAAAGCATGTGCTATTATTGGAGGACACAGTTTGTTCTCAGCTCCCGCATCACATTCTCTCAAAATCACCTGTTACTCCAGCTCTAGGAAATCTGATGCCCTCTTCTGACCTTTCTGCTGGGTCCCCATGCTCACATGCACATACATATATACCACACGTACTTAATAATAAAAGATAAAGAACATTCTATATTGTTACTTACACTCACGATATATAGCTCAGGTCAGAACTTGCCTTATAAGATTTGATTCTGTTCCCCTATCATGTCTCTCTCCTTCCCCCCCCCTCCATTGCATCCAATAAAACTCTTCCATATAAAAAAAAAAAAAGATTTGATTCTGTCGAGTTCATGCACAGCCCGAAGGAAGCTCTCTATACAGCACACAGTAACCCAGAGCAGGCACACAGTGGGTGCTTCTCGGCCTCCAAATCATTTCTACTTGTCCGCCCGGAGTGGAAAACCCCCAGGAACCTGTGAGGTGCCTCTCAACGGAAGACTGACAGCATCCAGCACTTTATCTGGAGGCACAGCGTCCCTTAGCAGGCTGAGAGGCTGAGAGCTCAAGGCCTGCAGAAGACCCCAGTCACAGCAGGAACAAGGAATGTCCTCCAAGGAACTTGCTTGTACTGTACCAAGGCCTGTCCAAATGACTGAGATTCCTTCAGTGGATTGACATTAGGCTTAACCCAATACCTTGCACAGGACTAGGTATCTGGAGAACTTCAAATGAACCTGTCCATAGGTAAGAGATGGGGACTATCCCTGACTACAGGAACACCCCTTATTTAGTTTGTTTCATTGGCCATCTTCCTCAATACATTGAGCCCTTTCAAAGTGACCACACAAAATACTCACTAAAGTACCAAGTCAGAGTTGGCAGTGGTGGGTGGGTCTGGCTCTGGCAGAATAACCCCACTTGGTGTTTTTTCCAAGAGCAGTTCAAGGACTCCTCCAACCTGACATCACATGGGGTTGTGTTCCCAGGAATCCTGAAGAAGTGGCTTAGTTACTCTCTGAGCATTTCCCAAGCACAATCACACTTGACAGACAGGGGAAGCTTGTTCTTGAATCTCCAGCTAAGCCTGATGGGAAGGCATCTTGCTGAAGGTTCTCCGCCAGAAGCCAGGCTCCATTTGACACATAGACTGTGATGCAGTAAGCCCCAATCCCAGGCAACTGCTCCGTGGGAGAATTACATCCATAACAAGGACAGAGACCAGCTATATCTGAGTAGATCAAGGCAGTTAAAAATGTATAAATTTAGTAGGGAAGAGGGAAAAGGGAAGGAGGAGGGGAGGGAGCAGAGGAAGAGTAGGAAGGAAGATATAGAAAGAAGGAAAGGGAAAAGAGAGAAGAGAAGAGGGAGGGAGGACTAAAGGAAGTGAAGCAATGTAAAAGAAAGATTCCCACATTCTTCCTTGTCTGAGGCAGCAGACATTCCACGCTTTCACCACCCCATAAACTCACAGACTGGTGCACAGCAGTCAGACATGCTTTATCTGGTCTGTCTCCCTCCACCACGAAAACTGGCTGAAATAAGGCAGAAACTGCAAGGTACAAATTGTTAGCCCACTCCCTAAGAGCTGGGCATAGCTGCGAGTGGTGCTCACTTGTGTTTTTGTAGTCCTTGCAAACAAACCAGAAGTAAGCACCAATAACCACCAGGCTGGCTGCCAGGGTGCAGGAGTGGCTCAGAGCAACTGGGCGGGGACATGAGTCCAGCGGCAGACAGTTTTTCTTTGGGTCCTGTTTCACACGTCTTCTTATTTGAACTCTGAGAGATTACTGTCTATCTAAAACTGAAGTGACTCAGTGAGTAGAAGTATTTTAAGGCTTTACTTCAGCAGCAGCAGGCACTCGGGTGTTCTCACACATCAGCTGAGAAAGGGAGACCCAACAGGCATGCCTTTCCTTCCACCTCCCCACTCACCTTCCCCTCCCCTGCCCCTCAGTCAAGCCCCAGTTGTCCTGAAGTTCCAGCAGTCATGCTAATAATTTTTCAGAATTTAGAGCAGTGGTTCTCGACCTGTGGGTCACGACCCCTTTGGCAAACCTCTGGCTCCTAAAATATTTACATTATGATTTGTAACAGTAGCAAATGTACAGCTATGGAGTAGCAACAAAGATAATTTTATGGATGGGGGTCACCACAACATGAGAAACTGTATTAAAAGTCACCGCATTAGTAAGGTTGAGAACCGCTGCTATCGACTAACAGGAAGATGCTTTCTGCATTAGCATTATCACTAACATTGTCTAGGGCCATCCCCACATGGTGATGATGCAAAGAAAACCAGCATTTATCTTGGTTTTCAGTTCCCTCTGGATATAACTGCCCCACAGGGCAGATTGCTGCCACATACACATGAACCCAGGCAGAGGCTATGGCTCCCAATCCCAGCCTTAGTACACTGAAAGCAGAGATTGCTGTGAATAAAAGAAATTTAAATTTAAAAATCACCTGCTTAAAAAGTTACATCTGTGGTTCTTTTTTCTCACTTCTTAATATAATTTTTTTTATTTATTACAATTTATTCACTTTGTATCCCAGCTGTAGCCCCACCCTCATCCCCTCCCAATCTTGCCCTCCCTCCCTCCTTCATCTCCTCCCATCCCCCTTTCCCAGTCCACTGATAGTGGAGGACCTCCTCCCCATCCATCTGATCCTAGATTATCAGGTCTCATCAGGACTGTCTTTCATAGTCTTCCTCTGTTGCCTGGTAAGGCTGCTCCCTCTGAAGGGGGAGGTGATCAAAGAGCCAGCCACTGAGTTCATGTTAGAGACAGCCCCTGTTCCCATTACTAGGGAGCTCATTTGGAGACTGAACTGCCGTGGGCTATATCTGTGCAAGGGTTCTAGGTTATCTCCATGAATGGTCCTTGGTTGGAGTATCAGTCTCAGAAAAGATACCTGGGCCCAGATTTTTTGGTTCTGTTGTTCTCCTTGTGGTACTCCAGACCCTTCCAGATCTATCTCCCACTTCTTTCATAAGATTCACTGCACTCTGCCCAAAAGTTGGCTATGAGTCTCAGCATCTGCTTTAATACCTGGCTGGGTAGTCTTTCGGAGGCCCTCTGTGGTAGGCTCCTATCTTGTTCCTTATTTTCATCTTCTTCCAATGTCTATCCCACTTGCCTTTCTAAGTGAAGATTGATCATCTTACCTAGACTCTCCTTCTTGCTTAGCTTCTTTAGGTGTACAGATTTTAGTATGATTATCCTATATTTTTGTTACACCCAGTTCACGATCCCCCAAAAGATCTACAGGAATAGACTCCATTGCAAAACACAAGAGGGTCTTTTTATTGTAAATTACAAGCTGCAGCTTGGGCCTACACAGCCCCACCGCAAAAGCAGTGGGAGCTGAGCGCGCTGCGCCCAGGTTAGTTGGGTGATATATAGATTCTGGTCCCTCCCAGCATGCCCAAGGCAGGGGCAATTCCTGCCTGGCAAGCATCTATTGGTCAAAATGCTACATTTTTTAATTGATTGGCTATAGGAAGGTCCCCAGACCATAATGATCTGGTGTCCCTCCCTAGGGGGAATGGGCCAGTTTCCTAGCAACTGTTATCTCTAGTGGGTGGGGAAAGAATGCAGTAAGGCGGTCCTTCCCCTCAGGGCATTACTAGACTTCTTTACGAAACTACTTCAGGTCTGAATAATAGCTGCTAATTTATCTTTTGGTCTCTCAATTATATGTCTAATATCCAGTTATATGTGAGTATATACCATGTGTGTCTTTCTGTTTCTGGGATACCTCATTCAGGATGATCTTTTCTAGCACAGGCTCTAAGATCAACAATCAATAAATGGGATCTCATGAAACTGAAAAGCTTCTGTAAAGCAAAGGACACTATCATCAGAACAAAACGACAGCCTACAGACTGGGAAAGGATCTTCAACAACCCTATATCTGACAAAGGGCTAATATAAAGACTATATAAAGAACTCAAGAAGTTAAACAGCAATAAATCAATTAATCCAATTAAAAATGGAGTGCAGAGCTAAACAGAATTCTCAACAGAGGAAAATCAAATGGCAGAGAAACACTTAAAAAATGCTCAATGAAAGAAGTGGGAAACAGTAAGATCTGGAGAGGACAGGAACTCCACAAGGAGAACAACAGAACCAAAAAAACTGAGCACAGGGGTCTTTCCTGAGACTGCTATTCCAACCAAGGACTATGCATGGAGATAACCTAAGACCCCTGCACAGATGTAGCCCATGGCAGTTCAGTATCCAAGTGGGTTCCATTGTAATAGGAACAGGGACTGTCTCTGACATGAACTGATTGGCCTGCTCTTTAATTACCTCCCCCTGAGGGGGAAGCAGCATTACCAGGACACAGAAGAAGACAACGCAGCCACTCCTGATGAGACCTAATTGACTAGGATCAGAAGGAAGGAAAAGAAGACCTCCCCTATCAGTGGACTTGGGGAGGGGCATGCATGCAAAGGGTGGAGGAAGGGAGGGATTGGGACGGGAGGAAGGAGGGAACCACGGGGAGGGGGGGATACAAAGTGAATAAAGTGTAATTAATAAAGAAAAAATAGAAATGCAAAAAAAAATGCTCAATGTCCTTACTCATTGGGGAAATACAAATCAAAACAACCCTGAGATTTCATCTTACACCCATCAGAATGGCTAAGATCAAGAACTCAAATGACAACACATGCTGGAGAAGATGTGGAGAAAGGGGAACCCTCCTCCATTATTGGTGGGAGTGCAAACTTGCACAACCACTTTGGAAATCAATCTGGTACTTTCTCAGAAAATTAGGAATAGTGCTACTTCAAGATCCAGCTATACCACTCCTAGGCATATATCCAAAAGATGCTCAAGTATACAAGGACATTTGTTCAACCATGCTCGTGTCAACTTTATTCGTAATAGCCAGAATCTGGAAACAACCCAGATGTCCCTCAATTGAGAAATGGATACATAAATTGTGGTACATTTAAAAAATGGAACACTACTCAGCCATTAAAAACAAGGAAAACATCTGTGGTTTTAATCTTATGGCTCAGGACCATTGCTCTGGGGTTGATTAGATGGGTCTAAAATGTTTTTGTTGGAACACAGAACAAACAGAATTGTGCTGCCAGGGAAAAGCTGACTAACAACAGACGAAGAGTCCATCATGGCCCAAGTAGATCTAGAAGCTTTCCACAACTTCTTGGAGGATTCCAATTTTACATTAAGATTAAAGCCAGTGAATTGAATGGTCAACGTAGTCATTTACAGTGGGCACAGGGCATTCCCACCACAAGAAGGTGAGTGCCCTCCACACCTCTTCCCTTGTTGTCTGCATTCACTGGCTTGTCTGTATTTGGTAACTTTGTTCTTTGCGGGTGACATCTTCCTGGTGAAGGCAGAGAAGCCAGCAAAACTAAGGTACATGCCACGTGCCCAGTGAGCACCCGTGAGCTGTTGACCAAGCATGATGCATCTAAGCAGAGCAGGGGCGCAGCAGCTGAGAGCACTGGCTGCTCCTGCCTGTCATTCCACCAGTGAAAAACGAAATCCTCAAAGGAAAGCCAGGGTGAGTGGCTGGGTGATTGTTTCCCAGCATCGTAGTTTAGGTGGGACACAGGAGGGACACTTTCTGTGAGCCAGGATGAGAAGTGCTCATAAGGGCACCTTCCTGTGACTTCACCCTCCCCAGCTGAATCACCTACCCCACAGTCATGCGCAGACGTCACCACCTGACCTTCTACGCCATAAGGCACACGCTCTCTGTTGCTCTCTGCTGTCTTTGATATCAGCCCTTTGGTGACAAGCCAAGGAGTTATGCCCGTGGGCTGAGAGCTCCTGTTTAATTTTATGTAAGGAGTCTAATTGACTTCTGTTTAATTCCACAGCCATTTTTCTAGGCTCCCGAGGGGTACTGCCTCCTTCTTAATTTTATTTAATTTCTAAGTTATCTCTGTTTAATTAACCCATCTTGTGTCCCAGTTACCTGTGGGCCTCTCACCGCTAGTCTCCTGTGCCATCTAGACTTTGTGTCAATTTAAGGGTCTTCATTTTTCCAGGATTTCTTGGTATAAGGCAGTGTGGCACAAACCAGTGAGCAGCTTCTAAAGCAGTTGAAATCAAACACCTGCAGGGCTGCGGTTTTGTTTTTTATTTAACAGTGGGCCAACTGACAAAGTAAATGTAATGGTCGGAATCACTGGGTAAAAATCACCCCCCAACTTAAGGAAGCTGTGCTGCATTCGTCAACATCACCAGAGATGCTCTCTGAGGAAAAGAGCAGATGCCCGCCTGGCCGGAGCTGTAGCTGTTGGCTGACTTTCAGGCCAAGATGGATGCATGAACAGTGGCTCCTTAGATTCCAAAAGACCTAAAATTTTATATAACTAGAATTTTAACTTTTTATTTTCTATGTATGACTGGTTTTGTCCACAGGAATGTATGTATACCATGTGTGTGCATTACCCACAGAGGCCAGAAGAGGGTGCCAGATCCCCTGGAAGTGGAGTTAGGGAGGTTATGTGCCACTGCCTAGGTGTAGGGGGCTAAACGTAGGTCCTTCATAAGAGACGTTCTTGAGGCCTGAACTCTCTCCAGACCCTGTAAACAGGCTCTTCCGGGCCTGCCGTTTCATGAAAAGGCATTGCCGTTCAAGGTAAGCATTGATGATATATGCACAGTGTCAGTTGGCAGAAGCTGAGCTGCACCAGCGTCTCTCCCTTTGCTGTGTTGTCTGACTTTGTTCTGTTCAGTTTCAGGGGATGAGATAAAGTTCCCCTGGGAGGTCTGGACACATTTGTAGATTCGAGAGACAAGGACCTGAGCTGTAATTTGCAAGCCTGAGGTCCCGGGCACCTGATTTTCTGCATTTAGAACCAAAGCCCAAGAGGATCGTGAGGCTGCTCCAGAATGGACAGTTACAGGGGGACACAGGTAGCAGGTGGTAGAGGAAGCAGGAAAGGGGCGCTCCCAGGGAATACGGCTGAGGCAGAAATCGTGTTTCTCTTATACAGTGCAGAATTCCGGCACATTGGACCAAGAGCCAAAAACCTTCCTCTGATGTAAACTGCAGATGCTCCAGAACGGGAGTCTGGCCCTTCACTTAAAAAATTCATTTCATCTGAGCTAACCTTTCCTTCTAAGGGTCAATCCAATTACCCAGGATAAATACCAGTGCCTCCGTCTCAGCTCCATCAGTCTCAGGGGAGCGATGGCGGGGCGGGGGGGGGGGCAAACAGAGAGGCAGACTCCCAGGGGCTGCTCACACTTGTGCTCTGGCTTGCACAGCACCCCCTCCCCCCTACCCACACACGCACCCAGTCAAGAGAAGCCCTCTGTGCTCTTAGGATCAGACTCCTAATTAGCCCTTAAAGCTGTTTTCACCTCTCTGGTGCCAACTGTTTACAAATACGGGTATTGACAACATTGGGCTGGTGCTGTCTGCTTTGGTCTTAGCTCTAGCTTACTCTACTGCATCCTTCCCTGAGAAGGATAAACGTACACAAAGCTAATGCTCAGAGCTGGCATGAACCAGGCTCACAACTCTTCGTCCAAACTCAGAATTTCCTAAAACTCTAAAATACACACACACACACACACATACTCAGAGAGAGAAAGAGAACAGTACAAAATTGTTTGGCAACCAAAAAAATGGCTTTCTTCTTTATCCCATTTAGTCTCAATGTCGCTCTGTTTCACTGCTAAAATATTAATGCATTTGAGGAAGAGCGCTGCCCCAGGCCCATTGGGAGTATTAATGTTCAAAGCGCATCTGGTCCTGAGTCCTTTAGGTGAGGAGCTGTGACTTGTTTAGCAGACAAAGAAAGGACAGGCCTAGGCTCAGAGCAGCAAACTTGAGTCTGAATCTCCTCTCTGCATGCAAGGACTTCTCTTTAAGTATGTGGACTTCATCCTGTGGAACGGAGCTAAGAAGATCTTCCTCATGAGAGGCAAGAAAAGGGGGCATGTTGGACTAAATGGGTAAATTACATTATCTTCCCTGACGGGGGTTGGGAGAAGGTGCAGCATGCAAGAGCACTTGCTATGCAAGCGAGAGAACCCAGGTTCAAATCCCAAGCACACACTAAAGACCATGGTAAAAGAAGATGTCTGATGGCTTCACGATTGTGCATGTAAACACACACACACACATCAAAAAGAAAAAAAAAATGACTCTTCCCTAACATTTAGGGCATATCTAGATATATAGTTTCTTCACCTTATAAAATCTCTGATTTCCACAAAAGACACAATGCTGTATAATGATCAAGGCATAGGGAACACTTCCAATAAAGGAATGAATCAAAGCAGAGACTCAGCCACCCTGGTGTACAGAATCCAGGACAGCCAAGGCTACAGGGAGAAACCCTGTCAGCCAGGTAGATCCTCAGCTAGATCCCTTATGTGAGTCCCTCCATGCCTCTCTTGGCCTTTCTGCGGCGGATTAACGAGTTCTAGCAATTGGTGCAATCACCTGGTCAGATAGGCAACACACATACATACACACATATATGGTATGCATATATGCGTGTGTGCATCTCCATTAGTCCTGCCGCCCTGGCAAGTGATTGCTTGTAAAGAATGTCGCTGTTGACATAGGGCCTTGGAGACCCCACATGCTGCCTTTGCTGCCCTTGTCCCCTCTGCGATGGACACATAGGTTCCACCATACAGCAGCACCCTGCAAAGGCCAGCAAGCACCGAGATATGGGAAGTGTGTGTACGTGAGTTCAGGTTTAATGAAATTTGCCTAAACTTCTATCTTTAAAAAATAGATCCATAAGGAACTTGGACAACATTTTTATAAATTTAAGTACTAAACCAAGTTTTTATACTTTTAATCCTCACAAGTACAAAACATGATCACTCCTTTCTTACCTTTTTTTTTTTTTTTCTCTTAAAGCAAGGTAGGGTCTGCAGTCCCAGGAAGATGCTAAGATCTGCTCTCCATGGCTCTCACGAGCATAGAACCAAGCTCTTTCCACTGCTCTCACCACAGAACTGAGCAAGCAGCTGGGACAGCACTTGCCTAGAGTGCAAGAGGCCCTGAGATTCAGTCTCATCACTATATAAATGAAAAATAAATAAATAAATAAAGGCATGGTAGTACTTACCTTTAACCTCAGCACTGGAAAAAGGGAGAAGAATCAGAAGTTCAAGGTCATGCTTGGCTACATACCAGTAAATTTACATTAGGACCTGTCTCAATAATAATAAAAAAATGTAAAAAATTAAGAAACAGCTACATTATAGATGCACATGATTTGCACACGGGAAAGATTTAAGAATTCAGGTGGTATAACCGTATGATGAACTGAGGTTGGAGATTTCATTAGAGTTCTCTAGAGTAACAGAATTTATAGAATGAACTCATAAGTTCTACACACACACACACACACACATATGAATGGAAAGAGAGAGAGAGAGAAAGAAAGAGGAATTATTAGAGTGGCTTACAAGCTCTGATCCAGCTAGTCCAACAGTGACTGCCTATAAATGGAAAGCCCAGTAATTGTTCAGTTTACAAGGCTGGATGTCTCAGCTAGTCTTCAGTATGCACTGGAATTCTGAAGAAGTAGGTTCTAATGCCAGGGAAGGATTGGACTTGCTAGCAAGGCAAGGGCAAGCAGACAAAGAGCAAACGCTTCTTTCTTCCATGTCCTTTCCGTAGGCTCCCAGCAGAAGGCTGGATTAAAGGAGTGCCTTCCCACCTCAAAGATCCAGATTAATAGATCTTCCAACTTCAAATTAAGCAGAAATCCCTCACAAGTGTGACCCTCCATGTGGGGGTTTTAGTTAATCCCAGATGTACTCAAGCTGCCAACCAAGGACAGCCACCACAACGCTCGTCTGACCAAAGCAGCTTAAGGAGGAAAGCGTTATTCTGGCTCATAGTTCAAGGTGCATTGCATCATGCAGGGTACTGCAGGCTTCAGAAGTTTAAAGCTTAAGCCGGGGTAAAGAACGTGTTGTCTCTGCTCTGCTCCCTTTCTTCACTTACAGCAGGATTTGGTCAGGGAATGACGCCACTCACCATAGCAGGCCTTCCCATCTCCACAAAGGGAAGACAGTTCTCTACAGGCCTCCCTACAGGCCTATGTCCCAGATGATCCCACATTCTGTCAGGCTAACCATCAACACTAATCATCACAGGCAGAGCAGTGTAGGTTCAAAGAGGAGCAGGAAGCCTTCAGCCATACCTCCACAACTCCACAACACAACTCCACACAGCAAGACAAGAGCTATTTCAGTCGCTGTACTATCATTTCTGTTCCACTCCAACTCCCTCCTGCAGGGGACAGACACACTCACACACACACACACACCCCTCCCTGATTCTCAACCACAGAGAATCGTGTTGAGAACCACATGGGGGATTGTGGGATTATTGATTCCCCTCTTCTCTAGACTTTTCATTAGTGCCCACATTGTTGCCCTAATGGATTCCTCTGTCTAGCTTTCTTTTATGTAAAATTTGTCAACAAAAAGAGAGAGAGAGAGAGGAAGGAAGGAAGGAAAGAAGGAAGGAAGGAAGGAAGGAAGGAAGGAAGGAAGGAAGGAAGGAAGGAAGGAAGGAAGGAAAGAAGGAAGACAGAAAAACAAAACTTCTCTTTGACTTTGATACTCATGAAACATGGGTGGAGCATCAGCCTGGTCTTCCATAGTTTTAGCATTTCTCATTCTTGGGCATTTCAAAATGAGTCCGGTGCAGACCTTCATAATAACAAAGAAGCTCTCTGTAGAAGGGAGACCAGCCTCCATGACATCTTCAGAGTGTGTCCGTGTGCCGAGCATGGGACCACAGTGAGAAAAACGAGACTCTCCCGGGAGGCACTCCCAGCCTTCTCTGGGCATTTGCCGACCCTTCTTTTATCCTGTTTTAAAGACATGGTTTTTGGGTTGGATTTTTTTTTTTTTTTTCAATTTTAAGCTTCAGGTTTAAATTTGCTCACACACGTGATCAGAGCACATGGACCCACAAGAATGGATTCAGCAATTCTTAATTAGACCTCATTATGTAAAATGTGTATGTGTATAAACGTGTGTTTATATTCATACATACATTATGGCTGACATCCTGAAATAGACCCATAATAGCACACTCTCTCCTGTGGATGGAACATCTGAACTACCCTCATTTGCAAAGCGCTTTTCTTGGTGTTTGAAGGACAGCCTGCAAATGGAGGAAACAGTGAGGCGCGCCTTTCCCAACCGAGAAACTGAGCTCAAATCATAACTGGTCTTGATAGAAATACAACAAATCATTCCGGAGACCAAGCCCACCTGGTGAAATGAAAAGAGGGTGCGGTCCTGGAAACCGAGAGATGGGAGCATTATTCCCAGCATTATTCCCACCCACAGCTGCAGGCTGCACCTTAACGACCGCCGCCATGCTTTACCTCTGTGGCCTCTGACACCAGAAACCTCACAGCTGCACACCCTCCCAGGACTCTGTGATAACCTGACTCTTCCCTGTAGAAAGAGAATATGCTAAGCGTCCTGAAATAGGCTTGTTTATCAGTCTTTTGTTTGTGTTGTTACATGTGTCTGTTTTGCTCTTAAGAAAAACCTACTGAGGTCTTCAAAACTTCTCTTTGGAGACAGGTGGAAAATTAAAATCTCACCCAAGGAGGAAGCTTCCTTAACCTCCTTTTAAAGCATCAAACTCAAATCACCTTCAGGTGGGATTAAATATTTAACTCACTGCATGTTCTGACGGTGGTGGTGGGGGCTCAATACTCTAATTCTGATGTCCTTCTATCTGGATTGCTTTTGTGTCACTTGGTTTGAAAAAAGATTCAAATGAACCCGCAGTTTGGAATAAGCCTGCCACAGCTCTCAGGAGCATGTTTGGGCCCATATGGATTCTAATGTATGCCAGGAGCTGGCAGGCTTCTGCTCAAGAGCTCAGGCCTTTGCATCAGTAAGAACAAGGCCTGGGGTGCTCTGTCCCTCAATGGCTGTGTGGCTGTGTAAGCTGTGACTCCTTGTGTGATCAGTTCCCACAGTCCCCTGTGTGACCCAGGGTGACTGCCATCCCTGAGGGTGTAAATAGTAAGCAAAGTGTGGCTTTTACTGGGTATCAGGGATGCGGGTGGGGCTCATCACATTAAAAACACTTCTAACACCTCAGTGGCCTGACACCTCCGGGCATGGTTCCGTCTCGTGCCCCAGGCACAGCTCAGGTGGGAATAATCGTTCTGGCCTGTGTAATCCTCCCTTACTGACCCAGGCTGCTGCTGCTGCCGCCACAGTCTACAGCACCAACACTTACTACTGAAAATAGAAGATAGCGTGGGAGATAGCATGCTAGGTCAGAGCCTCCATGGGGAAGTGACCTACCTGCTTTTGCTCACACGTCATTGGCTGAGTCCAGCTATCCTCTAGAGAGAAGATGCCATTGGCCTAGTCCAATTCTGGCACACCTATCCTCTAGAGAAGATGCCATTGGCAGAATCCAATGCTGTGGCACCTCTTCTCTAGACAGAAGAAGGGCTGCGTGAATCCCAGGCGTAGAATACTTGGCTACTGCACACAAAGTCCTGGGGCTGACCCTGGCTGAGGGGCGGGGGGATAAAAGGAAGAAGATCCAACCATCTCAAGCCCAGGAAGAAGAGACTGTCTCCCACTCTCCCACTCAGGGTGCTGTCATTCTACTCTCCTGGTGGTCTGCTCTGCTGTGTAGAGACATCAAGTTCACACAGTCGCATTTGTCAGTTCTTTCCTGGGCTGGAGAGCCCTTTCCAGAAGCCTTTGCTACGCCTGTAGCTTGAAATGCCTTCCTCTGGCCCGTCGGATCTGACACGTCTGACTGGTCCATTTCTGTGGCAGAACCATGCTGGTTTGGAGCACTATAGTTCAGTAATATAGTTTGTGACCAGCTGATGTGATGTTTCTAACACTAGTCACTCTACTTAGGATTGCTTTAACAATGCAGAGGTCTTTTATGCTTCCATATAAAGTTTAGAGCTATTTTTCCTAGTTTTATGAAAAATGTCATTGGAGTTTTGACAGAAATTGTGTTGAGTCTGGAGATGACTTTTGGCTATTTTTTTTTCTTTTTTTTTTGTTTCTTTCTTTTTTGTTTTTGGTTTGATTTTGTTAATTAAGACAGGGTTTCTCTGTGTAGCCTTGACTGTCCTGGACTCATTTTGTAAACCAGGCTGGCCTCGAACTCACAGAGATCTACCTGTCTCTGTCTCCTCTAGTGCTGGAGTTAAAGGCACGTGCCACTACACCAGGCTGGCTGTTTTCACAGTATTGATTCTGTGGACTCATTTCTACTGTCTAGTGCCTTCGTCGGTTTATTTCTTTAGTGTTTATTTCTAGTTTCTTTGATTGGTTGTTGACTATTGTGAGTAGTTTTTTTCCCCAGATTTATTTTGGGGAAAGTTTACTATTGGTGTGTAAAAGCCACTAGCCCAGCTTCAGGGGGTACATTGATCCCTGAGAGGTTGGCACAGCATCGACAAAGTACCAGTCAATCCTCATCCAACATCGGAGGAATTATTACAAAGAGATGGTGGTAGGTGGGAGCTAACACTTGGCTCAGTGATCTGGACTACACACACACACACACACAAACACACACACACACACACACACACGCGCGCGCGCGCGCGCGCGCGCGCCAGCAGGGGCACAGAAAGAGATGTGTTGCAACCGTGCTGTGATCCCTCAATCACGCTATTCCAGATTTGCACTTTCTTAATTTCGGTGACACAGGTGATGCATCACACCCCCTCTGTCGCCTGGCTTGCCGTGCTCACTGCAGCCCAAGTTCACTCACGTTGTCAAAATAAGCCCTTCCTTTGAAAGAACTGCAATGCATCAACATCAAAACTTCACGTCTCCTCATCCAAGGAAGGGTGCCTATTTTAAACAGGCACTCAAGCCGTATTAATAATGAAGGCCTTCTCCAGCTTTATGACCTGGAAAGCTCCAGTTAATAGCCGTTACCGATTTCCAGCCTTCCTCCCTGGTAGATCAACCGTAAAGGACTGTGTGTGGCTGTCTGATTTATTGTTTCCATTGCGTACTGTCAATTACTCACAAGCTCAGCCAATGCTAGGGTTACATATGTGGAACCCCAGACTGAATAGCAGATGGCTCATGTTAAGAGAGAGAATATTTAAGGTCCCACTGGTAGAAGGTAGAACACAACCTTCATATGAAAGTCTTCCTTCTAATGAGCACCAAAGGCCCAGCCGCATTAAGATTATGAACCCAAGAAGCATAAATCAGACCATCACAGATTATGAACAAGAAGGGGTGTATAAAGTTGGAGAGGAACCTAATTGTTCAATTGAAAAGGCAAAGGCAATCAAAGGCACTACCAACACAAAATCTGACAGCACCAACCAACATATTAGGAAGTCTTTGTGCTCATCAGAGAACCCATCGGTATGAGGTGAAGTATACAGAAGGAAGAATAGTCTGGAGAACCTGATCCCTGATGCTAAGAACAAGTCAATTTTCTAGCTGCAAGTGGTAGAGAGAGAGGATGGTATGGGACAACCAGGAATGCAATTCTGGGGCCCCTTGGCACTGTATCTATAAGTCATTAACCTGCAGATGCATGATTTAACAGAGAGAGAAAGGTTCCAGGAAATTCAGCTTCTCCTCCAACAAAGAGCTCCAAAAAAACGAAAGAGGTGGGCCACATTTTCACTCCCCCAATGCCAGGAAATAACACTGTCTGTATAAAATACACCATGAAATTCCCATTCCTACAGGATTTTTCCCCAAGTACATAAATGACATTGGTTTTTGTCAAATACACAGTCACACCTCATGGGTGTTAGGGTCCTGAAGACGCTGAAAGGACGATCCTAGACTCAAGTAGCATACAAGCAACAAAAGGCATTTATTCTGCAGAAGACCAGCATGCTGGGGCCACCATCCAGGGAGAATGTTGACCCTAGACAAAAGCACACAGGCCTTTTTATAGGAAATCAGGGAGATTCTAGCAAGGGTTAGATAATCTAAAACCTCATCGGTGGGTGCCAGAGAAGTTACAAGGGTCAACTCCTGACTGGCTTACATCCAGGTGATCGGTGGGCTGCCTTCCTGTGCCAAGAATGTTTTACTACAAGATGCGGTACTGCACTCCTGTGCCATGGATGTTTAACTACAGGATAGGATAAGGCTGCCCAGAACAGATGCCCCGTCCTGAGATGAGACACCTTCCCATTCTTGTGGTTATCTCCAGGCTATTCCTTGGGAAGGGGATTTTATGGTCTTGTTCTTGGAACTGGTGTCCTATGGCCTAATTCCTGGGACTGATGATTTTTTTGGGGGAAGGGGTCACGCCTGGTCCTCTCATGGGCTCACCGTGAGGCCATCTTGGATGTGGTAGACACCAGCCCAGGTAGAACAAACTGTGTTTTCCAAGGCTGTCTTCATTCTGACCCCAGGCCCTTCCCAATGATTAGCATAGAGATTCCATTTCCTTTTTAAATACAAGATATTTTTATCATGCTTCCCACCTCCCTACCCACCCAACTTTGTTCTTTCGGTTTCCGCTCTCTTGAAAGAAAGAAAGAGAGAGAGGGAGGGAGGGAGAGAGGGAGAGAGAGAGAGGGGGGGAGGGAGGAAGGGAGGGAGGGAGGGAGGGAGGAAGGAAGGAAGGAAGGAAGGAAGGAAGGAAGGAAGGAAGGAGAGAGAGGAAGGAGAGAGAAAAGAAGGAAGGAAGGTAGGAAGAAAGAAAGAAGGAAGGAAGGAAGAAGAAAGAAAGGAAGGAAGGAAGGAAGGAAGGAAGAAAGAAAGAAAGAAAGAAAGAAAGAAAGAAAGAAAGAAAGAAAGAAAGGAGAGTATATTTCTTTTTCTTATGTTCTGATGTGCTTGTTTTGTTTCTAAAGATATTGGAAAGCATAACAAATCCGAAACTGAAAGTGCACGTCTTGCTGTGCTTGCTCATCGAGGCAGAGTGTGTTCATCCTCAGCCCACGGTGGTCTCTGCCTCCTTTCAGGCCCGGTGAGGATTCTACCCAGGCTCTGAGCCCCTGGCCTCTGAACTCCTTAAATGTCTACTCCCTGTCAGCCTTACACAGGCAGTGCATCTGTTTCCACTTTCTCCGTACATGGCACTGCTCTTTCCTTCAGTCTTAGAGCAACAGGGTGGCGGCAAACCTACCCATTCAGATGTAGTGATTGGACACGGCCTCTTCCAAGGCTTGGTCCCCAGAGCTTTGCAGGGACCATGCAGTGCAGGGGCATTTCCGGTGAACTTCTGGCACACTGTGGAACCAATGCTGTGAGCAGGGGTGGGTGGGAGTCTCTGTGCTCAGAGCCGCTCTGTGGCGGGATAGCTGAATATCATAGAGAGTTGACGGTGATCAATGAAAACCTGTTGAACAGAAGGATGAGGGGCTGGACAGGTGGCTCACTCATTAAGCGCACTTGCGACTACGTTCAGAGGACCTGGGTTCAATTCCCAGCACTGACCTCAGCAGCCTCACAACTGTCTATAGCTCCGGTCCCAGGGGATCCATACCCTTCTCCAGGCCTCTGTGGACACTGCATGCACACGGTGCACATACAAATACATACAACAGATAAGAATAAAAATAAATTTTAAAGCAGAATAATGGAAAAAGCAAGCCCAGGCCTTTCTGCATTTGAGCCACTGCTGATAAGAAGGGTAACCTTTTGGCCCTAGAATTTGCCTTCTTTGTTTCTTGACTTTCACAAAATCACACATTCAAATACACTCAAAACACATGATTTCTCCACATCTTGCCCATTTTCTCAAATGCTGGATTTTTAAAAATAATAAAAGGGAATGTTTTTAAAAGAAACATCTTTCAGATATATGTAGATTTAGAAGTCCCAAATGATCGTGGTACACACACATCCCAATCTCCTCACACAGTCTCCCTCCCTCTCCCTCTCCCCTCTGTTTCTTCCCACCTCTGAGCAGGCTATGCGCAAAGCCAATGGGTCAAAAGTCCTTCCTGCTGGGAGTAGAGGCCAACAAGCCAGAAAACCGTGAGAACCCAACCTTTGACCTCTAGAGTGTCAAAGAGAAAGTTCCAGATGTCAAAAACTACTGAGTTATTTACTTTCTTACTAACATTTCTCCTGGCCTGGAACAAGGAAATGCCTAAATGGTAGGATGTGGAAAGACAGACGCCTTTTATTTCGTTTTAAGGAGTTTCTGTTGCATCCTGGGACTTACATTTGCAGTGTTCATGAGGTCCACGTCCTGCACAGCTCTGAACCTCTGAACCCTTCTCTTATAATTTGCTTTTCTGTTGCTGTAATAAAGCAGTGACCAAAAGCAGCCCGGGGAGGGGAGGGGAAGGAGGGTTTGTTTCAGCCTACAGGCTGCACCCATCAGTGAGGGAAATCAGGGCAGGAGCCTGGAGTCCAGAACTACAGCCGAGACTGTGGGACGCTGCTTACTGGTTTGCCCGGCTGGCTTTCTTTTGGGTTTTAGCTTCTGTCTAGGTGTAATAACTGCATGTATTTCTATGCACCACAGTCCTGCCTGGTGACTGTGGAGGCCAAAAAAGGACACTGGACCTCCTGGAACTGAAATTACAGATGGTTATGAGCTGCCTTGGTGGGGAATTGAACCCACATACCTCTAGGAGAGCAACCAGTGCTCTTAACCATTGAACCATCTCTCCAGCCCCTCAGCTATCTTTCTAAAACATCCTAGGCCTATCTGCCCGAGGAAGGTACCACCCACAGTGAGCTGAGCTCCAATATACCAATTAGCAATCACCACACACACACATACACACAAGCCCTACAGACACACGCATAGGCCTATCTGACGAAGACCATGCCTCAACTGAGATTCTCTTCTCCCAGGTTTATCTAGGTTTGTGTCAAGTTGACAAAAACTAACTAGGACATTTAATTCCTTATCAGTTTTGACACACAGATACGTCAATTTAAACAACAACCCTCCCTTTCTTGTTTGTCCCCAAATTCCATATTAATATCACAATAGAAAACACAACATGACTTTTCAAAGCTTCACGGTCTTTAAAATTTTTAGCATTTTAAAAATCCAGTGTATTTTTTTTTTAATCCAAGGCCTCTTAACTGTGTGAAATCCAAAGCAAGTTATAAACTTTCTTACTCCAGGAGGGAAGAGCACTGCCACAATCAGATCCAAGCAAAGACCAAACCAATAGTGAAAAAAAAAAAAATCCCAATATCCAAATCCTGTACTCATACATGCTCTCCTGGCCTCTCAGGTGGTTCTGCTTCAGCTCTGCCATCCACGGTACCCACAGCTCGGCTCACAGGTTCAGGCCGGCTCCTTGCCACACCTGCTGTTGCTGCCATTCCACGGGCCTGGCTCCACTCTCTTGGGACCTCTACTGCGACGATGACAGTCCTTCTCCGATAGCCTCTGCTGCCTTCTTCAGGAACTCTGACCCCAACACATGGTGCGAAGCCTCAGCTTTTCTCCAGAACCAACTTCAGTCCTGTAGCTTCCTTTACAACTTGGGATATGCCTCCACTGTTGGCCTCTCCTAGGCCCTCAGAGGGCCAAGCTCAGCTGTCCTCCATGACCCTTCAATGGACTGAGATGCAGCCTTGACCACTCTGGACCACAGCTTCCGAGTCCTGTCTCTGAAGGAATTCTTCCCAAAAGAGTTTAACTCAGTGTTGCTGGTTTCTTATTCAGACTTTTATCTTTCCTGCTCCAGCTGACCTGCATCAACGGTTGAAGTAAAGCAAAGGTTTCACTTCCGTGGATTCAAGAGCCAAAGTAGCACACAAATCACCTGATGGAGCTTTTGCTTCCCTGTGAGCCTTCAGCACCAGGCCTCCATCTGATTTCTCTCAGTATTCTTCTCTTCTGAGTTCCCATGGAAAAGCCTGTTTGGCTGCTTCAAGCCAAAGTCCCGAAACAACGTGGCCATGTCCATCATGTCACAGCAGCTCCACACGGTTCTTTTATCAATTTATTTCCCAGTTTGCTTTAAACCAACTTGAGAGGGAAGGAATTCATTCAGCTTATTTTACACATCACAGTATTTGGTTGAGGAAAATCAGGGCAAGAACTCAAGCCGGATCCTGGACACAGGGCCATCATGGTGCATCCCTGCTTGCTGCCTAGCTTGCTCTCTCTAGTTCTCTCAGCTACCTTTTTTTTTTTTAAGATGTATTACTATTTTTACTATGTGTATGAGAGCAGATATATGCACATGAATGCAAGTACACACAGAAGTCAGAGGCATTGGATCTCCCTAGAGCTGAGGTTAAAGGCAGTTGTAAGCTGCCTGGTGTAGGTGCTGGGAATCAAACTCAGGGCCTCAGAAAGAGGCTCTTAACCACTGAGCCACCTCGCCAGCCCCACCAGCTGCCTTTTTTATAGAACCCAGGACCACCTGCCCAGCAGTGGCACCACCCACAGTGTGCTGGGATCTCCTCCTACTACAATTCATCTCATTTAGGAGAGACTTCATGACCAGGGCATCTCTCACCAAGGAAACATTTAACTGGGGCTGGCTCACAGTTCAGTTCATTCGCATCCTCGGCGCAAGCATGGCGGCATTCAGGCAGACACGGTGCTGGAGAAGGAGCTGAGAGTTCTGCATCTGGATCCACAGGCAGGAGAGGGAGACTGTGTACCACACTGGGCCTAACTTGAGCATAGGAAACCTCAGGGCCTACCTCCACAGTGGCCTGCTTTCTCCAACAAAGCTACACCTAATAGCGCCACTCCCTGTTGGTCAAGTGTGCAAACACATGAGTCTACGGGGCCGTTCCTATTCAAACCACTACAGCAATTAAGAAAGGGCTCCCACTTCCTCCTCAACGCATATGTGCATACTCATATATAGAGGTTTGTGTCAAGCTGACAGAGCTGACACCGTTGCTCTCTTTTCACACATTAGAGAAACAAAAAGCTTCAGGGAGGTACCTAGCCATGCCATTGGCTCTGTACGGTTCACAAAGTGTAAAGAGGTCCATTGCTCACATGCTTTGATTATATTTTGTTTTTAAAGAATACAAGTGGAAAGTAGCTTTTAAAACTAATCCTTGAGGGTTTTCTGTCTCCCAAGAGCCGCTGAGAATTGTTAATAGACCATTATTAAGGTCTTTTTGGTGGGGTTCCCGATGATCTAAAACTCACTGTGAGTTCAAATAATTTGCCTCCTGTCAATAAACACCATTCTCAGTTTTTTTAGAACTAGATCAGGGACTAGAGAGATGGCTCAGCAATTAAGAGCACTTGCTGCTATTGCAGAGTTTGGTTCCAAGCACCAAGGTCTGGTGGCTCACAACGGTATTTCCAGCTCTCTGAGGATCTGACCACTCTGGCCTCCAAGGGCACCTGCACTCATGTGCAAACACCCACACAGAGACGCACTCACCCCCACACATAGTTAAAAATCATAATAATAAAAATCTCAGACCAAGCCGGTTGTAGTGGTGCACACCTTTGGGAGGCAGAGGCAGGCAGACCTCTGTGATTTCGAGGCCAGCCTGGTCTACAAATCGAGTTCCAGGAAAGCCATGGCTAATACACAGAGAAACCTTGTCTCAAAAACAAAACAAAAACAAACAAAAATCTAAAACCAACATTTAAAAGCAGAACAGGAGTTTGTGGTAATGATCCTCATGGATGTATATTGAACCAGGGTGACTTTTTTGCTGAATGTAATTTCTAGAGAGGGCTCAAGAAAGAATGTGCGTGAGATGCTGAACACAAAATGAGCATTTCATGTGCGTGCTTTTGTTCATGCAAAGATACCTTTCCTACCAAGACAGATCATGACTGGGAGGATAAAAACAGATTCTAATACCAGAAAAGTGAAAACAGATTCTGGGTTGTTGCAGCACTTGGTGAAAATTGGGAGGAACTTACATTCCACATGCAAAATAAGTTGTGCGCAGAGCAAAACAGTGGACCTGTGCCAGAGCAGAAGACTAGAAATGACCTAACTGCGGGGGACTGCATGAGCCGCGCTCAGCTACAACAGGTTTGCAGTTGTTAGCACACCGGAGAAAGAGAACACTGAAGAGACACAAAGTCAATGGTCTCTTACTTAAACTGTAAGAAGTGGGGTGGAGCACGTGGGAACAGGCACGCATGTTACTATGTGCAAACGGGAGCATGGAGGTTGTGGCTTATGCTGGAAACAGAGAGCAATTTCCCCACACTCTGTATTTGGGGGTTGAGAAAAGCAAGTACATAAAACGTATATGTTTTTTGCTCTTTCATACCTTTTGAATGGTGTGCCATGGGCACATAGTTCGTATTACCAAAAACATTTAAAAAAAAAAAAAAAAACTAGTGTAAAACGTGATCCACAGACAAATGGCTCAGACCCTTAAACTTCAATGAAGACTCTGGCACGGCACCACTCACGCAATACTCATTAACTTGTTGAGCAAAAAGTAACCACTTGGACGGAGTTTAACAACGCTCCCCCAAATGAACCATTCAATATTTTCCATTTAAATGATATGTTTTCAAAGAAGGGAAGTCATTGTGACCCGAATGAACCAGCCATGTTATAGAAAACTTCTAAAGCTGATAGGAAAGTCTAGAACCAGCGTAGAAATCAAATGCTTCCTGCAATGGAATAATTTCCTCCGTTGGGTTTAATTGGGGAATTTAGAAAATTACATAATTTTAGATATGTGATGTTTTAACCAGGAAAGCCAACCTATAAGCTTTTCTTTTATTGTATATTAACACGAATCTACAGATTCAAAAAATGGCTGTGCTGTTTTGTTCAAATGGGATGAAAATGAAGATTACAATAGGTGTCAGGTTTCGGCCAGCAGCCATGAGGAGCTTCTCACGCCTACCCACTGTGGTGTCTCCTGTCTCTACCCCCACAGCTGCTGTAAGGAGATGGCAGGCCCCCACTGAGAGATGGACTGTGAATCTGTGACTGTCTGACATACTTCCCAGGGGCCCGAATGCCAGGGGAATATTAGGGACAGTAATTCTTCCCCACAGGAAGTTTACACACCTCAGGCTGCCAGACTCTCGGACACCAGGGGACTATGCTGGCCCGTCCCTTGGATAACAGGTACATCTTAATTAATGCAGCCTCCTTTCCGCTCATCACCAAGACCCCCTCCCATCTATTTCCCCTGCCACCAGGGAATCAGAGCCAGTCTGACTATAGGCAGCACCACAGATAGCATCAACCAGGGGCCAACAATCTTCCCCTTGTAAAGTCTCCCAGAAGGAAAGATGCACAAGAGAACAGAAGCAACTCCAAGGCATCATGAGCTCTTTATCTGGGAAAAGAAGCCTGCAAAGGGGCCTCTCAGGTCTGGGAAGCAGAGTTCACCAGCAGCTGTCTGCTTGCCAGCAGGGGCGGCTCCAGCATGGGAGGAGGAAGGGGGAAGACTTTTGGCCATCGCCGGGGGTAACCAGTGAGTCAGTTAAAGAATGCCAGATAATTAATAAACAGCTCCCTAGCCTAGCCATCCTATCCCTGGGGGGTTGATAGGTCAAGAGGGTAAGAATTTAGAAAATCAAGTTCAGCCAAAATGGTGTGAGCATGGCTGACACCCTTGAGATCTACAAGAAACCCCTCACTCTGCCTAAGGGGCCTGACCTCTCCTCAGAGCCCTACCATGTGACTATCTGTCTGTCTGTCTGTCTAAGCACTGATAATGCATTTCAAATAATGCTCGAGTGTGCAGGATCCTGCTATTGGGGATCGGGAGAGCCGCACAGTAAATAAGAGCCTGGTTTGTTTTGTTTTCTTTTTTTCTCTATTCGGTTGCTGCAGGTACAGTAAGGTGTGTCTTGGTTTCGTAATCACTGACTATGAACTCAGCTATATTTGTGGCTGTCAAGGTGTTAATTCTAGTTCGTCTTCTCACATCCCTCAGACAAGTTCACATCCTCATTAGATACTCTCAGGACTCTCCTAAGAAATTCAATTCTCCTCCTGGCTAAATTGCTGCTTTATCCAGTGCCCCACTTAGGGGACAGGGATAATTCCCAGCAAGTCTGCAAGCGAGTCCCCACCCCCCACCCCCAAACCAATGCAAATCCTGGGGAAAACACGGGCTTTTTCAGAGAGAAAACTGACTATGGTAGAGAATTCCCTGTGCTCCCAGATTCTCTTTCAGGGAGCCCTTCCAAAAACGGCAGAATCTTGCTCCCATGTCTCACAGTTGCACCATCTGACAGGGATATAGATGCCGTTCCCAGGGACAGAGTGGAGATGGGGAAGATGGTGCCTGCTTCAGGCATGCTTGTAACCATGTTTTTAACCACCTCTTTATCCTTCGTTTTTACAGTGGTCAGGAGCAAAGGCGCTAGAGAGAGACATTTCCAGGGCACCTTTCACAGAACAGCCAGGGGCAATGAGACAATCCAGTACTGGGGGCTTAAAATTTTATTTCTATTCCAGCGCATTCCCTTACTGAGGGAACATCCCACATACACTGACTGATTTACCTTGGAGATTGCTGTTCGATAAAGATCTTGTCAAAGTGTTTTGTTTTGTTTTGTTTTGTTTTCCAGGTTATCCCTCCTTGCTTCTTTTTCTATTATTATTGCATTTATGTGTTTATTTTCAGGGGGTCACACACCTGTCACAGCCTGTGTGTGGAGGACCGCTGATGCCAGTCAGTTCTCTCCTTCTGCCACTCGGGTCCTGAAGACTGAACTCAGATGACCAGGCTGGATGACTGGCACCTCTACCTACCGAGCCTTCTCCTTAGCACTTATCTCTCTGTTTAGCCTTTAGCTTTTCAATGTTCTTAGAATGACCTCAGGGGTAATTTAAACATACTTTTTAAGTGCTTATGGTTTATAGGTATCAACCCTTCATAATGTCAGTGCCCTCCAGAGAGAAGCATTCTTGGAGGAGAGGGCTCTTTGAGCGCTGTTTCACAGGGCCTTTCTTTCACTTGGGCTTTCCAGTGTTGTTTTTACTTTGTCCCTGGTGCTCTGGACTGGACATTGGGCATTGCTCAGTGAGTGTTCCTTTGGGCTATCCTTAACAGGTTACTACTGTAGGGCTGAGGATAAGCGACTGTCGGGTGCTCACTTCCAACTGAGGCATCTGTATCAGGAATCATACGTGAGAGTGGCTGGGAAGAATGTCAGAGCTGGGAGGGAGAAGAGTGCTGTGAAATGCTGTCTTCCATGTGTGACGTGAACTCACAGGATCTTTGGTTACCTACACGTGATCAAGCAAGCCAGCCTTGATTCCAGGATGCACCGGAGAGGCCCTCATGAGGCCCAGCCCCTAGCTGAGGAGTGATTGGCAGTTCATGGCTGCTGGAGAAAAAAAGGGGTCCATTTTTTTCTGGTATGGCCACTGGTAGTTTGTCATCTCGTAGACAACCCCGCATCCTTGCCCATGGGCCAGAACTAATTGGAATCACTGAAAAAAAGGAGACCGTGAAAGAGGGAGAGAGACATGTTGAAGGAGACTTGGGGATGACAGACGGAGGGTGGATATGATCAATACGTGTTATACCCATGTACAAAATTGTCAATAAAAAATTCAAAACATTTTAAAAAATGATGCCCAGTGTGGAGCTGATACAGTGCATCAGCTAAGACCAGCACTTTCTGCTCAAGTCTCACGCCCTGACTTCAGTGCCCAGAACCTGCAAGAAGTGACGCCACAGGCTGTCCTCTGACAGTCACACACGTGCTGTGGTCTGCACACCCACTCGCACATCATGTGTACATGTACACACACACACACACACACACACACACACACACACACACACACACACACACACCATTTTGTTTAAATAGCAGCTATATCAGTTATGGGACTTACCACTTCAAAAACTTGAAGGCATTCCCATGGAGCCCACTTAAAACACACTATTTTTTGGAATATGTTGGTAAACTGGTTAATAACCTGGGCTCATGCAGCGGTGTTTATCTGGGGCCCAAAAGGCACACCTGGCTTAGGATGGTCTTGCCTGGGACCACATGACTTTCTTCTACATCTTACTCGTATCCCCAGAAGTCTGTGTAGGGCTATTTCCATGGAATTAATTTGGGTTCCATGGTAAAATCTAGAGTAGGCAAGGCCAGCCACCACGCTTGGACACAGGGAGATGCGCAAGTTGGGGTTCAGTCACACAGGCATTTGCTGGACTTGGAGGTGAGCAGCCAAAGCTAGCATGCTTGGAAAGCCAAAACCATGGCCCCAGCTCTACCCCTTACACACAGCTGAGGTCAAGCATGGGCTAGGGTTAGAGGGCAAAGGTTAAAGAGAAGATGCTTGCCCACCATATTGAGGCTGGTAGCCAGAGAGCAGAGTCAAGGCCCTTCCTTCCAGGAGCAGTGGATAAATGACTACTGCTCAGTCAGTGTCAAACACTGTGGTCCAAATGGAAAGGAAGACACTCCAAGGAAGGAAGCAGATAGTCAAGCTGGTAGGGGAGCAATGAGGATAGCTTTGAATCCTACGTGATGTGTTGACATTCAAATTACTTCCTATGCAAGGTCTAGAAAGCTTGTCACATGTCCCAAGATGAAGGTGGCTATAGTTAATGAACTAAATGTTTGATGTCAGGAGCTGTGTCGTGGAAGATGCAGAAAATCTGCACAGAGAATACATCACAGAGTCCCAAGGCAGCACAGACTGTAGGGAGCAGAGGCGGGTGCCACCTGGTAGGGGCACAGAGGTCTCTAGCTCACAGACATCCGGAATGCTAGGCACACAGGGTTGTTGCTTCACGGGAAGGAATGCAGAGCCTGTTTTCTGCCCAGAAGAATGGAGCTTTCTAGCCTGGAGATCTTTGCTCAATCTGTGTGGCTGAAGATGTTCTGGTAGCGGACCCTCCTTAGGCCCCTCTCATAAGCTTGTTTTTCTCTGTCAGTCTACATAAACTACTTTATGGAAGGTGTCGCGTGTACCTAGCAGAGGGTTTTGATGCAGTCACGTCCGATCTGTGTTTAGCCTCCTGTGCTCCTCAAGGAGACAGGCATGCTCAGTGTGTACTCAGGGTTGAGTTAACCCTCATCACAGTTTCCATCAGACTGTGCTGTGTCTAACTACTCCTAAATTAATTTGGGGTCAGACTCCCAAAGTTTGAACCAATACTGGCTACTGAGTTGTGTTTCACCAAACTGCTTTCTTGCCGCCCAAAGCTCATTTTGCTGCAGCTCAAGAAGGTTGCAGGGACATCACCCTGAAAACGTGGCCAGGAGAAGGCCATGCCTCAGGGCTGAGGAGGGGGACAGGACCTAGCCAGGGAGCTTGTCAGTACACAGTCCCTGAATGACACAGGATATTCGAGGGCTGGGGAGAGTGAGTTTCAGTAACCTAAATCCTAAGGAATAAATGAGAGAGGTCAGTGCTTGCAGCCCACCTATGGGGTAACACACACACACACACACACACACACACGCACGAGAAAAATTTTAAAGGCACAAATTAAAAAAAAAAAAACAGCAAGACACAACTATTTTCTTACTAGATCTAACAGATATTAAGTTATTCTGTAATTATCAAAGCTTCAAATAATCCCTCCCCAAACAACTCACCAACTGGCATAGGTCTATGATGCATACTTAGGGTGCTGTGTTTGGCAGTTGCCAGATTTTGTTTGCTGCTGTGAAGACAATCATTACCATGGTTGTTTAGGGGTAGGGGTCCTGGGAGTTGAACCCGGAGCCTTGGGCATATTAGGAGAGTGTTCTAGTCCCGAGCAACACCCACAGCCTGGCTACCAGGCTTGAGTGTCTCCTGTGTTCTATGCCCTGTGCTCAGGCTGCATAGATTCCCTTTAGGCTTTGATTGACTGGCTCCATCTGAAGATAAGGGCGCCAAAGCCTCTGAAACCGTCTCCGGTGTCAATGGCCAAGGCAGGGGCTTTCTTATACTGATGGGTGAGCGTGGGATTGCATAAACATTGGTGTAGTACAATGCTTTCATTACTCACCACACTCCAGGGCGCAGATGAGGGTAGGAGGTGCCCACAACAACCTCCGTGCTGCCTGTATGCGGCCTTTGACTTCAGCACATCTTTGCTATAGCCATTTGCTCCTCCCTAAATGCAGGATGTGGAGATTTGCCAGCCTTACCACGGGACTGACTCTGCTCTCACTCCTCCCTGCCCTCTGCCCCACTGGCACCTGCAGATGATGCCTGGCACCCTGGGGCTGCTGGAATTGGTTATGTACTCTTTGGACCAGGTGGGATCAGACACAAAAACCATACCGCCCGGGGTCCTCACAGCTGAGGCAGATTCCTTACAGCTCCGTTCCGAGTTGGTAAAGGTGTTGTGTTGTGGGCAGTTGTTTTCATTTGTCTACTCAGATGAACTGGAGTAAGCTGAGCAGCAGCAACCCACGCCACGCGGTACAAACTCGAGGCCCACAGTGCTGGGGAAACAGGCAGATGCCTCTGCCTCAGGCTTCCTCAGCCAGCACCATGGACAGCATAGGATCCCTCTGGGGACCTTCCCTGGACCTTAGCCTCAGAAGAGACTCGGCAATAAACAATCACCAGAGAACATTTTTCAGGACCAGAGCCTAGCATGCTCAGGAGATAAGGAAGGAGCAGCTGGGAGCCTCAGCTGCGGATTATAGAGGAGAGACGGAAAAGAGAAGGGTGCTATATATCCTCTCTGAAGCCTTTCCCAACCTTCCCTGCCAAGTATACTCCCCTCCACCCCCACCACCATCTAGGTCCTATTGCATAGGGCAGTTGCTATAATCTGAATGTGTATGCCCTACACACACACCAAATGCATATGCTGAAATGCCATTAGCCTGTGAACTCTCTAGGAGTCCATTAGGTCATGACATAAGCCACCATGAATAGAATCCACGTCCAAAGAGAACCTGGAGTCAGGCTCTCGGCCTTCCCATCAGTGGGGACACAGTCAGAAAGCGCTGTCTCCAGACAGACTGCAGGCCCTGCCAGACGCCAAACCAGCTGATACCTTGACTGTGAGCATCTTAATAAACGGTGGAAAGTAGATTCCTATTGCCTTTCAGCTGCCTCCTTTACATGTTTTGGTACAACAGTCCACATGCACAAAGATGCACACTCACCATGAAAGTCACTCCAGACCAATAGCTTCTTCCTCGTTTCTGCTCCCAGGGCCACGCCCGGCCAAACGGGAAGGCTGGCAGGGAGTACTGCCCACTGAGTATCAGCAACAAATCCATCCATAACAAATAAAGGTACTGTAGAACTTTAAAGTCCATTCTAAGACCTAGGAGAAATCAAAGTTAAATAAAGCCTTTAAACTGTACATATTGGAGCAACAAAATTAGTTAAACCCATAAAAGAATCAGTGGATCATCAGACCAAGCAGTCATCAAGAGGAACCAGGCCAGCTAGGCAGTTTGCTTTCAAGACGCATGTTTGCACCCCCTTCAATGAAAAACGCCATTTCTAAATCCTGGGCCCAGAGAAGAAACGCAGGTATATGTGTAAAATCACAACTTTGTTTACAAACTTAAAATTTAAGGGGAAAAAGCTAACACCTACAGTTTTTTTTTTCCTGGTTGTTTTTTGTTCTATTAGTCCTTACCGCGTAGACCAGGGTGGTCTCGAACTCAGAGAGCTCCTCCTGCCTCTTCTTTCTGAGTGCTGGGATTAAAGGTGTGTGTCACCAGGCCAGACTAAAACCGAAGCTCTTAAGGGAGACTTATTTCTCCATTGCTCTAGGAGGTCTGATAAACCATACAAACCCACTTTCCCCGGGTGCCTGTGTCTGTTTAAATGGAAAATTTTCTCAGATATATCTGAAGTATCAAGATGGGAATGAGATCCTTTTAGCCTAAGATCATAGTGATACAGATGATCAGTAATTAGACACTGAACACTGGGTAGGTTCTTTCTTTTCTTATTCTGGATGTGTTCATCTGTCTTAACTAAGTAAGCTCACACCTCCATCTAACGGAAGTACATTCTATCCAGAGGCAGAGGCCAGCAACAGCGGAACATCATTTTGGGGCCCCGGTATTTCATTCCAGTTTGGATTGAGTTTTACAGATCTGAGGAAGACGCTGGACCTGACAGACTCTATCTGGCTAACAGTTTGACCTGGAATCTTTATAAAGATGCTGAGTGTCCTTTGGATTAAATCTGCTTTGGGGTTTTGCTATTACTTTCCTTCCTGGATGTCGGTGCTTCAATAGGACAGATTCCATTAGGTGCTTCCTTCGCACACCTCAGTCTTATGATCTCTGAGTGGAAGCCATCCTGACCTCTTTGAAAGTCAGATGAGCTCAGCCTTTCTTAGAGGCCCCAGCTAAAAGTGTGGGTCTCTTAGGTCAGCCACAATCATCCTTTCCCAAACTCCAAATGGCTTTGCCCCATTAAGCCATTAGTAGGCCGACTCCGGGTTACATTCCGAGCATCAGTAAGTGCAAAGAGTATGTGAAGTTAAGGATGGGAATTAAGGATGGGAACTGATATTGATTCTTCCCACTCTGTTTTGTAAACGTTCCTCAGGCTACAAAGACCCAAGCCTAGACTGGCTGCTCCGCCAATACTCACCAAACGCACTCTTCACCCAAAAAACTAGTATCACACCTTACATGCCAACTTTGTATAGGGCACCTCTAAGTGCGGGTTAGAAAGGGTGCTTTTGACCTGTTAGGAGAGGTGGAACACAGCAGGTACGGCTTTGAAGGGTGCAGGAGGCTTCAGCTGGATCCCCGTTCTCGTCCTCCCAGCCTCTTTGAGAAGTAGGAAAACAACACAGCCACCCACACTGGTTCTTCCCCTGTGGCTGAGGGCTTCCTCTGCAGATAGTTTCACCTATGATGTAATAAAGGTGCACCATGATTGCTAACCCAAGAACACTGGGAATCTTGAAGAACCTCACACATTTTTGAGATCATCAGTGGTAAAGTTCTTTTTCAAGAGACACCGAGTCATATAGAGAAAACAAAACAAAACAAACAAACAAACAAAACAACCAGAAGCCTTTCAGTCCTCCTCTTTGGAGGAGAAGGGGTGCTTGGTTCCGGCCCCAGAGTGCTGTCAGGAAGTGGTGGAACCTTTTATGGGTTGATGTAAAGGGAGGAAAAGACCACTGAAAGCATGTCCTCAAAGGGGATGGTAGGGCCTTGACCTCTGGCGCCTTGACCTCTGGTGCCATTAAGCATGTGGTTTTCTCTGTTGAATATTTCTGTGTGGTATGCTGAACAGTCATAGGGTCCTCAAACAGCAGGAAGCCATGTGCAGGAGCCTCCCAAACCACTGAGAGCATTTCTTCTTGGAGGGGGTGGGGGTAGGAGGTGGAGAAGGGTTGGGATAAAGTCTTGCTGGGTAGCCCAGGCTGGGCTGGAACTGACTGTGTAACTCAGACTGGTTTGAACTCCCAATCCTGCTCCTTGACCCAGGATTTAAAGTGCATACCATCATGCCTGGCGCACTTAACTTAGCTTTCAGTTGGTGGCCTTATATATTTTGTTACAGTAACGGAAACACAATTAATATAAACATCCCGCAAAGTACATTTAAAAAGTAATAATAATCGTGACTGCTTTTCAGTGAGCTCTCCCTCTATACACTCAATTAGGTCTCAATTAGGTATGGGACAGTGGCTATTTCAAACACCCCATGGGGAATGTCCTTGAGACTGCTCAGGAAATTCTTTCCCGAGGGTGTTGTACCACACACTTTTCTGCTGCTGTGATAAAACACCATGACCAAAAGCAACTTACGAAGAGTTTACTTTGACTTATGGTTCCAGAGAGAGTGCCCACAACGGCAGGGTGTGTGGCGGCTGGTAGAGGGGTAACCGGATGGCTGGAGCAGGAAGCAGAGAGGGCACACCGGAAGTAGGTGAGGCGCTGAACTCTCAAGCCCCGCCCCGTGCGTACTTCCCCCTGGAAGCTCCGTCCCCTCCCCAAACAGCCTCGCCAGCAGGGGACCAAGTGTTCCGACCCCTGAGGCAGTGAGACATTTGTCTGTCAGAGCCCCCAGCCTCCACGCTCTGGCTGCCGGCGCGCTGATTCACCGAGGCTGCCCTCGGAATCGATACCCGGGAACCATGTAGTTTACGACCCTTCGCGTCTGGCTTCCTCAGCGCAATGTTGGTGAGGTTTGTCCATGTTGTAAACATATCTGCTGTTTGATCTTTTGCTGCTATGTAAAATCTCATCAAGTTTCTACCACTTTCTTTTTATGTGGATCCGCGTGGGCCTCCATGAGCATATGTGCACCATGTGCGTGCAAGAGGCCATCAGGTCCTCTGGAACTGGAGTTGCGTGTAATTGGGAGCACCCATCCGAGTGCTGGGGAGCGATCCGGGTGCTAGTCAGGAGCTGCAAGTGCTCTTAGCTGCGGAGACATCGCTCTAGCTCCACCATTTATTAATCCCCTCACTGACAGATGTCTGAGCTGTGACCAGTCTGGAGCTGTTATGTTAGTGGCCTCTTCCATGTCAATGACAGGAGTTCCATTTTTCACTCAGCATTATTCCACAGAGGAATTTACGCAATTAAACAACAGTGAGCTAGAGGAACACAAAGAATTAGAGTAGGGGCAAATGCAATGCCTCTGTAAATAAACTAGTGTGCAGCCTTCTGGTTCTTTATAGCTGCAATAATTAGGTTTCAAGGCAGAGGCCGAGCTTCCTGGAAGTCAAAACAAAAAGGGTAACAGGGTGAATTATATAATAGTCAATCAGGAAGAGGAAGCCAAACCACTGTCAGCAATATGTTCCAAGAAAATTCTTCACATGCAGCTTCAAAGTAGGAGTTGGTGAGAGACAGAGCAGCATTCCCAGAGGCAGCACTGTGAGAAATGCGTTCAGGGTTCTAGATCATGATTTCAGATAGCCCCCGTAAGACTTGATGGCAAGCCCATACAGTAAACAGCATGGTAGTCCATGGTGTGTGTCTGTGTGTGTGTGTGTGTGTGTGTGTGTGTGGCTGTCATGGAACTCACTACTTAGATCAGGCTGGTCTTGAACTCAGATCCACCTGCCTCTGCTTCCCTAGCACTAGGATTAAAAATGTATTTTTAAAGAACAACAACCACAAAAAGAGCCAGGTGGTGGTGCATGCCTTTAATCCCAGCACTCAGGAGACAGAGGCAGATGAATCTCAAGGCCAGTTCAAGGCCAGCCTGGTCTACAGAGTGAGCTCTAGGACAGCCATGCTACACAGAGAAACCCTGTCTAGATAGATAGATAGATAGATAGATAGATAGATAGATAGATAGATAG
>NW_026596117.1:26665924-26737145 GCF_907164565.1 Psammomys obesus | reverse complement strand
TAGATAGATAGATAGATAGATAGATAGATAGATAGATAGATAGATAGATAGATAGATAAAATGAGGAAGAAAATGTGTTACAGTATCATATTTTAGCTTTGCCCTATCTTGCTTTCTTACTGCTATGAAAACACTGTGACCAAAAGCAACATGGAGAGGAAAGGGTTTATTTGGCTTACATATGCCAGGGCACAATCCTTCACTGCAGGAAGTCAGGCCAGGGACTCAAGGCAGGAACCCGGAGGCAGGAGCTGATGCAGAGGCCACGGAGGAGTGCTGCTTACTGGTCTGCTCCTCATGGCTTGCTCAGCCTGCTTTCTTACAGAACCCAGGACCACCTGCCCAGGTTTGACTCCACCCACAGTGGGCTATGCCCTCTCCCATCAATCACTAATTAGGAAAATACTCCCACAGACATGTCCGCAAGCCAATCTGATGGAAACAACTCGCCAATTGAGGTTCCGCCTTTGCAGATGACTCTAGCTTGTGTCAAGCTGACAAAAACCTACCTAACACAGACCCCTTAAATGAAGAATCAGAAAAGGACAGCCCACTGGCCAAATGCTCCTGCCTGTCTGCTCTTCTAAAGACGAATGTACAAATGTTGATTTGACCTTGGGGACTTTTCTAATTGATAATGGTACAAAGGACACACACACACATACCTTCCATCCAATGCCAGGAGACTCTCAGCGCTGTATCCTGAAACAGGCTGAGGTGATGGATTTTTCCAGCAGCACAAGGCAGTTTGGTTTGGTTTGGTTGTTTGGTTTGGTTTACTTTTCCTAAACATATTTCTATCCTTACACTGTAATGATTGGCAGGTGAGACACAATACCGAGAATTTTTCCAACTCACATGGCCTGCAGTTTACAGTGGACTTCCTGGGCCATAAGCCAGTAGGAGGTCAAGCAGCTCCTGAGTCTTTATGGCCACATCCAGGCTGTCTGTTTATGTGCGTTTCCTGGCTGATTTTCTTTGCTAGAATCCAGTGGCCACAGCTAAGAGTCCCTACTGTCACACACACACACACACACACACACACACACATATGAAGGCATGCATACATGCATACACACACGCGTGCACACACACACACATTCAGGCATGCATGCATACACACATGCACGTACACAACAACCCTTTAGAGAAAAAAAGAGTGTCAACTCCACCCAAAACTAGTGACAGGATGGCATCACAGGTGCTGCTGACAGCCTGTGTCACCTGCACCCTTCAGTGGGGATACAGCCTGGGGACCCAAGTCACTGGAATGCAGTGTGGGTGAACGGAGCTGGGTGCTTTGGTTAAGGTCCCAGGTCAGTGTTTCTCATTTAGTCAAGAGGGTTTTCCTGTATGAGGCTGAGCTTCTGGGGTAAGTTAGGGTCCCTAAAAAGTAGACTGGGTCCCCTGATATCGCTGAACCCTATCACTCTTCTCTGGTTGGAAGCAAGCGGTGCTGTGGAAAGACCTCACAGAGAGTGAGGAGAAAACCAAGGGAGCTAAATTCTGCCAACAACCTTGTGAGTGCAAGAATGGATGCCGAGGGCTGGTGAGGGCTCCACAGGTAAAATCGCTTCCCATGAGAAGCCTGGTGACCTGAGTGTAACCCCAGGAGTCCACAGTCAAAGTCTGGAATTCCTCCTGAGCAAAATCAGGTCTGTGAAACAGTGACCAGACAGATCTGGGCCAGTCACCTGGTGGGTCCTCCTCACGGAGATAGTGAGGTCCCCAGAGGAGAGAGATGCTGTGCCACTGTTCTTCTGACAGACAGTCAGCAACATCTGGCCCACACGTTCTGTGATGTCTCCAGATCTGCTTTGAACAAAGAGGCTGGGCAAGCAAGGAGATGGAGGTAAATGAACTCAAATACCAGTTTAGGGCGCCTGGAGTTATGAACTTTGAGGAAGATACAGGCTGAGGACAACTTCTGGAAGCTCCAGTTTTTACTTTGGCACGTACATCCTCTCGTTTATGTTGTCACCAAGAGATTTGTTTTCATGAAAATCCCAAGTAGCTCAGTCCTACCAGCCTCTGTCCCCCTAGAGCCTTCCTCAGTGAGACCAGGGAGCAGGCTACCGTCCTTTCTCAGCAAGACCGGAACCAAAAAGCTATGGATGCATCTTTTATACACATTATTTCAGCTTACAGTAAGGGCGCAATTCATGTTCTGCCCAAATCCGTATAATTACAAAAGTATGCTTAAATCATATCAAATGTCTACTCTGTTAGGCCTCGAGAGAGAGCACGCTGCAGACAAGCACAGGGTCTGCTTCTGTCTGAGCAGGGACAAAGGGTCAGTTCCTGGTCCTGCTTCCCCATGGCTAGTCTGTGGGTGGGCTCTTTGCGTTGTGAATGAATATACTATTTCAGGCAGACAGACAGAACTACACAGACAGATCAACCACACAAAATGGGAGGCTTAGTGTGCCTGATGGTTATGAATGGGAGGAATGAGGAAGAACGGAGCGGGGATCATTCAGCCTCATTAGTCATCACGGAAACCCAAATCAAAACCAGAATGAGATGCTGCTGCCTGTCTGAAGAAGACCTAAAACTAACGGGCCTGACTGCAGCAAGAGGACACAAACCAACCACCACCGGGCCTTTCCTGCGTTGTTTGTGGGTTAGACGGTAACTTTGAAAACATTTAGAAACCTCTAGTAAAATGCACAAAACCATCCAGAGAACAATACACGCTGCTGAGGGCCTGGTGGGACAGCTCTCTCGGGGATAGAAACTTCTGTGGTTACGACAGAAATAGCAGAGGTTCCTCGAGAAACTAAACCAGAACTTCCATAGACGATGCCAGCCCTGAGCTTTGTCAGAGAGCGCTGATGTTGGCACCCCACAGAGACATTTGCAGCCCTAGCTACTGATGCTCTGTTCACAGAAGTAAAGGTGTGGAATAAGACAGGGTACCCGCCAAAAGATATATGAAGAAAATGATTTTATTTGACTAAAAATAAGCATAAAAGGAAAGAAGTGTTTGCAGGGAAATGGATGACACTGGAGAGAGAATGCACAGTAAGATAAGCCAGAATCAGAAAAACAAGTGTGTGTGTGTGTGTGCATGCGTGCACGCGCTCACGCACGTGTATGTGTGTGATATATATGATGAGAAGGCTAAAAGAGAACTACATGGTAGATAGATGGGACCAGAAAGGGGGACAGTATTGGAACCAAATAAGAGCAAATACAACAATACATAAGTATGAGGTCATGACGAAACCCATTGTATCCTACGCCAATTTGAAGGAACTGTTTTTTCTTTTTAATAATTTATTTAATTTTATTTTATATGCATAGATGTGAGGGCGTCAAATGTCCTGGAACTGGAGTTACAGATAACTGTGAGCTGCCATGTGGGCACTGGGAATTGAACCCAGGAACCCAGGTCTGTCTGAAAGAGCAGCCAGTGCTCTTAACCACTGAGCCATCTCTCCAGCCCCAAGAACTGGTTTTTTGTTTGTTTGTTGTTTTTGTTTTTCTTTTTAAACCTCAGATTGTGTTGATCCAAAACCCAAAGCTGTCAACCACACCCCATATATTTTCAAATGTGGCCCTGGTCGTTGGTGCCTTTGACGTTCACCCATAAAGCCACCTTATAAACCCGAGCCCTCATAAATACCACCTATAAACAAAGTGGCCCAAGGTGGTTTTCTAGGACCATTGTTACATCATGTTCTGTTGCCATTTGCAACCCAGAAATTGTCCCACAGTCTTTACTCCTAATAAGGATTAAAAACAATTGAGGGGCCGTGTTATGTTACACGATTCTTAGTAGCACTTAATTGCCCATGCCTGCCAGGATACAGCCAGCCCCCCACGCCCAGCCCACCCCAGGGGCTTCACCGAGGCCTCACCACCCTACTAAAACTTTCCTGATTGGAGGTGTTGTATTATTCATATAATTTTAATAGCATCTCAGCGATTGTTGCGGGAGCCTGATACAACTTAAGTGAATCCTAAGGACAGTAAAGGTAGCTCCTTTTAAATTTTTAACCAGCACAGAAGTATACAAAAGACACATGCTTCGGAAACAGCAGGAGAGAAGTTGAGTCAGTTCAGCTGCCTGCACTGTACCCCAACAACGGTGAAACTAATCGCTCAGAGATTGCCTAGAGCCAAGGTTGTAATGTTTTCAACTTACAGGCCTTTGTCAGGAAGTACTGTAGGAAAAAAAAAAAAAAAAGCAAGAAAATATTCTGTTTTCTTAGACAAGAAGCCAACCGAAAGCAACCGGAGAGGAAAAACACTAACTAGGCCACATGAGGACCCGCCCCGCACTGTGTGTTACCCAGGAAATCACCAGGGGACAAGCTTAGAGGAGGCCATCGCATTCAAGGACAGGAAGCGAGTTTTGTTAAATATACAAATAGTGCTAACACACTAGTAACTGAACCATAAACCCTTCCCGGCGTCCCGTCAGACGCGGTCTATCAGCAGCATTCTACAGGATGATGAAGTGCTTGTTCCTGCTGGTACTTTAGGAAGCTCAGAACAGAATCCCTCCCAAATCCAGATGGTTGGGCCCTTGGGAACTTTCCCTGTAGAACGCCCGGCTGTGGGACAGTGAGATATCTTGGGAAAGGCGGCGTTGAAGGAAGAGGATCCTGAGTAGGATTACGTTTTTAATTTTTTTTTCTTATTATTGGTGGGGGGTTAGGGGGATGGGGGTTATGAAGAAGTTCCAGGGATTGAACTCGGGTTTTCAGACTTGAGCAGCAAGCTCCTTTACCCACTAAGCCCCCTTGCTGACCGTTGATAAATAGTTTGAAGTTTAGTAAGACACAGACAGTAGGAAGCTAAATAGCATACTCTACTGACTGTGGTGAGTAGGGTGTTTAACACCTTATATTAGCGGTGGAGGCCTCTGGGCAGTTCATCTCCGCGTCCTGTTTCTCGGCTCCGCCCTAGTGTTTATTACTGTTCAGCGCTCCTGTAGCCTCTCCTCTCCTCCGCCATCCAGTCAGACACATTCTACCACACATTGCTGACAGCCCACAGTTGTGGCTGCCACCTCCCCCAAAAGGCTATCTGCCTTGGTCTTGGAGAAATTTCCAAAGCTTTTGTTTAATTCTCTAACGCGTTTTCGTGTTTTGCCAGAGTGTGTGTAAATGCACAGAGCGCAATGCAGTGCCCATGGGGGCCAGAAGACGGTGTTGGATCCCCTGGAACTGGAGGAACAGATGGCTGTGAGCTACCACATAGGTCCTCCAGAAGAGCAGCCAGTGCTCTTGACCACTGAGCCACCTTTCCAGACCCAGCGTTTATTTTTTAAACACCTCTTTAGACATTCTGAATTGATGTACCCCAGGTACATCCAGGTACCCCGCTCCCCATCCATATTCCTCTTGTGTCAGGATATCGCTCTGCGGCCAGCGTGCCCACCCCCCACCCTCACCTGCCCCACCCCCATGTCCACCCCTATCTCCTCTCAAGGCCAGGAGCTGCTCTAGAAATCCATCTTCCACCTCCTCTTCGCTGGCTGCCTGACTAGCAGCACTTCACAGACCATGATGGTCTAACTGAGTGGCAACTTGGCTAGTCCGTGTTCCTCATACTCCAGCAACACACAAGTGCTGGTGTTTCTGTGGTTGGACTGTTCTGTAGGCCATTGGCATTGGCTTTAAGAAGATTGTGGTATGTGCGGGACTCACATAAGCAGGTTCAGGCCTGAAGATCAAAAACTAAGGTTTCCCAGAAGAAATTCTGCCTTAAGACTCCAAGTTTCCCCATCCTCTGGGGTTTCTATTAGAAGCAATTCAGTGACTATTTGAAGCCATACCCGACAACAAATTTGCACTGTGTTTTCTGTTATGCATGTATCCCGGAGATAATGTTTAATTTACAAATTAGACATATTAATAAATTAAACATAACAGAGCTGGAGAAATGGCTCAGAGGTTAAGAGCACTGGTTGCTCTTCCAAGGGTCTTTCCTGAGTTCAATTCTCAGCAACCACATGGTGGCTCACAACCACCTGTGATGATATATGGTGCCCTCTTCTGGTGTGCAGGTGTACATGCAGGCAGAACACTGTACACATAATAAATAAATCTTTTTTAAAAAGTGAAAAATAAAGATACATCCCATAATATTGGCTTCCAGAAGTTGGAGCTTGAGGAGGGACCTCAGCCTGTCCCTTTCCACTCTCTATCCCTTCCAGCCAAGAGATACGAAGTTTTGTTCTGACATGCACACCTTATGTGACATACTGACCACAGCCAGGAGATCAACCATAGGCCTCAACCTCCGAAAACCATAGGCCTCAACCTCCGAAAATAAAAGCTAACGTGAGCCTCATGTCTCCACAGTCAAGTGTCCCTATCAGCCACAGAAAGCGAATGGTGTTCTTTCCCTTCCCAGGTTCCCTCTGACACAGCCATCCCATTTTTTTGTCTGGTTTTGCTTCCTTTCTTAGGAACACAAGGGTCACGTGAACACAGCCCCTGTGACACCACGACAGGGTGGAGGCACCATCAGAGTGACAGGCAGTGTAAAACCTGTTTGTGCATAGAACTTTCCCTTGAGTATGTTCTGGCTGTGTGCCGGAACTGCAGGAAGCGAACCCACTCGGAAAGGAGGGTCACCATGGAGCCTCAGCTCCTGCCAAATTTCTACCTGTCAACCTGGCCTGAAAATCTCCACGGCTGCCCAAGCCAGGCCTAACACACCTACCTTCCTCTTCCTTCTACCACAGCTGATTGGTCCAGAGAAGGGAACCCCTGGGCCACCCATCTTGAATGTGTACCTCACAGTGCACATTAAATTTTATTTTTTCATATTTCACAGGTGGGGGATGTTTGAACCCTTACTTATTCTACAACAGGTATTCATTTCCTCTATTTTCAAACTGACTTATAATTTAAACAAACTGCCTGGCTGCTTGATTGTTAGCCAACGTCGGGTTTAGAATGGGTGGTGACGCCATATAGTGGAAGCTTACATCACACAGTATTGCACGCAGACATGGTGTTTTCTTGGACTTGGGTGGGGAGAGGACTCCAAATGTTAGAAATCTAAACCCCTGGTCAAAAGTTGAAGTATATCCTAGAGGGAAAAAAATGACCCAAAAATTTCTGAGCATTATATTCAAAACACTTCTATTTCTAAATACTTGCATCTAAATACCTCTAAATACTTCAGTCCTCTGATTAAGAAGGAACATTTTCTTCTAAATTCTTGCCTGCTAATCAGAAACAAACAACCAACATGCAATCTAGCTTATTCCCAGTAGAAGACTAATCATGACTATCAAGTCATTTGACAGTGTGGTTATTGACTAGAGAATCAAACTAATGAGACCACACCACCCACAAAGTACGTTGTCAGGATTAGCCACCCAGAACCATTATTGGAGGCCTCTGTGGAAAGAACTGTCAGCCAGGAGAGGCTGCCTGAAATATTCTCCACAGAACGGGCCACCCTCAGTCCTAGTGCCTGCCAACGAACACTGAAGGGAAATTGTTCTGCTCTCTCTGGTCACTGAAAACACCGAAATAGCTCAGGAAAACATGACAGAAGTGGCCGGTCCCATCACCTCTCAGTCACCTGAGGAAATGAGCATAATACTCATTGTCTTTGGCTATTTTGTGGATTCTTCTTTCTTCCACCCTCCTCCACTCTTTTTCTTCCACCCTTTCAACCCACTAACACTAGATAAGAGAGAAAAAGGAATAGAAAGGGGGAAAAAAGAGATCCCTGAATAAAGGTAGGTGCCAGAAAGGGGACAATGTTAGCATTAGACTACTTCCTGCTGATTTGGGGCATTGAGTTCCTTGGGGCAAGTTTAATTTTTGCCTTTGGGATATCTAATTTCTTCATGTGGCTTATTTATTTATTTATTTATTTATTTATTTATTTATTTATTTATATTTATACTGTGTTCTGCATGCCAGAAGAGGGCAACAGATCTCACTATAGATGGTTATGAGCCACCATGTGGTTGCTGGGAATTGAACTCAGGACCTTGAAGAACAGCCAGTGCTCTTAACCTCTGAGCCATCTCTCCAACCCCTTGTTGTGGTTTCTTCTATATGCACAACCACTTAACAATCCACAACCAACAACCAACCAACAGCCCACAGGTCTCTTGGGCCGTAGCATTTATATACTCTTTGAAAGTCCTCAAAATCCCAGTCATCACACAATTGCAGAAACTATCTGTAGCTGTCAAAATCACGGCCCTGACAGAGCACAAGGCAAATCATAGTCAGCTGCTCTGGACAGTCTGAAGTACCCCCATATCCTACACCTGGGATTAAAATGGAAACACATTCTTAAAATATTTCTGTTTTTAAAGAAACCAAGATTCCAAAGCTGTCACTATGGTCTATGACTGCGCCTCTCCTGCCATCTCACATGCATTTTAAGTCCCTAAAACGTCCCCCCTTGATTCCTAGACCCTGAGGGTCATTGATGTGAGGGGCTTCTCCATCCCTTACAGGTCCACCCCTGTAGTTCTCGCCTTGTACCTGTTGTAGATGCTGTAGGAAAGGAGCCCCAATCCAGTGGATGAAGAAGCGGTGTGTGTCTTTCAGGTGGACTACATCCTGTGTCATCAACTAGAGCCAGCTTAAAAGTTAAACCAGGCATGATGCTACAGGCCTGCATGCTAGCCCTCCACCATTCAGAGGGCTGAGGCAAAAGATCACCATTTCAAGGCCAGTCTGAGCTTCATAGAAAGTTCCAGGCCACTTCCGCTGTCTACTCCCCTTCTGAGTGACATCAGTCTCTTGGGCCCTCCTGTTACTTAGCTTTTTGGGGTGTGTGGACTGTAGTATGATTATCCTGTACTAGGTCTAATATCCACTTATAAGTGAGTATATACCATGTGCATCTTTTTGGTTTTGGATCACTTTCCCCTGGCAGTGCTACGTTGCCTTGCCTTAGGAGATGAAGATATACTCAGTCCTGATGTGACATGATGTGCTGGGGAGGGTTAATACAAGGTGGGGGAGGGGGAAGGAGGGGGAAGTGAGGGGGAGTGGGAGGACGGGAGGGAGGGGGCATCCTCAGGATGTAAAGTAAATAAACTAATATAAAATTAAACAAAACAAAACAAAAAAAAGTTCCAGGCCATCTAGACTCTCAAAAAAAAAAAAAAACTAATAAATAAAGTAAGAAAAGTTTTAGGAAAGAGATGAGGTATGCCTCAGTGGTAGAGTAGTTACCTAGAATGTCCAAAGCTCTAGATTTAATCCCCAGCATCTCAAAAGAGCAAACAAAATACCAAACAATCTCTCAAGAGACTGAAGAAACTAATGTGCAGAGATTTACTGCACTCCTGTTTTGCAGAGCCCTGAGCTTTCAGCGATGTGTGTGTCACAGTTTGTCTGAGTCATTACTGTGGGTGACATGTCCTCCTCTATCACCCAACACCAACAAGGCAAATTCTTCACCCTCACTGGGCTTCAATCAAATGGAGCAGACAGCAAAATATAGGGAGCAAATGGTGCTTAACTGGGGAACCCCACAGGCAGAAAAGAATTCGAGAAGGAAAATTTAAGTTCAGCTTGCATGTTTTCCCTTCAAAAGTCAAAAGGCAGTTGAGCCCAGGGGTCCTTGGAGTCAGAGAGAACAGAAAGAAAAGTCCATAGACGCTGGTGTGGTAGCACAAGGCTGTCATCCCCCTTGGAGAAGCCAAGACAAGTGTGCACAGAGCCACACCAGCCTGGGATATGGAGCCCCGACAGCATGGCACCTCATAGGCTCAGAAGCCTCAACTGTGTCCCCATTTCTCTCTAATCTGCTAGGGAATGCTTGGAGCAGGGAAAGAAAATGCTATGGATGCTGGGAGCAAGATTAACAGGGTTCCTTAGCCTCTGGGATACATGAATCTTAGAGTCTGCAATTGGAAGACGGTTTCTAAATTGAAAGAAAAAAAAAATCAAATGACAACAACAAACCCATAAGAAGATCTGGCCACATTTGGGAAAGTAATAAGTTTCTAAAGTTACAGTGGGGTGCAAAGGCATTCTGCAGCTCTGAGGGAGCCCACCATGTGCCTTCTCTCCTGTTTTGTTGTTCATCTTCCTATTCCCTCTACCTCAGACACCCTCTTCAGGTTCACACAAAGGCTCTCTCCCTGAGGAAGGCTTTCTGTCTCTCTTGGGTCCACTTTGCCCTTGACTCAGACACTTCAGTGGGCTTACCTGATCCCTATAGACAGGGTGGCTGAAATGAAGAAATGTACTACTCATTTCTGGAGGCTGAGAAGTGGAGGCCACATATGGCACAGCCTCTTTCCAGATGTAGCTGCTTTTCTATGCCCTTGCCGGGTAGGCAGGACAAGCTCCCTCCCTGCCATCCCTTTTATGAGGATGTAAATTCCAGTCTCACAGCCTGATTCCCTTCCTGAAGGTCCCTGTTGGTTATGGCTGGGCTCTGAACCATCCCCTGAAAGTTCATCTGTTGAAAAATTAGCCACACAATGTGGAGTTGAGTGGGCGGGGCTTTAGGAGGTGAGTGGCTCCTGAGAGAAGTGGCATCTTGAATGGAAACCGATCCCCGGTCCTCTGGGAGAGCAGAACACACTCTTAGCTGCTGAGCCATCTCTCCAGAATCTCTGTGAGAGTCTTTCTGACTCAGAGAACGAATAGGATTAGAGATGCCAACATGTTTTGGAGAAGAGTAAAGTAGAGTGGAAAGTGTAGCTGAGAACGGTGAGGTCAATACTGAGCACTTAGGAGGCAGCCAAGAGCAGCAACGATTCCCTTCCTCGGAAACCTGTGCTGGGGGCTCAAGGCCCAGAGTATTAGGAACCTGAAGATGGGAAAGCGTTAAATAATGAATGTGGAAACTTTTGCCTACATCCTCCCTCCCTACAGTGACCCCAGGGCACCGTCCTTTCCCTACTGTGGCTCTAGAAAGTCACAGGGACCCCCGAGCTGGAGAGCCAGCCCTCATGGACATGCTGACAGCTTTCTGGTGGAATGTGTTTTATACCACACACTTCATCAACGGCGGCCCAGGATTATAAAGTTCTCCCAACGCAGAAGCCGACTACAGACTGCTCTCTAGTAAAAAGTCACCAGCTTGAAAGTTCACCCTGCAGCCACGTTCACCCAGACTTTTACTCACCCTCCTAGCAAAGCTCTGCCAGGTAAATTAGTGACAATGGCCGCTGCCTCCTGCCTCCCTCCACTCTGGAGATGCTCTCACTTCCTGGTTTTGCTTCTCACCACTGGAAGAAACTGACCACTTGCCCGATCGATTTTTAAAAAGTAATATATTCCTTTATCCTCTTTAAGACAATCCAACTTGTCCATACCCCACAGACGCCCGGCATTGTCTTTAGATAGCATTAAAGATCAGATCCACAGAGAGAGGAGCGCTAGAGTGTGTTAGACTTCATCAGGAGGACAAACACAAGAGAAATGGTTCCAAGAACAAATAAGTGTCTCAAGGCTTGAGATGTCCCAGCCCCGGCCTGGCTACTGGGCTGTATGGACCTGCAGTGAAGTGGAGCCTCAGCGCAACAGAAGGAAGGCCCAGCAAAGGGACAGGATTGCTCCAGGCTCCCCTCTTGTTGGCTCCAATCCTCTTCTCCTCCGCAATTCCCTCACAGGCACACCCAGAAGTGTGCATTGCCCACCCATCCCCTAGGCGTTCCTAAACTGACTCAGGATTAACAATCACGTTAATACTGAGTTGGGACCTTGGGTTGTGTGGTGGATATAAACACGCTTTTGTTTTGGTCCCAGGTGTGGGATGTGGGGCTGATTCAGGTGGTCCACAGCAGCAGACTATTTGTCTCATGCAGGCTCTGAGAGGAGCTCTCTACCAGCTGCAGATAGTTTGAATCTGAGGACTCTAGAGAGAGAATAAATGCCAGAGCCCAGAGAGTGTGGAGAAAGAGAAAGGCCAAGGCTGTTCCTGCTTCCCCCTTGCTGCTCCTGGTTGCTGTTGTGAGACAAGAAGTTGGAGATCTCCTGAAAGGAAGATTGGACTGGCTCCAAGGAACCCGATGACCCTAATCAGCAGGAAACAGTTAAGAGAACTGTGCCTCTTCTCCTACTAATCCTTTCTCTTTCCTACCTGGTATTGGGGTCTTGGAAGTGACTGGGGTGGGATAGGGAGAAAAAGAAAAAAGAAGCATGCGGACAGGGTTGAAAATCATAAACAAAGAAATAAATAACAGCAAGCTGAGCACCAGTGTCCTCCACCATGAAGGACACACTCTGGCTGTAGATACAGTGTGAACAGCTACCTCCTCAAGCTCTTGCCAACATGACGTCCCTACCATGAGACTGTAGCCTTAAACTCTGAGTAAACCTTTCATCTCTGGGCTGGAGAGATGCTCAGTGATCAAGGCACATGCTGCCCTTGCAAAGGATCAAGGTTCCGGTCCTGGCATCAACATGGTGTCTCACAATTGTCTGCAACTCCAGTTCTAGGCATCTGGCGTCCTCTCTGGTCTCTGTAAGCAGGAGGCACACAGTGGTGTGTACACATAAAGTAAATCTTCATTAAAACCCTTTATTTCCTAAGTTTGCAGGGTGCTTTATCATGACAACAGGAAAGGTAGCTAGAGACTGAAGATAAGGCTCAGCAGTTCAGAGCCATTGCTGTTCTTTCAGAGGACCTGAGTGCACAGATACAGGTACACACAAATACAGCTGTGAGCCAGCTGAAACACAGCTCCAAGGGATTTCATGTCCTCTTATGGCCATCGTACACATGTAGCCTTCATTCTCTGTCTCTCTCTCTCTCTCTCCCACACACACACACACACATGCACACACACACACAGAGAGAGAAATAAATAGATAAATAAATACAATACTTTTAAGAAAGAAAATGCCTAAAGATAGAAGTGTATGTTCATTATTTATAGGTCCAATAAGTAGAACAAAAAATAAAAAGTAAAAAACAGGAGAGGATGGCCATGGTGAAAAGGAAGCAGAACCGTGAGCACCAACCTTCTGTCACTGCGATGAAATACTTAACGTTCAAGGAGAAATGTATATGTGTGCATTAAGAATACTTGATAAAGTAGAAATGGGACTTAACCCTCTGTGGTGGCTAGCCTTTATTGTCACTTGACTGGACTTTACAATCACCTAGGAAGGGCCCCTCTGGATGTGTTTCTGTTTGGGCATTTCTGGGCTGGACATAAGCGTCGTAGCTCTGCCTTCTGGCCACTGACACAGCGTGGCCATTCACCTCACACGCCTGCTGCTGTCCCTTCTCCACAGTAACAAACTGGGTCTCCTGAACCCATAAGCCAGAGTAAGCTGTTCCTTCTGTTGTTTTCCTTGTGGTTTTATCATAGAATAAGATAATAACCAACATGGAAAAATAGTATCAAGGAGTGTGGCTGTCTTGATCAATCTGACAGTGTGGTTCACAAGTGTTTGAAATCAGTCTCCAAAACGAGTTTGGAGCTGTGGGCCAGGCAAGTCCAAGAATTCTCCCACCATTATTAGGGCACAAGCTGAAGCCACAAGACCCCAGACTCCAGACCTGAAGTCCTAGCACTTGGTGTTTGCCCCTTCAGTTTTAGTGGTTTTGTCTAGTCTTCCCTCACTGTGTCTCTATCCCTCTGTGTTTTAAGTGGAATATTTATTTGGTACCATTGTACGTTGGAAGTGTCTGACTTTTCATTTGTAATGGCTGACAATGAGCAGGTGGCCTTTACTCCTAGGGGAGAAAAATGAATTTTGGACATTTGAGCAGTGTTGGAATTGTTAGATGATGGGAACATTTGAAGTTGAACTGAAAATGTGTTTTGCACCACGGGATTCCCATGAGCCAGAGTGGGATGTGATGGTTTAAATGTGGTGTGTCTACAGGGCTGTACAGAGATGTATCAGCATTTGCTCCTAGCACCACATCAGGCTGCCCCTCCTGTTCTAAGGATCCCAGGCCCCCCTCTGGCCTTTGTGGGCGCCTGCACCCGTGTAGAATACAGGTATGTACATTCAAGTGCATACACACACAGACACACGCACAAATTTAAGTGCTGAGTTTATTGAGGCCCAGTGGCTCACACCTGTAAATCCCAAGAGGCTGAGACAGGAGAATTGCCATAAGTTTGAGGCCAGCCTGGGCTAGGTAATGAGTACCTGGCCAGTGTACAGAGTGAGATTCTGTCAAAAAAAAATAAATAAATAAGATGGGATTTTGATGGTTGATATTCAGCATCGACCTGGTGGACATGTAGAATCAGCTAGGAGACACATTTCTGGCTGTGTCTATGAGTACATTTCCAGAGAGGTTTCAATAGGGAAGGAAGAGCCACCGCACAGGCCAGCCAGAGGAGCAGGACACTGAAGTAACACCAACGTTTACCTCTCCTGACCAACTGCTGATGCGGTGACCTCAAGCTCTGTCACAGCCTGCCAGGATGCGCTTCCCTAAGGGGCTTTCGGAAGGTTTCTTGCTGTGACAAAAGTCCACTTAAAGACAACTAAGGAGCCATGCCTGGTCAGAGGCCCCAGAAACCAGGGTGCACATTCTCGATTCTGTCACAGCAGGAAGCCAACTGCCCCATCCAAAACCGAAACCTAGAATTTTTGAAAAGTAAAAGACATTCTAGTGTTCCCATAGGTTCTTTGTCTTCGCTCCGGAGAACTATTTTAGGAATGGCAGCCAAGTGGTGAAGAGATGCAGAGTGAACCTCAGCCGATACTGGATACCGCGGCCTTATTTCTGCTCAGGCTCCTCTGTTAAACTGAAGCTGAGTCTAAGCCATGTCTAAAGGCAGCTCTCAGCTTTATGAGCGCATTTTCTGGGTGGCGTAGGTCAGTGGTAGAAACCTGGCCCACGACATCCAAGGCCGTAGGTTCAGTTCCCAGTGCTGCAGCAGGAAATTAATTAATTGAAATGCCCTCACTCACATAAAATTATTTCCCCCTTTTCACCACCAATATATCAACAGAGATAGGAGGAAAGCAAAATTTAAACATTTAGAGACGGTGTGCATTTAGCATAATGAGGGTGAGTTCAGAAGTTAGCAAGCTGTAACCTGAAGGTCAAATTTGGCCCTAAATAAAGTTTTAGTAGAACACATATATTTGCATATTGCCTGTGACTGTTTTCACTTTGTCACCGGTTTCTCTCTGGGGACTCCTCTCAGCAGTCACCATACCCCACCCCAGTGACCTTTGTCTCATTTGTTAACCAGGGCCACAATGTTTTGCAAAGTTCCTCCACTTTGGTTAAACTATGATGAGTCCAGTAACAATGATAATTTGGTTTCTAGAAGTAAATTAGCTTCTTTCTCTAGATTTTTGTTTTGTTTTGTTTTTGTTTTTCGATACAGGGTTTCTCTACGTAGTCTTGACTATCCTAGACTCACTTTGTAGACCAGGCTGTCCTCAGACTCACAGAGTCTGCCTCTGCCTCCCTGAGTGCTGGATTACAGGCGTGTGCCACTGTGCCTGGCTCTTTCTCTAGATTCTTGACTCCCTGCTCCAGAGGACCCTAACAATGGCCACCAGGAAAGATGTTTGCTAAATTCCTGATATCCTTAACTGTGTGTGCACCAGTTTCTCCTAGCAATGGCCACTCTCAAGTCCAAAACATAAAATAAATTTTAAAAAATGGAAATTCTTTTAATCCTTCCATGTGCGCCCTTCAGGCCTCTGTCTCCCCGGAGCGTAAGCAGCCAGCTGGCTCTGATTGTCATAGAGATGTCCTCTGCCTGTGCTGTCCTCGGTGCTCCCAGCGCCCTTTCTTCTTGTTGGACTTGCACACTGCCATCAAAAACACTCAGAGGATGCACACGAAGTGTGGTACAGGAAACGAGCAAAATTCACTGCAGACAGAAGTGGGACCTCCAGAGTGAGAACAGACAAGAACCAAGGAACCATTCTCACAGCATGCCTCTCAGGCAGGCCTTACACGGTGTCTAGTTTCTAATGGGAACACCTTCTCCTGAGGGCCTTTCCTGTCTGGATGACTGACATGTCCACCGGGACAGGCCGGGGATATGTTCTTGCTCTTCATGAGAAAGCATCAGTTAGGTAGTAATCTTATAAGATTTAGATAATTAACTATTTATGGCCTTCCATGATGCTCACAATGTCTCATCTCATCCCGGACCAGAGATCTGCCCCGTGTCTCTTCCTCTGACTGTTCTTAGGGGTTCTGTGGTTCCAGGTCCTCAGTTTTACACTCTGCTCAGAACTGACTGGAAACCAATCCTGCTTTAGTCGCAGAGTTTGTGTTGAAAAAAACAAAGGCTCTTCTGACCCCCTTCCCTACAAACTGGAAAACAGGGGGAGGAGGTGTAGAAGAGACAGGTTTTTATTCATGTCTGAAACTGAGAAAAAAAAATGATAATGTCCATCTCAAAAAAGATGTCTCATTTTCCAAAAAGAAGGAGTCTCAGGGACTTTATATGACCATGGGTAGGTCTAGATAGCCTCACTGCCATGGCCTGGGCTGGCAGAGCTCTTTGTCTTTAGGCCTGTTGAGCAAGGGCCCTTTATGTGTCTCTGATGGCTGAAGGGAGGTTCACAAATGCTTTTTAGACGTTAAAGTGACTCCTGTGGACGAGTACAGAAAACCGCAGCCAATCAGAGTGCACAGCTGTGGACTCCATTCCCAGTGGCTATTTCTACAAGGCAGCTCCAGCACCTAAGGCTCAGGGAACACGGAATAAGGGCTGCAGAAATTATAAGGTTATCAGAGCTGTGAGATTTTTGTCTCCTGGTAATGTCAGAAGCTAGGACCGGAAGGAGAGGAAGGTGGGGGCTACGATCAGGATGTAAAGTAAACATATAAATTTAAAATAAATTTTAACAAAAGAAGCTACACTTATAAAGTCTCACCAACACGGCTACCCAAATGTGAGCTGAACAAGGGTGACACTAAGGGCCATGACAAACTGGACAGACGGGTCTTCAACCCTACACAAAGAACTACAGGCAACTAAGAAATGCTGAAAGCAGGAGAAATAGTCTTCCCCGGGGAACAAGACACCAATCTGTGCCAATAACATGTGTGTGTGTGTTTAAGCATGTATGTACAAGTGATATGTATATATACGCCCATAACAACTGATAAAAAAAGAGGACATAATTTAAAAGAGAGAGAAGAGGGTTATATGGAAGGGCTCAGAGGGAGGAAATGAAGGGAGAAATTAGATAATTATGTTCTCAAAAAAATAAATAATAATAATAATAAAATGTCTCCTCTGTCCATCAGGGCCCTCATTCATTTTTTTCAGCAAGGGATCAATGCTGCATTCAGTTATTGCAGAAGTCTGAAGAAGCTAAAATATGTACTGGCTATCCACTTAGAATAAGTTTCCTGTGCCCAGCATGCCGGAGAGTGAGAGGCCAAGTGGAGCCTTTTGATTTTAATGGTTTTTTTTGGTTTGTTGTAGTTTTCTAACAGCTCCAGTACTTACTGCAATTTCTATTGTGGCACTAAATCCTGTTCTAGATTTTAAACCAATGCCACCGCCACCCTGGTAAGAGAGGCCAGCTTACCTTGAACTTCATTCCCCTCAAGAACAATAGATGCCATTTAAAAGCTGGTACTTCTGTGGAGAAGACACAGCGCAAAGAGAGATCTTAGCAGTGGGATCTGCATTTTGAGCCTGACCAAAGGAGCCAGGTGAGCCGGTAGTTTGAGCCAACTACTTCCATTTAGCATGAGAACCTTCTACAAGTATCTATACAATTCATTGAAAAAAACAAACAAACAAACAAAAACAACCACAACTACTTATTTACTGAAACTCAGACAGAAGCAAGTGGAGCATCAGGAGAAAGAGCTAAGTCTACAGTCCCCTTTCCACAACCCCTTAAGGTGGTTCTGGGCCCAAGTGAAGGCCTTTCGTGAGGATCTAAATCACTAAATCTTTCGGGCCTCCATTATCCAAAGGACACTGAGTCTGTGAAATCCCTTCTGACCCACCTACGTGAGACTTTGTCAAACTGAAGATGAGATAAAAAAGAAAAAGGCACCCTCGTGACTCCCACTTTTGAGCCTCTGCTTTTCGGGTTCTGGGCCTTTCACCCTCAGCTTTTCTACTGAAAAAAAAAACAGCCACCAAGACAGCCCCAGCAGGGGCTGAGTACCTCCCTGCCCTGTTCCAAGTCTCACTTTGCTCAACATAAATGAATTATTAGCTAATTACATAGCATTCCAAGGCTGCAGAAGCATGAGCCACAAGGCCAGCCATTTGCTCCTACAAACAGGAGGATGATTAAGGCTCATGAATTAAGAGTTTTCATGATTCAAGATGTTTTCTGCCTTAAGATAATTAATAATCTTGATTTTATTCCTTCACTGAATAAATGTACTTATTTCAAGGACAGTAAATCTCCCCAAATCCAATAGCAATCACAATAAAAAGATTTCTAATAGAAACCTTCTGCTTCCTTTCTGATTAAAAAGCAATTTCAGTTTTTAGCAAAAGGAAAAAAAAATCTATAATGAGGGTTTGCTTTTACCATAAATGCTCACCAATCCTCTAACTATATCACAAACCAGCGGCTTACAATGTTTCTTCTTAAAGTCACAAGGAACACCAGGGTCTCCTCTTGAAAGTCTTATTCTCATTATAAGAGAATTTAAGTACAATCTCGTGAGGAAGCTCAGTGACAGTTTTTTATTAGAGTTTAAAAGAACTCCAAAGCAGCCATGCTGTAATGTCGGCAGCTGCCTGGAGGATGGGACAAGAGCATAGGAAGAGAGAAATCCGTGTCATGAGGCATGGAGGTTGGACACGTGGGGGACAATGCAGGGAGATAGCTTTTGTTTAGAAAAGATGAAGAAAAGGGGAAATGAGGCTTTTCAGAGTAATTCGGAGGCATGCTCAGAGTAGGGGGCAGGTGCCATGTAAGGAGCATATGCGGTATAGGAAGCATGCCCAGCGTAGGGAGCATGCGCAGTGTAGGAAGTGGTGGTGGAGAAAAGGAAGAGCACAGTTAAGAGATAATTATTCCTCCCATCTCTATAGCGTTGAGTCCTCCCATCTGAGGGCTGCTCCCTTGGCCAGATGTCTGACCGGCTCAATTAGGGTAGCTCAAAATGTTGAGCCTCCACCCAGGCCGCCGCAATAGTTTTCCCTAAGGGGCCCCCACAGAGGGTCCCAGTTACGGCAACTGTACCAAAGCCTCAGTGGGTTTCTTCCACAATCAGCAGAGTTGAGAGTTTTGTTTTAAATTTCTTTATTATTCATACGGTATTCTGCCTGCATGTACACCTGCTGCCAGAAGAGGGCACCAGATCTCATAGATGGCTGTGAGCCACCTTGTGGTTGCTGGGAATTGAACTCGGGACCTTGGAAGAGCAGCCAGTGCCCTTAACTTCTGAGCTATCTCTCCAGCCCAAGAGTAAGTTTTAATGTGTCCACAGTTGGTTTTTCTACCCTTGTGACAAAGAAACCATCTGAAAGGGGGAAGTGCTTACTATGACTATGGTTTCAGAGTTGTCCGCTGAAGATCAGTCAGATCTGTTTATGCCTGCGGAGAGACAGAGGGTATCCTGTGGCAGAAGGTACTCACCTCATGTGGCTAGGGGAGGCACGGGAGGGGAAAGGAACCCAGAGATTCAGCCTCCAAGCACCCCCACACACAGATACACTCACAATAATCTACTTCCTCCAACTAGGTCGTGCCTCTGAAAGTTTACAACATATCACAATAATACATCAGCTTATGAATCCATCAAGAGATATATCCATGAAGCAAGTGAGAGACCTCATGATACAACCATCTCTCAATGACTGGCCCACCAGAGGGGGACCAAGCCTCTCACGTGAGCTTTGGAGAATGTTTCGGTCACATCATAGCAATGTAAACATGAGAGTAATTTGCAACACAAACTAAAGTCTATGAGAAAATTGCTTGTAATTTATACCGTGAATCAAAAGAGCTGAAAGATATTTCTCCTGAAGGTTTTTGAGTTTTACTCTAAAGGAGTTCTTCCACCTTCTTCAGCCGTCCTGAAGTTCAGTGAAATCAAGAATATGCACTCAGTGAATATTCTGAGAGAAGGGAGGGGAGGGAAGAAGAGGAGGGGAGAGGACTAGGAAGGGGAGAATGGAGGGGAGAGGAGAAGCAGGGGAGGAGACTAGAGGGAGAGGAGGGAAGAAAAGGAAGGAAAGAGGGGACCCTTGGACATTTTTCCGAACAGCATCCCCCAGTTAAGCTATAAAGTGCTGAGCCAGCTAAGGGCGCCATTCTTCCTAGGGATACACACTGTTTCTAGTCGAGAAGATGAGTCAGGACTCCTGAGGACAATTTAGAAACAATGACCTTGTGATTCTAGATCAGAAATCCCAGCACCTTGTTGAGGCCCCAGAATAGCATATTCCACTGAACAGCACAGGCAAGCTGAAACCCAAACAGCAAAAAGCGCCAACGGAAAGAGCCCACAGCGTTTTGAATTATAAAGAAAGCCAACATGTTTGATTTCATTCTTCGCCTAGCTCCAGTTTTTTATTACATATTGTCATGTGTATATAAATATATGTGTAGCTCCGAAACCCACGTACTGGAACCTGATCTAGTATGAACATTTTAAGAAAGGGTCCCTTGGGCCAGTGACACAGCACAGAGGGTGTGAATTTTCCTCTGCATGGGAGCACCTTTTGCTGCTGAGCAGCCAAGGAACATAGCACAGAACATGGCATCATCTCGGGTTTGTGGGTCTGGACGCTAAGGCGGAGCTGTGTCGTCTTTGCTTTAGTCCTGACTTCACAAAGACATGGTCCTTCCTCTCATGGAGGGTCAGAACTCCGGCATCTCCAGAGGGGTCGAGAACCACTCTTCCCTTCCTGCAGATGCTGTTCTTCTAGTCTTTTATAGCTTCGTCCATAGATATGTCGCTGAAGATATGTCTGCGGCCTGAAGGAAACTCCCAGATTGTTGTCCCTTGGCCTGCTTCCCTGTCCATGGAGAACCCACCCACAGCCTTAACACCTTCTCTTCCATCTCCCTTTCCCCCAGCAGCAAGACATCCTCTAGAGCACTCTGCTGGAGCTCCCCTTCCCACCAGGAGCACTGTGATGGAAATCCTCTTCCCACTGGGAGCACTCTGATGGAGATCCTTTTCCCTGCAGTTGGGAAATACTTAAAAACAAAAAGGGAGTATGAATGGGCCTTGCCCTGTGCTCTTCTCTCTCTCAAGAACCACAAGCATAGTATCTACTGTGAAACGCCTATAAAGAGTTGCCAAATAGTTTGCTCTGTCTTTTAGCTGCTGGTGACAGAAGATTTAACTTGTTGCCCCATCTTGGCTAAAACAGGAGGCCTACATGTTTTAACACGTGATTTTCTCTGTTGTAACAATGACATGAAACTCTGAGCAGATGTTATCAGCAAGCATTCTGAAGTAAGCCTGGTCCCAGATGCCCACGGTCCTGCAGAGCCTCTCGCTGTCCAGCTCACCCACATGCTCCCCGAAGCTCCTCTGATAAACAAGCCCAGCGCATGGCTGCTGATGCCCCTTCCAGCGCATGTATTACAATGCTTCCATTCCCATTAGCTAATTGGATTAATGGGATGGACTACTTCAAGAATCAAATCAGCAGTTCCCTGGGAAGGGCAAGTTATTTTTGAAGCTCTCAGTTCATAAAAATCTCATTGACCCCCCCCCCCTGCAATCTCTCCTCAGTGCCCTCTGGGGCCTGAATGATGTCGGGAGAGGCCAGGATGAGACAGGGCTAAGGCCCAGTTTCTAAGCGAGGTCTGGGCATTGTGAAGCCCCTCCCACCTGTGAAGGGCCACAGGGCCGCTGCCCTGAGACCAACTGAGATCACATATACGATTGGGAAGGTACAAAGATCTCCCCATAGCCCACCGATAACAGAAGGCCACTAATAGCTTCTGAGAAATGGCAACTCACGCGTTAATATATTAATGTCTGCTGTGCCATGCTGTCTCTACCTTCCCTGCTTCTAACATCCATTCTGTGCGGGCAGGAACCAGCTGGTGGTCATCCCCAAACATGCCTGTCCCCTTTTAGGGAGTAATCAGAGTTTCACTTTAAAGCAAAAAAGAATTGTCCAGGAAGAATGGTCACAATGCCAGGTCAAGGAAAGGGAGGGGGACAGCGAGATGGCTCCTCAAATGAAGGGTGCCACACAAGCCTGCCAACCTGAGTTCAAGCCCCCAAACCACCTAAAGGTAAAGAGAACCAACTACAGTGTTGTCCTCTGACCTCCACTTATGCGTCACAGCACATGTGTGTCCCATAGTATCCCCCATACAGAGAGAGAGAGAGAATCCCCCCAAAGTGCTCACAGACCTCAAGAACAGAAGCTCCAGTAGGAATTCCTGAGTCACTGTTGGGCCCAGCCCAGGGTAGAACATCTGAGAATTACTCCAGAGAACCCACCCAGGACCCCACTGTGCTGAGTGAAGTCAGGAGGAGAGAAACATCTTCCTTTGACAAGCCCCTGCTGTGTAGAGGAGACTGTGGCCTGGGCTGCAATCACAGGATAAGGGGATGGAAGACAATCTGTGTTCAGCGGTGCCCTCCAGTGGTGGTCAGCGTAACTGCAGAGCTGCCGACAGCATTTAAGATTTTTTTTCCCCCTCACTGAAAGTTTGGAATAACTCAGAAAAGAATACTAAATTTTGGAGAGGAACCGTATGGGAGGTAAGCTTTTAGAAACTTCCTTTAAGTTTAAAATGTTCCAAAAAGTCCACAGATCTTTAAAGAAGGCACCGACCGTAAGAAGAAGACCCTTGTGAGGGGAACACAGGTCAGTGCGGACTACCACACACGTGAAGTCCAGCTGCCAGGCCGGCACACAGGCAACAGTCGGTTGGTTAGGATTAAACGTAGGATGAATTCAGTAAGGACCAAGGCCTGCGTGAAAGGAGGCTGAACTTGGGGCTAGAGAGATGGCTCAGTGGTTAAGAGCCCTGTCTGTACCTCAAGAGGTCCTGAGTTCAATTCCTGGCCACCACATGGTTGTTAAGAAAGGCTTAACTTTTTAGCCAGCGTGAGGTCCACCGACACCTAAGCTGTGACGGATGGAACGTTTCTCCACTCCCAAGGAGCCAGCATCCAGAATGACACCTAGCGCAATGACACTTGATCCAATCAAGAGAGGCACAAAGTGCACATAAATGCGTCACACAGCTGTCCCCCAATATACAGTCACGCACCCTATAATGGCATCTCAACCAAGAACCCCCAAAGCTGCTGTGGCTTCAGAAAGTTATGACTGACGGAGATTGCGTCACAGGGGCCGCGCTTGCTGGTGTAACTCGTCTTTGACCTTCTTTCTAGAAGCAGTCTGCATGCACACTGCTAACGGCCGGCTAGTTCCAAGCTGACCTTCGATCTAGACGCTATCATCAACGGTGGGCTCGGTGTTTGCGAGCCCTCCCCTGCTACAGAAAAGAGATCCGACACACGGGCTGCTCCTGCAGAGGGCCCAGATTTGGGTAACTTCAGAATTGTATCTGATGCCCTCTTCTGGCCTCCCTGGGTATTGCATGTGTATGCTACAGACAGATGCAGGCAGAATACTCCTACACGTAAAATAAAAATAAATCTTCTTTAGTGCTACGCTTTATTGTTGACACCTGTTTGTTATGTGTGTGCACGCACCATGGCCTGTAGGTGGAGGTCAGGGGACAAGCTTCAGGGGTCAGTGCTCTAATGCCACCCTGTGAGTCTCAGGGATGGAATCCAGGTCACCAGCCCGATGATTCCATCTCTGGTGCTCTGTTAAACTGGGTGCCCTGTCGCCAAGCAGAGCTGGCATGAGCACACTCAGGAAGGAACCCGGGCTATCTGCAAGTACACCCCATCTGCTGGCTCGTTCCTGAGGAGGCTCCTGCTGCCGCCTGCCACAAGTGTGTGCTTGGAGAACCGGCAGCCCACAGCACGGCTGTAGAGACTGTCGCTGGGATTGAGAGCTCCCTTCTGCCATTCACCGCTGGAGGATGCCGGCCTGACCCTCAAGCAGAGAGCAATGGGCATCTAGTCTCAGGGTGCAGCCTCCCTAGCTGGCCTCAGCAGAGTGTGAGGAAATGGCATTTTTAACAACCGTTGTCTTGTCTGTTTCTGGGGACAGTAACTAAGTGACTTCCAGGCCCCCCAATTCAAGATCTATGTGACCTTCTATTCCTCTGTGTCTATGGCTTGGTATTTGTGTGATGTTTAAAAGAAAGAGGGACTGGAGAGGTGGCCCGGCAGTTAAGAGCGCTGGCTGATCTTCCAGAGGTCCTGAGTTCAATTCCCAGCAACCACGTGGTAGCTCACAACCATCTGTAGTGAGATCTGGTGCCCTCTTCTGGCGTGCAGGCATACATTCAGGCAGAACAATGTATAAATAATAGATAAATCTTTAAAAAAATAATAATAAAGAAGAAGAAGCCCGCCTCATGCTATGTTTAAATACCCAGGCCCATCAGGGCATTTCTGCAGCAGCAGACACTGGAAGATGTCAGGAAATGACACCAAAGTCTGGATGTAGAACAAAACATAAAAAAGACTTCTTTGAGATGAGCCCGGAGAAGTTTGAGCATGAGCCAAAACTGGGCGGCGACAAGCCTCTATTTCTAGTTTCCACTCTCTGCTGGCAGCACAGTCTGAGGAAAGCATGCACAGCCGTCTTCACCCAGCCCAGCGTGGGGAGACGGTGGTCTCCAGGCCCGAGGTGGGGTGGCCTTTCTCTGACATGCTTGAGACCAGAAGTGCATTAGATGTGGTGTCTGTGCACAGCACAGACACCATGAGTGGCTTGGGACCATGGCTCACGCGTGACCACAAAATTTATTAGATGTTCTGTATACATATACACATCACCCAACGTTACCTGCATACACTTTTTTTTTCTTTTTGAGACTGTTCTTCTCACTGTGTGTCTCTGGCTGGTCTGGAACTCATAGAGATCCTCCTGCCTCTGCCTCCAGAGTGTTAGAAGTAAAGGCATGCACAGACCCTCCTGGGGAATTGGCTGGTCTTGTCTCTGAAACTAGATAACCACACAACATTGCCATCAAAAAAATTCACACTTGAGAACCACACAATCAATCTGCTCAATAAATAAAATCTCATTAACATTTTAAGTAAGTGTATTATTTTGTGATTGTGTTCACAAATGCCCTTGGGGACACACCTATAACCAACCAGGGCCTCATCCAGGTGGCTATGAACAACCTCCCAGATCCCCACAATACCAGTCACTTGCTTGGGCTCTGGGGTCTCACGCCTGTCCGCGACCCACTTGTCTTCACATTAAGCAGTCAGGCAGGCCGTAATCAGCCTGACTTCTCCCTCTGACTCTTGACTCGACAATTAGGAAGGAAGACAAGGAGGAGCTTGAAGGTTTATGTTACAGCCATTATTTTTCACTCGGGGTTCTATTTTGCATCTTTGTCTAATATCCATACATTGAGGGATGGTCCAAAAATCCCCAAGCGGTTTCACTATTAGGGCCGGCCGGGTTATTTTATCCTAAGCATGGTGAAACACTGCCATCAAGTGGTCTTTTCGAGTCATCACAGGCCAGGCTTCTCAGCCGTCTCCTGGGTGAGCTAAAATTTGAAAAATTAGTTGAGATAACAAAGCCCCTGCCCTACCGCTTTCCCTAAAAACATATATTTATATTTATAGAAATATATTCACAAGGCTAGAGAAACTATCTCAGTCAGTTAAGCACTAGCCTTGCAAACATGAAGATCCCATTTCATTCCTAAAGGCTTGTTTTTTTGTTTGTTTGTTTGTTTGTTTGTTTGTTTTAAAGCCAGGTATGGTAGTGTAAGTCCCATCACTGGGGAGGGAAAAGGGGAGAAAGGGACAGAGAGGGAAAGGGAGGGGCAGTGGGAGGGAGAGAGAGAGCACACCACAGGGTAGAGACCGCTTAGATTCCTCCTGGTGCCTGTGTTTGTCTGCAGGGCGCTGGGTGCTTCTGGATGCTCAACCAAGAGCCTGCATCAGGTCCTTACCCATGCCTGTGCTCTTCCCAGCATGCTCTCCTGTTTCCAGTCTTAAGGGGCTCTGTTCCCAAGTGCTCAGTGCTCTGACTCGCTTTAGCATTTACTAATTCGGCAGCAGCCAAGGCCTGAGGCTAAGTTCCGGAATGCCTGCCAGGTCCTCTGATGTAGAAAAGCCCTGTCTCACCCACGGGCTGAGATATCACTGAAACGGCTTCAACTGCCGGAAGGACATGGATGTTCCTACCACGGAGATCATGCTGTTCCTTGCCATGAGGGTCCACTTTACACACAGCATTCAATTCCATCTCAACTGCACTCAGAGGCAGAATGCCTCTGCCCCTTGCTGAGCATTTGTGGTTGCCACACACAAGGCCAGGCTGATAAACAACTTCTTCTTGGAAATAAAAAGGGAACCACCTTACAAATTTACTGGAGCAAAATAGAAACATATGAGCACCGGGTATATAAAAAGCATATTGCCCAAGAGCTCACAAAATGGGTGCTGCACCCTCACCCATAAAGAGGAGGACGTAATACTGTCATCTCACTATTTGTTGTATGCCTCAAAGACCCACAGGCAGAGAACTTCCACCTGCCCCAGAGGCTCGGGGTCTGCTCATTACTCACCCTCACTGGTGTCGTGGCCTACTCACACTACAGTCCGCTCATCTGGCCATCCATCATCTGAACCCATCATCCATCCATGTAGCCACCTGAGAGCACCCAATTCTGCTTGTTGTCGATACAGCATCTACAGTGATCCTGAACCACACTTCTGGAGTTCAGCTCTGACCCTGCAGTCTGACCTTGAAGGCAGAGCCTCTAATTCCTGCAAAACCCCTCTGCATCTTTAGTAGCCCTCTGCCTGCCTCCACGCAGCATTTCAGTACTGCTTAAACTTTGATGTGTCCTCTTTAACTCTTTGTGGCCATCCGTGGGTAGATACATAGATAAATGATAGCTAGGTAAGTAGATAGATAGATAGATAGATAGATAGATAGATAGATAGATAGATGACAGATAGATAGATAGATAGATAGATAGATAGATAGATAGATAGATATAAAGATAGATAGATGACAGACAGGTAATAAAGATAGATAAATAGATAGATGATTTATAGATAGATCGATAGATAACAGATAGATAATAAAGTTAGATAGATGATAGATAAATAACAAAGATAGATAGATAGATAGATAGATAGATAGATAGATAGATAGATAGATAGATAGACAGACTGTGTGATGCATAATTTGTGACCTAAGAGTTAATGCTAGTGATTAAGATTAGAATTAGAGAATCTGTATTTGCCTCAGCCCGCTATCAAGGGCAACAAGGACAACAGGGCACACTTCAGCCAACAAAATGAACAGAGCTGTAAATGTACTGTTAGCCAATAAATTCTGACATCATGAAAAGATGCAAGCATGTCTGTTTCTGACAGAGCGTGCTCATAACATCTACCAAATGAGAAATTCAGGCTGACACACACTGGCAAGATGATGACCTTCAAACTGGCAAAATGAGCACAACTTTGCAATGGCAGCCAAGAGAACTAACAGGAGGAGTTCTTACGGAGATCTTATGGTTTAGCCCAACTACAAAGTGTCTCCAGGGTAATGACTGTACTTTACTGCCATAAGAAAGACGGTGCTAACGGACACGGGCTCAGCATTTCCTTTGGAACGTCTTCCTAGCCTGTGCTGCCCGCGTGTGCTCTGCCGTGGCTATTTCAGCAATCCATGTGCATGCCTTTGCGTGACTGTGTCAGTTACTTGCACCACTTCACATCTCTTTGAACTCCAATATTATCAGACAGAATAATTAAGTTTCGGCTGCATGAAGGCAGTGGCTGGGTTTTCCTTAATTGGTAGTTGACAGATCTCATTGGTTATGTTGCGTGTTTTAGCTCTTTTGTCAAATATGGACCAAGTTGAGCTCCTTCAAGGAATTATTATCTTGTTTTCAATAATATGAACATAGATGTTTACAACGTTTGACTTTAATGAATCAATCAAATAGCTGTTTTTTTTTTTTTTTTTTTTTAATGGAAAATGAAAAGGCCAGAGTCTATACTAAGAGGGATGTAGAGTTAGAAAATTTTCAGACTGGCATTTGAGAGATGAGGCCCCTCATATGAGTCCTTTATACATACATACATTCATCGTACGTAATACATATACATATCATACATACATTATACATACATACCTACATACACATACATACACATTATGCATGCATATAAGATGGGGAAACTGAAGCCCAGAACAATAGAATAGCTGGCCATTCATATGTAGTGGCTATAAACATGGTTTTGCTTTGGCCCCAGGTGTGGGATGTGAGACTGATGGTCCACAGCAGCAGACTATTTGCCGTGTGCGGGCTCTGAGAGGAGCTCTTTGCTAGTGTAAATCTGAGGACTCTGGAGAGAGGATAAATGCTAGAGCCCAGAGGGTGCGGAGCTCTGAGAAAGAACAAGGCTGCTGCTTCTTCCCCCTTGCTGTTTCTGGTTGCTGCTGTGAGACAAGAATTTGGAGATCTCCTGAAAAGAGGACTGGACTGGCTTCAAGGAACCCGACGACCCTGACCAGCAGGAAGCAGCTAAGAAAGAAATCTGTGTCCCCTCTCCCACTAACACCTTGTCTCTCCTATCTGGTGTTGGGGTGTTGAAAGGGATTGTTAAAAGAGAGTTTTCTTAAGTACGCCAACATTCATAAGTCTGAAGTATTGGCTGGGAGCCTGGAGTCTGAGCTCCTGCTCTCACTCAGGGCTTTCCAAGCTTTGAAATGCCGGAGCATCCTCTGTATCTCGCTGAGTTTCAGTTTCCTCCCCAGCAGAATGCTGAGGGTGGACAGAGGATATCTGTGATGTGCCCACTTCCCGACAGCCCCTCCCGTGTGCTCACCGCTCTGTATTAACTATGAATCAGACCCACTGACTTGCAAAACAGAAACTAGCCACATCCTCCCAGCACAGACTTCCTCGCCCATTGAATCTACGGCTCTTGTCCAGGGGGCTCCAGATGTACAGCAGCTTCCCCCACAGCTGGCCTGACCCCAGGCTACCTTTCTACTGATAAGCCCCTGTGGCAGTAAGGTCAAAACTCCCCGCAGCTGGCACTCTTTCCCCAGCAGTCTGCAGCTGGGAATAGGTGCACATCCACTCCTAAGCCCAGACAGAAAGAACAGTCCATCCCGGGGATCACCACTGCTTCCATCAGAAAAGCCAGGAAAGCTACCTAAGCGCCCTTGTGCAGAGCCCACAAATGAGCCTGAACATGGCATGTGCCCTCACTCAAGGCTGTCTATTCCATCCCCAGAGAAGGAGGAGAAGCTGAACCTGTGCTAGGCAAACCTCGCTGGGATATGAGCACCTGGTAAATCCTGCTGGGTAATGGGGCCCCTGAGAGTGTCCTAGCAGCACCCTGCCCTAGTCAGGGTAAATGACCCCCACCACCACCACCACCCCCCGCTACAGGCTAAAGTGGCATTTGAAAGGGCTCCTCCAGGCTTCCAACCTCCAGATCACCCACTTTCACCTCCTCCCTGGACCTTGACCTTTCTCCTAGTTTCTAACCCTTGTCCTACCTTGTTCCCAGCTTCCTCTGCTTAAGAAAACTTTGTTCAAGAACCGCAGAGACAGCCTTGTGGATAAAAGCATTTGTCAGGAAAGCTTGATAATTTGAGACTGTGATCTGTAATCCTGGCACTCTTATGGCACAAGAGAAGAGAAGACAGTGTAGCCCAGAAGCCCACCAGCAAACTTGCCTGGAACAGACACAGAAACAGCAGAGACCCCACTTCAAACAAGGCAAAAGACAAGAGCCAACTCTCGAAGCACACACATGCACACAAGACCCCTGAGAACCGGACTAAATGCCCTTTCTCTGGGAACTAGCCCTTTGTCCAAAAGGCTACGGGAGGAGAAAGACCACAGTTATACCCATCCATGGTACCTGTGACCCACATCAATGACCAGCATGGCACAATAACCCTAGTGGTTCTGTAACGGCACACATACCTTGGCGGCAACCAACAGCTCTCTAATTGGACTTAAGACCCACTCAACAAAAGGAATAGCTTGCGCAGATAAGTGTTGTCCTCACCCCTCATCAAGGGAACTTCTTGAGACCATTACAGAAAACCGCAAGCAATCGAAATGTGGAGTTGCAGAGCCTAGTCCCAATGGACATATGCACAAACACTCCCACACCTAAGGCTCAGGGAGCCTTGCAGAAAGGGAGTGAAGAGATTGTTAGAGCCAGGGTATCAGGGAGTTTGCTGTGAGAGTGTGTCTCCCCACAACATCAGAAGCTGTACCTTGAAGTCTCACCAACATGACTGCCCAAATGATCACACAAAACCTGGATAGGGAAACGCCCACAGGGCCTCAACACTACACAAAGAAGTGTAATCAACCGAGGAAAGCTGGGTGCAGGAACAATGGTCCTCCCCAAGAAGAGCACACCAAGTGTTTGTCCAGTGCCAATGGGTCAGCCCTGAAACCATATGTACAAAACGTATAAACTCAGCAGGCTATACGTAGAAATGCATATGTATGTATGTATGCTTATTTCTTTATTTCTTTATTTCTTTATTTCTTTCTTTATTTATTTATATGCATGCAATAACAATCAAAACAAAAGAGGCCATGAACTTGAAGGAGAGTGGAGAGTGGTTTTGGGGAGAGTTTAGAGGGACAAAAGGGAAGGGAGAAACATTGTAATTGAATTATAACTAAAAAATTTTAAAAGAATACCACAGGCTCTATCATAAGGAGAAAAAGAGACAGAGACAGAAAGACACACACGGAAAGAGAGAGAGAGGAGAGATAGCTGTGGGAGAAATCTCAGCAGACGTCTAAGTTGTACAGAGCACAGCAGTGGGGCCTCACAGCAGGGAAGAGACTGAACTTGAGTCCAAGCCCTGTTGCAGGTGTTTGCGAAAGGTGCTGACCTCTGCGCTATGACAAAGGTCTTTCTGCCAGAAGCTGTGACTCCCAGAGCTGTTGTCACCTTTTTCAAATGTGTCCACCTAGGAGAACACTCTCTCCCAAAATGTACAGGGAGGCCAGCAAGGTTTGAGCTCTGGGGACCCTTCCTCTCCCATTCCAAGGAGGTGTCCTGCTCAAGAGAACACTGTTCCCCATGTGAAAGCATAATTATTGCTGGAAGGCCTGAATCAGAACATCAGGGCATCCACTCATCTGCAACCGTAAGCCTGTGCCCCCTGAGCAGGTGCTAAGGCTCCAGCCTACCCGGTATCCCCCGTGTTTCCCCAGTGGGTGCAAACCACTTCACCTGTGGTTTGCAGGGCATCTCCCACACCCTCACTCACTGAGAGACCAAAGATTTAAAAATCAGTGGCTATTATTTTAAAGTTTAAAGCATAAGCCTGACTAAGGCCAGCCAAGTGAAGATATGTCCAGCCACCTTAGGGGAAGAATTAGCCTTCATTCTTTCCTGCCTACTAGAGATACAGTTGCTAGGAAATCGGCCCATCCCCCTAGGAAGGGAAGCCAGACCATTAATGGTGTGGAGGCCTTCCTATAGCCAATCAATTCAAAATGCAATATCCCCTTTTGTGTTTCAACCAATAGATGCTTGCCAGGCTGGAATCCCCTGCTTTGGGCATGCTGGGAGGGACCAGAATTTTTTAATCATCCAACTAACCTGAGCACACCGCTTCCTTCGGCGGTGAGGGTGTGTGAGCCCAAGCTGCAGCTTGTAATAAAAATATCCTCATGTGTTTTGCAATGGACTCAACTCCTGGTGGTGGTCTTTTGGGGTCTCGTGGATTGGGCACAACACCACAACAAAACACAGGCAGCCTTCACCTCTTCCAGGTTAGAATTTAACCTGAATGCATAAAACGGACTAGCTGGTGAGCTGACAGAGAAGCAAGCCCCAGGACTGCCAGTTCTGGGGGAAAATAGGTGTGGGGGGGGGCCTGTGGTGGGAGGAGGGCAAGGGAGTTCACTGTAGCAGAGAAGCCAGAGTTCCAGCGTTCCAGCACATGATCAACTGCTTGGGGCTCTTCTCTCTCCCCAGTTGTAAACCTGCAATTTTCTAGGAATCTCACTAGTCCATTTTAGGGACAGGGCCCATAGTAAAGTCCTTGAGCAACTTCAGTGGCATCTGGCTTCCGCCTTTGAGACTGCAATCCCATCCAAGGTGTCTCCTATAACTCCAGTTATCAAGAAGGAAACCAAGGGAGAGGAGAGGTGGGGTCCACAGAAACCCTTGGAGCAATGAAATTCCAAAGGGCTTCTGAAACCTTATCTGTAGTCAAGAGGATATAAGAAAGGGTAGTGTTCTGTACTCAGTCCTCCTCCTCTCTCTCTCTTTCTCCCTCTCCCTCCCTCCCCCCTCCTCTCCTCCTCTTGCCTTCTCCATCTTCCCCTCTAGATCTCCCCCTCACCCTCTTCATCCCTTCTTCCCCTCTTGCTCCTCCTCCCCCATTACTTAAGCCTATACTAAAAACATCTTCAACAAAATCTCTGTTCTGTTTCATAAACTGACCCTTGGAATTCTTTCCAGGGTTGAAGCCACAGACTCTGGCTTGGGCAGAGTCAAAGCCCCTAAAAGATCAGGGTAAATCCTCAGCTGCTGAAGGTAGCAGCAGAGAGCTGTGTCTTTGTCCCCAAACCACTGACAGTTTCCCTGAATGTGACAAGCTAAAGTCTTATGTCTGACTGGACAAGTCCCCAAAGACAAGCCAACCCCTCTCCTACAGACGCTCTGAGCCAGTTTTTGCATCTCTTCCTGGGGCCTCATTATGGAAGTAATGACACCTGACCCCTAGTTCATGGTTATGTACCTATAGGATCATGTTGCTAGCCCCGAAGTGGGGTGCCTCATGAAGAGCAGAGGGGGCCAGCAGTTCATATTGGAAACATTTGTATCGGAAACGATGTTCCTAGAGGAAGTGTGACTGAGAGCTGAGTACTGACATCTTTTTGTCCCCATCAGGGAATATCATGAGACTTTTTTCCCCCAGGATAGGCTGAGCTATCTGTACACTGTGGCCCTGCACAGGCCACAGCCGTTACTGTTACCTCCTTTCAAGACTCCCTGTGTTCCAGACTGGATCAGTATAACAGACTAATATGCTGGAAGAGGAGTCCTAAGGTGTGTTCTGCCCTTCACTCGACCTTGAGAAAGCTTCTCCCTAACAAAGCTGTCATGGGATTCAGTAGGGAATGATGTTGGGGAGTGGGGCTCAGTCCTCCCAATGTGTTTGGGGAAAGCCCATCTTTGACCCAGCACTTGGGAGGCAGAGGCATGAGAAAATGTGCTCCCAGTCTAAGCTAATGGAGGCCTGGATTAGAGAGTGACACATCAACCAAGGACCATGCATGGAGAGGACCTGAACCCCCTGCTCAGATGTAGCCAATTGGCAGCTCAGTCTCCATGTGGGTTCCTGAGTAAGGGGAACAGGGGCTATCTCTGTCATGATCTCCATTGCCTGCTCTTTGGTATGGTCTTGCCAGGCCACAGAGGAAGAGGATGCAGGCAGTCCTGATGAGACTTGATAAACTATGGGCAGATTGCAAAGGAAAACTCCCCTTTTCAGTGGACTAGGGGAAGGGGATGAGGGGAAGAGGAAGGGAGGATGGGACTTGGAGGAATTGTGAGGGAGGGGGCTTTAATCAGGATATATAATGAATAAACTGTGAAAAAAAATAAAATTAAAATTAAAAAGGCCTCTTCCTACGTACCAGCTAAGCCTTGCCAGTTACCTGCTTACGTTCTCAGTCAATGAATAGATTGAAATTGGGTCTCCCACAATAGAAGGGTGTCCTTCCTAAATAAGACCAAAGAAAACCTATGAGTGATAAGAGAGTCCAGCGACGTGAAGGAAGGCTCCTCACTGATGTCCTACGAAGAGATGCCATCTTGCTCACCTTTTGCTCCTAGTGCCAAAGCTGAAACGTTTCTTTCTGTGTGTTTCTTTTGCTGTTATAAAACAACATTTAAAAGTACATGGAAAGGAAAGGGATTGTTTGGCTTACGTCAAAGTCTGTCATCAGGGAAACCAAGGCAGGAACTGAAGCAGAGGCCATGGTAGAATTCAGTTCTGTTTACCAGCTGGCTCAGCCTGCTTTCAACCAGGAACCACCTGCCTAGGTGTGGTCCCACCCACAGTGGGCTGGACCCTCCCACATCAATTTTTAATCAGGAAAACGACCCTCAGCTATGCCTGCAGGCTGATCTGAAGGAGGCAACTACTCAGCTGAGTGTCCCTCTTCCCAGGTGACCAACACTAACCAGCAAAGGGTTCAGAATCCCAGGGCCGGCCCTGAACCCTGAGACAGGAACAGATTGGCCTGCTTTGTACACTCACACAAATGCACAAACTCCTTTCAACTCTATCATCGAAGCCAGGGCACGAGTCGTGTGATTCGAGGGGCACTTAGCCACACCAGAAAACAACACTCTGATGCCTTGATTTTTTTTCCCTAAATTTGATCTAATTAAGCAATTTTTTCTTGTTTTTTGTTTTGTTTTGTTTTTTGTTTATATGCTTTTGAGACAAATATCTTGTTTATTTGTTTTGAGACAAAAGGTGTCACCATGCCTCCCAAAACAGTCCTGAACTTCTTTTCTTTCTTTCTTTCTTTCTTTCTTTCTTTCTTTCTTTCTTTCTTTCTTTCTTTCTTTCTTCCTTCCTTCCTTCCTTCCTTCCTTCCTTCCTTCCTTTCTTTTTTTTTCAGGATAGGTTTTCTCTGTGTAGCCTTGGCCGTCTGTACTCACTTTGTAGACCAGGCTGGCCTCAAACTCACAGAGCTCTGCCCATCTCTGCCTCCCAAGTGCTAGGATTACAGGTGCATGCCACTATGCTAAGTTCCAGGATTGAACTTCTAACCCTCCTGCCTTGGCCTCCCCAGGGTATTACAGGCAGCTAGGATTGTAGGCATACATCGGCCGACCCAACTATGTTAAACTCAACAAGAACTACACAGCACATACTGTTAGCCTTGGTGGAAAGCATCTCGAAAGGTCAGTCATGAAAACAAACTAGCACTCATGAGGAATGATAATGCTGTGACCAGAGAACTTTGGACTGTGAATAACAGGCTTCGACACCCTAAGAGTCAGCATTGCACTGAGTTTTCCAGCCTCACACATCCAGAACTAGTCCCAGGAACCCTCACGAATACCAAAACCTGCATATGCTCACGCCTCCTAAATAAGACAGCATTGGTTTTTGCTTATAACCTATGCATCCTCTTGCATTTCAGGCCATCTCTAGATCACTTGTGATTCCTAATGCAATGCACGTAGTACGTAAATACCAGGCTAGTGAGATGGCTCACTGAGAACATGACCTCCCAAGGGATTCTGGGAGCTTTTGACAGAGGGAGAGGACTGACTCCCAAAAGCTGTCCTTGACTGCACACACACATACACAATGACAATAAATAAAAAAAATATTAAATAGTTGTTATCCCATATCGCTTGGGAGTGATGACAAGAACGATACCTGCACATGCTCAGTACAAATACAGTCCTTCTTTGTATGGTAACACACCTCAGCAACAACTGCATTTAACCTTTGGTTAGTTGAACCTGCGGATATGGAGGGCCAACTACTGGTTCTATGAAGCCCAGAATTTCTTCCAAATGATTGGTCTTTTTAAATTATATTTTAATTATTTTTATTTGTATGCATGTGTGTGCTCATGTATGTGTGTGTTCATGTATGTGCGTGCGCTTGCTACAGGCTGTGTTAAGGGCGGAGGACAACCTCAAGGGTCAGTCCTTGCCTCTTACCTTGTGTTGTTTACCAGGACATTTACAGGAGATTCTCCTGTCTCCACCTCACATCTCACCATACGAAGGCTGGATGCTGGGATCACAGGCACTGTGGGTTCTGGGGGTCTAAATTCAGGCTGGCTTGCTCGCACAGCAAGGCTGCCTGCATGGAGTCACCTCCCGGACCCCTTGTCGTTGTCGTTACTAGCTTACTGTTTTGGCTAGTTCATGTCAGCTTGACACTAGATGTAGTCATCTGAGAGGAGGGAACCTACAATGGGAAAATACCTCCTTAGAATAGGGTTGTAAAGAGCAGCGGCGACATGCCTTTAATCCGAGCACTCTGGAGGCAGAGGCAGGCTAATCTCTGAGTTCAAGCCCAGCCTGGTTTAAGGACAGGCAGGATTTTACACAGAAGAACCTTGTCTCTAAAGACAAAAAAAAAAAAAAAAACTGTGTCAAAGTATTTAGCAAGGCCTTTAATCCCAGCCTGGTCTACAGAGTGAGTTCCAGGACAGCCAGGGCCACACAGAGAAATCCTGTCTTGGAAACAAACAAGCAAAAAAAAACAAAGCAAGCCTGCAATGTGTTTTCTTAGTGATTCCCTAGCCAACTGTGGGTGGTGCCATCCCTGGGCTGGTGGTCCTGGGTGTTATAAGAAAGCAGCTGAGCAAGCCATGAAGAGCAAGCCAGTAAGCAGCACCCTCCATGGCCTCTATCAGCTCCTGCCTCCAGGCTCCTGCTTGTTTGAGTTCTTGTCCTGACTTCCTTCATCGATGAACAGTGATGTGGAAGTGTGAGCCAAATAAACACTCTCCTCCCCAAATGGCTGTTGGGCACGGTGTCTCGTCACAGCAATAGTAATCTTAGCTAGGAGGCTTACCAAGCAAGCTATCTCTGCTGAGTCTCTCCCCTGCATTCCTCCCTGCTGGGTGCCCCCTGCCCCTCACTGTCTCTGTGCTCTGCCATCTTCCCACCTACAGCTGCTCCCCTCTGCTGCTCCTCAGAATCTTAGGGAAACCAGAAGCAACCCCAAACCTGCCTCCCAGACTCTTCTCCACCTCAGAGTAAACGCAGCACCTTTGATACCGTGTGCCAAAGGACAGGGATATTGAGACAGACTCCGTTCCCAGACAACACAGACCACAGAGCTTAAGCCACCCAACCAATCCCTTCAGGGGAGGGACAGACACCTCGGAGATGGAGAGATGGGCTCTCCCAGATCCGACCAAGAGAACCTGTGTAACCAGAAGAAAGAAGTTGAGGGGGCGAGTCTGTGGTCTCTGAGTTACACAACACTGCCGCCTCCCTGGAGAGCACAGCTGGAAGGCACCACCCGGATTGGATTCTCCAGTTCCCTCCAGGGCTCCGTGAATTCTGTGAGCTCAGACCCAGTTTTGCTAGCAGGCCTGGCCTTGGGACTTGAAATGACTGCTTACACTTGCTTGCACTGCTTGTACACTCTTCTGTACTAATGTCACCATCAGGAGTGGCTACGGGTTAGCCCTTCATCTTACAGATAAAGGATTCTGAGCTAAAACCATGTGTGCCTTGTCCACCGCTCACATGATGTGTGTGTGTGTGTGCGCGCACACACACACACACACACACACACTCCCTCCTCCGAGGCTGGGGAGATCAAGCGAACAGAACATTGTGATATTCTCTTAGCCTCCTAAGATAGGACTTCTCCTTCTGAGAATCACTTTCTAACGTCTCTCTGACGTGTCCTGCTAACAGTACTCCTTTGTCTTCTGTTCAAGGACCACAGTGGCCACCTCACCTGGAAAGTTACTGACTCTTTCTCTTTTCTTTATCTTCCTCCCCCCCACCCCTGGCTAGTTACAGAATCACTTTTTTTTTTAATGTTTTTTTTTGAGATTTTACTTATTTTTATTTTATGGATGTGGGTATTTGCCTTAATGTATGTCTGTGCACCAGGTGTCTGGAGTGCCCAAAGAGGTCAAAAGAGGGATGCTGGATCTCCTGAAACTGAAGTTACAGGCAGTTGTGAGCTGCCATGTGGGTGCCGGGAACTGAACCAAGGCCCTCTGGAAGAGCAGCCAGTGCTCTTAACCACAGAGCTATCTCTCCAACCCCGTTTCGGAACTCTTCATCTCAGGAATTTGCTAGTCCCTACAATTACTGTAGGGGAACAAGCAACCAGACCCATTTTATAAGCAGGGAAACTGAGATCTGAAAAGGGACTTCTATAGTAAGAGTGTGACCTCAGACCAGCGGCACCTGCTTCCTGAGCTCAGACACCATGCACACCCACTGGTGCCCTCAGACACATCTGTGTCCATGGGTGTCCACGTGCCGTTGGCCCCCAGATCAAGGGCGTATCTTCTTCTCCCACGGCCTCCAGGGATTGCTCTCCTGCCTCCACATTCCTCATTGTGTTTTTTCTCACCCTTTGCAGGCTAAGAGGTACTTGAACAGGTACAAGTGAAACCACCTTCTCCGTCACACATGCAGGGAACCTTCCAGGAATTCTGTCATCAACTCTCACTGTGGCTGCTAACAATGTGCCTGGCTCTGGACAAGACAACAAGCATTTGTCTCTCCGGACCAGGAAAGAAGCAGTGAGGCAACGAAGCAATGGGGTAATGAGGAAGCAGCAAAGCAACGTGGTCCCTGTCCTCAAGTTACCGGGAATTCAGAATTGAGTTACTAGTCAGCAGCCCGGCGATACGTTTAGGTACAGCCATGATGAGAAACTCCTTGTGTCCCTGCTGTCACCGACAAACACGCCAGGGAGACGGTACCAAAAGGCAGCCCTTCCTGACCAGCCTGACCTACCTAAGAAAGGAAAGACTGTGAAGCCCACAGCCCTGGGTGCAAGTATGGACCAATCTCCCACATACATACACACACAAACTCACACACTCTCTCTCTCTCTCACACACACACACACATACTCTCAAGCACACACAACACAACACACACTCACACTCTCACTTGCACACACACAGGCCTTATTTTGAGTGGGCAAATATTAAAACTAAACAGACACGCAGGGATGCTGGAATCACCGAGCACTGCAATGGAACACCGGGCATGACAGTGACAATCTATACTCTAACACATGGCGAGCTGAGCTCATGACAGCCTGGGATATAACGTAAGAGATTCCCTTTCAAAATAAAAATAAAACACAGGGGCTCAGAGGCTAAGGACACTGGCTGCTCTTGCAGAGGACCAGGGTTTAATTGGTTCCCTGTACCCATACGGTGGCTCACCACCCATAACCCCAGCTCCAGAAGATCTATTCCAGACACGCACTGTGCACTGACACACAAGCAGGCCCAATAGTCACACATATAAAGTAAAATTTTTAATCTGAATGAATTAATTAAAAATAAAGTAAAAATAAATTGAAATGAAAATTATAAGAGAAATCAAGGACGCCTTTGATAGAGCCTATCAGCTGACTGGACATGGCTGAAGCTGCAAAAACAACCTGTGAGCTTTGAAGTGCCCTAAAAGAAATAATCATTTGTTTGTTTGTTTGTACACACAGGGTTTCTCTGTGTAGCCTGGGCTGTCCTGGACTTGCTTTGCAGACCAGGTTGGTCTCAAACTCACAGAAATCCTCCTGCCTCTGCCTCCTGAGTGCTGGGATTAAAAATCAAAGAGAAACCAAACAAATAAATAGATGTGAGTTAATTGTTGCTTTATTTTTAAGTCTTAGATATAATTACATAAATTCTGGGAGTGAGGATAGAATATTCCAGGGTTATGGAAATATCCCATAAATTCCGCACTATAAAGAGAGTATATTTTAGTATTTGCTGAAGCACAGCTGTTGAGAAAAAGAGGCACTCAGAAAAAAAAGAACCCTCCTCCCATCCCCCAGGGTGGTGTGGGGTTCTCCAGCACAGAGAGTGGTAAGGGGCAAGACATTCCCAAGTATGGGTACAGGTTCCGCAAGGAGGCATCCTGGGTCAATAAAGGTGGTGGTATCTGAACCCAGTATCTTTAAGGACTGCTAAGAAGCCTGATGGGATCACAGGGGTTTTTCCTGGGGCACCGAGCAGGGGCGCGACCACTGGGATACTGGAGAGGAAGCTCTCTCTGCCCAAACTTAGTATCACATTTTTTTAAAATAATTTCATCTGTATATAACTGTATCTTGATCATTTTCACCCCAGCTCTCTCTTATCCCCCTCTCCCCAGTAAATCCTTATTCTACTTCTGTTGGTTTTCTAATGTCTCGCTGAGTTGAAGAGTTGCTTGCGTTGTGTTGACTGGAGTGTGGCAACTTGGCAGTGGCTTCGCCTCAGTAGCACGTGATTTCAATTTCTAATTGCATTTGAACTCTGATTTCCCTTTGTGATGTTCTTTGCACACATGTTCCATTGCGCATTTAAAAACACCATTCCGGAAGGGATCCCCGGGCTTCCCTAGACGGTCAAGGGTTCCGTAGCACTAAACGCAGCCACTCCTGGCGTGAAGCAGAAGAAGCCCTAAGTCTTCCTCAGCTCTGCCTGAGCTCTGGCTCTCACCTCAGACTCGGTTGAATGGATGGCGCTTGACAACCCCGGGACCCAACAAGGCTGCCTCCTACTCAGCCCTGTGAAGACAACCTGGTGTGTCTCCAGAACTTAACCCTTCCGGTTGGCCCCGCACACATCCCTAACTGAAGAGCCAGTTACTCTCCACACTCCACCTTCACTCACTGTCATCAGGAGGGAGCCAGAATTCGGGTCTTTCCCGGAAAGGTCACCCCAGATTTTCTAAGTGAAGGAAGCCTAGAATAGCCAGGATGCACTCCTGTTAGCAAGTTTTCAATACCCTTCATAGCCGGAACACACTGGGTTTTGTTTTTGTTTTTCTGTTTTCTCCTGGTACTGAATATTCATGCATTCATGTTGCCTACTTTTCTTTAGTCTGTCCTCGGACAGAACAAACCTGGAAGGATACACAGAGACGCCAAGAGATCCCCTAAAATGGGTTCCCACGACCAGGCAGCGGGGCTTACAGGCATTCTCACATTTGTGAGCTGGAGGGCAGGTCTGCCGTCTGGTCCTTCCGCTCAGCAGAGAGGGAGCAGGAGAATAGAGACCATCCCTGGGTGCAGAGAGCTGGAAGGATACTTTAACTTAACCACCTTCTCTTCGTGTGTTTCAACAAGTATGCCATGGCTTCCTGAAACCGCCATCCTGTCCACCAGCATGTTTATCCTTAAAGTTCAGTCACATTTGAGGATCACTGAGGACCATCACTGAAGTCTGTCAGTTCATTTGGGCAAGTGTTTGTGGGCTACAACGTAGCTCACATTCATTGTGTTAGGGGTTTCTTGGTTTGAGACAGGGTCTTACATAGTCCATGCTATCCCCAAACACGATATGTATCTGAGAATGACCTTGAACTTCTGACCTCTGTCTCTGTCTCCCAGGTGCTAAGGTCACGGGACTGGCCAGCACATCTGGCTTGCGTTGGGGTTTCAGATGTGTGATTTTGTTCAACTGATCTTGGATGGCTTTCTCCTGCATACAACATCTGACTTCCTGTCTGCTCACCTCCATCTGGGCATCTGGGGGCTGCATCTGCCCTGAACTTCCTTCTCAACTTCTCTGCTTAGATGCCTCACGAGGACCTTGGCATTTCAAGACTCTCAGAGCTTTGCCCAGCCTGCACAGCCACAACGCTCATATCTTTAGAGCTTCTTATCCCCAGTAAATGGCAGCCATATTGTCTCTCTTCCACCTGTCTTTTCCTCGTCTGTGTTCCCACTTCCTGGGCCAGTCATTCGGATTCCTGCCCTGGACTTTATTGTTGTTCTTTCCATTGTTTTTTAAATTGTTTTGAATTAGGAACTATTTATTCCAAGAGATGACATTTCTATTCATCATGACCTTTGTCTGTGCTCACCCTCCATTTCGCTCATTTGTCTCCCTTTCCCTTATGTGGTGCTCAGTGTTGTCCCCTGATGGACTCTAGGATTCCCTGAGACGGGGTCTCTGGTGGGTTGTGACCCTTCCCTAAGCAGGGCATCCCCCACTGAAGAATGGGCTTAGCTCACATATCTCCTGCCGGGATGGACCATATCGTGAACTGTAAGCTAAAATAAAGCCTTTTCGCTTGTGTTGCTTTTGTTCAAGTTTTTTGTCACAGCAATAGGAAAAGAAGCACTTTCTTCCCCTTTTATAGTCTCACTTCTACTTTCATTTCTTTTACATATATAAATAGAATCTTCACATAAGAGAAAATGTGTGATTTGCATTTCAAGCCTGACTTAATTTGCTTATGTCGACACACAAAAAAAAAAAAAAAAAACCAAAAAAAAAAAAAAAAAAAAACCAAAAAAAAAAAAAAAACGAAACTCTTCTCTCAAAGTAAGTACATAGTTTATTCTGGAGCCAGATCTGAGTCACTGTGACCCATGACCACTGAGTCAGACCATCCCAATGATCCAAGGTAGTGACAGTTTTGTTAAGCTTTTTATTAGTGACAGAACAATAAAAATTTTAAATCAGGGTTTTAAAACTATATATACTGATGGAAACATTACCTGTGCGGATTAAAGTAAAGCAGAATTCACATTAAAAGTTGGGCATCGGGGATGGGGGCAGATAAGAAGAGGAGGGAGAAGGGGAGGGGGCAGGAGGAAGAGCTTGGTGCAGGGGCATGCTTCTTTAATCCTGGCAAGACGACAGGCAGAGACAAGTGGACCCCGGAAGCCTGAAGACCTGCTAGCCTGGCCTATGCAGCAAAGTTCTGAGACAATGAGAGGCTTTTGTCTCAAAGAAGTAGAAGGAGCCTGAGGAGCAACATCAGAGATTGTCCTCCATGAGGGCAGTACACATGGGCACCGGTGCCTACAAACATGCAGAATTACGGCTAAGCAGGATGGCAAATGCCTACAGGCCCAGCACGACACTGCGGGGGGGAAGGGAGAGTAAAGGCAGAAGGAGCAAATACAACAGCAAGGTTGAGGCCAGTTTAGATTAGATTAGATGTAAAATAAATAAATAAATAATTCCCAATAAATTCTGCTTTCCCATAAAGCTCAGGAGCCAACAACCGCCCGCAGAACCAATCCCTGTTCTTTCGGTAGGCTTTGTAGCTTGTTTTGCTTCCTGAATCTCTACCTAAGCTCTCCAGCCCCTTTCGTCCTTTCTGGCTCCTGTTTGTGTCCAATCTCAGATGCTAGGCTGTAACCTTTCCCTTCCATCACATCCTGTCCTCTGGACCAGGGACTGAGCTGTGTCTACACAGATGCTGTGGTTGGCAGGGAGCTGCTCGGGGAGCAAGCTGAGTAGAGGAGGAGCCTGGAGCGGGAAGGAAGGGGCAAACGGTGCTTCCCTCAGCTCCCCTACCTTGGGCTCAGTGGCTCCATCCAGGAGCTCAGGACATTTCCTTTGTGATGTGAGCTCCTCTCCTGTCCTCCATCCTGTCAGTCAGATCAGGGACCTTGGCTTGGTGCGATGTGGCTGGGACTTTCAGGTATGTTTTGCTCACAGTGCCTTTGGGGGGGGGGGAATACCTGAGATGCCCAAGGTGACAGGAGAGGGGTAGGGGGTTGAAAGCCTTGTAAGGCAGACAGCCTGGCCTGGCTTATCTGCTACCACAGGTTCTAGCAATGTGAGCCAAGATACTGTCTAACTTGGGGTTGGACCCAGCGCCTCTGTCATGGTATGCCAGCAAGCTAACAATGAGCTGCACCTGCAGCCATGGTCTACCTTTAGAGCCTCAGAGCTGCTTTGGATCTAGGCCGGGTGTTACGTGGCCACCCAGTGATTGGCTGAGCCGGGCGCCTGTGTTAGCAGGCAAAGCTGCCAGTCTGAGCTCTCTGGCCAAAGCTATATACAGTGTCCACTTCCTGACCCGTCTCTACCCTGGCTCCTTTACGGCCAGCCACACCCTGGTGAGATCAAAGAAGAGAGAGTCAGGGCTGGGGAACCAGGGCTCCTTCTCACTTCCTGAAAGCAAGCAGAGGGCGAGGCTTGGGGAACTCCAACCTTGCTGTGCAGGTGACACATTGCACCTGAGCTCACTGTCAGCTCTGACACTTCCATGACTTAATTCTGGAATGGGGACAGGTAGATTCAGCCATTCTGCAGACTGCAGACCTGAGCCATGTACTTACTTCTTCCTCTCAGGGCTCTGAGATCAACAGAAGAGTTTCTTCCCATTTGAGCAACTGAATTAAGATGTGGACATGTAAGCCACGGGGCCTGTTAGATGGTGTTTAAGAGGCAGGGTTCTGTCTGTCAGAGCTCTTACACCTCAGAGGCAGGGCCTTTGCCCAGCATTCACCAGGCCCAGAGTCCCACCCCTGGCATCACCAACAAAACAAACAAGAAGGCCATCATCAGACAGCTGTGCACCGGGACCATGGCAGGGGGCTCAGAGATCATCAGCGAATTAAAAGGCCTTCACGCCCCCATCCCCTGCATCTAGCAGGAGAGAACAGAATATCCACAGAGTAAATGAGCTTTGCCTTTCTCCTCCTCCCTCCTGAGAAGGACAACCATCAGGATACCTCATGCGTGATTGCCCGGAGCCAGGAGCACAGTCAGTCTGAGCGACCCTCCTTGACCCTGTGTATGTATGTGCATGTGTGTGCCTATGTGTGCATGCCTGTGTACCCTTTCTTCCCATATGCCACGTCTTTCCGGTCCCGTCCACCCTGCACAGCTATCTTCTAGTCCCCTAAGTACTTTACACAAGTCCAGATGGCCTTCTGGGCAGAGAGTCTGGATTCTATGCACCCTGTACCCACTGGGGATCTAAAATCCTGTGGCCTGGGCCGTGGGCAGAGGAAGAGGCATTGATATTCTGGAAATAAACATTTGTATTAATAGTTGATTGTGTTGCAAATACCAGGTTCCATCCTAATAATGTTTCTAGCAGGAGTCTCACTAAAGCCACAGAAGCCCTTAAAGGCACTGACAGGTTGAAGAATGACTCAAGATCCCAACCTAGTTGTGTGAAAATCCAAACCAAGCAGTCTCTGGCTGTCCTCAGATTACCTAGGTAGACAGGGCTGGCCTTGCACCCTTGATTTTTCTGTCCCCAGCCCCCTCCCTAAAAGCTGAGATTAGAGATGTGTGTTTCCAGAGACAGCTTGATCTCAGAAGCTCTGAAGGATAATAAGAAGCAAGCATACAGAAACAGAAGTGATGGTGTGGGCCTTGGGTGGTTCCATACCAGGGGCTCACAGTATCTGATGGGCCCACTTGAACCAGCTTTACCCCCTTGTATTGTGACAATCTGAAGCCAACCGCCCACTGTGACTTCGGCTCTGTCGGACAGTGCCCTACAAACCCCCACTCCCAACGACTTGACATTAACTGCTCATCCTTGCTAAAGGAGCCTCAAAAGCATGCTTCTCAAGTTCTGTCACTGCCCTTATCTTTGCTGCCTAAGACTTAACTTCTTCCCAATGGGAGCTATTTCATTGCCCCAAAATACTCATCAGCAGTGCAAATGCTCGGTTTTCCTCTGTTAAGTTTATTCCAGAGCTGTTTTTCTCTTTGTATTCTAAGAATCATAAAATGCATATTTGCCTGGGCCTGGTAGAGCATGCCTGTGATCTCAGGAGTCGGGACACACAGGCAGGGAGGAGACTGCAAGTCTGTGGCCAACTTGGTCTAGACACACACACACACACACACACACACACACACACACACACACTTGTTCAAAAAAGCTAAATAAAATATTTTATTTCAAGTGTTTGTTAGTAACAATTAAACACTTGAGTGGAGTTACAGGGTTTTTGTGGACATCCTTATCAACTTATATCCTTTGGAAGCTATGACAGGCAACAAAAACAAACAAACAAAAACAACAACAACAACAAAAACCCTCTTGTTTCTGTCACAAAGAGGTTGTTTAGTCCAGATCCTAGTAGGCAGGACTGTTTAAAAGATCTTACATCCCTGAGCTGCCTCTATGCCCAAGTGTCCTTGACTAGAGATGAGCTGGCAGAAGTTGGCACAGCCTCCCAGGGACCAGGGCAAGGCCAGAACAGAGTCCTAAGGGCCTGGCAGATTTGCTAGCAAGGAGAGGAGGTGAGAGACAGGTATGACCCCATGCTGCTTCACTACAGAAAGCAGGACATCAACCCCTCCATCGCACTACAGGAAGCTGGGAAACACAGCCATTTTCCTCACTAGCTATAAAGTGTGTTTAGTGAATGGGTGGAAGTTATTTAGAACGACTGCTTTGAATGGTGCTAAAGACTAACGTTAACTGAAAAACCCACAAGCCTCAGTCCTGCTGAGCTCATCCGTTTTTGACTAATGGTTGCACTGTCTTTCTCCACTCATCAACCGCTCCACAGCAATGAAGGGACGAGAATTAAATGCATCGCCATCACTCCAAGCAGGATGGTGCACACCCAGGATCCTAGAACTCTTGAAGTTGAAGTGAAGGATTAAAAGTTTGAGACCAAACACTGGGCTACACAGCAAATCCTATATCAAATAAACTAGACAATCAAAAGCATCCATGTTTCCAATGTCCCCAAATAATTCTTCACCTTGAACATGCTCCATTGACATTAAGTTTCAAACCAGGGACAAACAGCTAACTGAGGTGCCAAAGCAGACCTAGCCTCCAGGTTCTCCCAGAATCCTTCAGTCTCTACCTGTTATAGGATATGGCTGGCATACCTTGCCCTCTACAGCCCAGAGGCTAGGCTGCCCTTCCCCCAGAGGCTTTTCCCTATATAATCCAGAAAATTTGGTTTCCTGGTCCTTTTGTATTTTTGGCCTCCTGGCTATTGGCTACTGCACCTGGTTCGCCTTTTGCCCCATTCCCTTTCTCTCTCTCTCTCTCTCTCTCTCTCTCTCTCTCTCTCTCTTCCTCTGTCTCTGTTTCTTCCTCTCCCCACATAGCTCAGGGTGCTGACCACTCCAGACTTCCCTGGTATATCTGCCTCTGGCTATGTCTCTCTTTATCTATAATAAACTTTCTCCACCAAAAAAAAAAAAAAAAGAGCAGTCTATTCTAGTATAAGAATAGCCACACAAACCACCCAGACTCCGATCTCAGTTAGATATGGATGTTTTATTGGAACGCCTTTCCAGGCTGTTGGATCAGGGCCACAGTAAGGACTCAGGAGCCTAACTGTGACATCTACAAGTTCTCACAACAGGTTTTTATAGAAAGAACCAGTGCAAAAGACATGGGGAGAGCAGTAACACCTTTTGGCTAACCGTACAAAACAATATTATGTTTTTGTCTAACTAGACAAAGTGCTATCAGCTAACCTTTAAGCTGAGTGGTCCTAAGTGAGGTAAGTGAGGCAGGGCTTAGGGGCTTCTAGAGAACATCCAAAGTGTAGCCAAGTGTAGATAAGAAGGGCGCAACCAGAGCGTAGCCAAGTGAATAGATAGCAAAGCATGAGTTATAGCATTATTGAATAAAGCTGGTTCAAGTGGGCCCATCAGATAGCATTAAAATATAAGCTATGAACAACTGCTTCCAGGAAGCAGAGTTGAAAAGTTTAAAATTTGGAACTTAATTTCACCTTAGAAACAAAATTGAAGCTGACTACAACGACGGCTACAGCTTTGTCTCAAAGAGCAGGCTGCAACACAGTCACGTCCTTTCACGTATGAAGAAATGAGATAACCAAAGCAAAAATTATGCTCATTCCAAATATGATTCGAAACACCTCCTTTTAGACCTACTTGTAAGGACACTTACAATGGCATGAATCCTTACCCCTTATTTATTTTCTTTTCTTTTTAAAATGTGACTTTAATTTTTAAATTTTTTAAAAAGATTTTTAATTTTACTTTATGTGAGTGTTTGCCTGCATCTATGTATATTGAAAGATCCCCGGAGGGTATCTTTCGTCTGAGAGACCCCCTCCCAAGGAACAACGAGGCCATTCGGATGCAAACAGCAAGAGGCTTTTATTTTGATACACGGGTACCCGGGGCAGCAGAGTCACTCGGAGGACTTTGCGCGCCCCCTGGGTGGAAAGCTGGGGTTTTTATAGGGTTTTAGAGCAGAAGCGTGAGTACAGAAGCGAGAAGCATAGTTACAGGGGGCTGATTGGTACATTCAAATGAGACCACAATTTGAGTCAGAGTTTGGCAGGGACACCAAGATTCCAGGAACTGGGTGGTCAAAATGGTCATGATGACCCCTTGACGTGGCCCGTCACCTGTTGTTTTCCTTAGGACCCTTATCTTAACTGGAACAGTCTCACAGATATCCATGAGGGTGATTAACACAAACTGTTTTTAGCTCAACTGGGGCAGCCTGACCGCAGATATCCCAAGTGGGTGACACAGCTGGGGGTTTCTTAGTAATTTTCCAGTTCCCCACCTAGCCTACAGAGTTTCTCATAGCTATGTTTAACTTAGGGTGAGGCGGGGGTCTTTCATATATATGCTATGTATGTGCCTGGTGCCTTTAGAAATCAGAAGTGGGTGTCGGATCCCCTAAAATGAAATCTCAGCAGACAGTTGTGATACCACGTGGGTGCTGGGAACTGAGCCTAGGTCCCGTGCAATCGCAGCCTGGGCTTTTAATCCCCAAGCCATCGCTACAGTTTCAATCTTTTTTTTTTTTAATACAGCTAATACTTGGTATGCTCAAAGCTCTGAGACAGACAGTTTGAAAGGCTGAATACATTATGTAGATGTGAATAATTCAGAAAATGTCTTTCTTTTAATGTTTTCACCCATTGTGATTTCAAACTTCTAGAAAAGTCCCAAGAACCTCCACAGCAGGTTTCCCTTCACTGCTGAGCCTCTCTGCTTTCCTTATTCTGTTCAAAGCTCAGACTTGTCTACAAGGTGCTGCTTTGGCTGCTACTTTTAAGAATAAACCACTTGGAAACAACCCACGCTGCTTTATTCATAAGAACTCCAGGGTGTATGTCCTAAGACCATTCTTAACAAACAAAACAAGTATAATTCTCAAGGTCGGGATGTCTAACACAGAAACATTAAACAAAAGCCAAAGCTCAGATTTAATCAGCTGACCTTCTATTGCAATCTGCCTTAGGTTTATGTTGTTCTGTTTTGTTTTCCGGTTTTTCGAGAAAGGGTTTCTTGAGAAAGGGTTTCTCTGTGTAGCCCTGGCTCTCCTGGACTCTCTTTGTAGACCAGGCTGGCCTCAAACTCACAGAGATATGCTTGCCTCTGCCCCCTGAGTGCTGGATTAAAGGTGTGAGCCACCCCTGCCCACCCTCCTTAGGTTTTCTTGAGGCAGGATCTCTCTATATAATCCAGGATGCCTAGAACTCATGATAGATGCTCCTGTCTCAGCCTCACCTGCTGGCCCCAGGCATGAGATTACACATGTGATCTATGCCCTGCCCATCTGCAGTTTGTTTGTCTGTTTTTGAGAAACAGTTAGGCTGATCAGCAACTTCTTGTGTAGACCAGTACAGCCTTGACTTCACAAAGATCTACCTGCCTTTCCTCAAGGGTGCTAGAATTACTGGCACTCCCAGTTACCTTGCCTTTTGGAGGTTCTTAGAGAGTGCCTGCATTTTGCAGTTAGAATCTAGGATTCCCCCCCACCTCCCCGTTTAGAGTAACAAAGAGCAAAGCACTCAAGGAATAACATAGTTCAAGTTTTCTCTGCTATAAAATGAGACTATTGAAAATGAGAAACGGAAGCAAATGCAGCACACGCGCAGACATTTGCCAGTCAGCAGAGCCATGGACACCGAGGAGGACTGTGCCTGCTGGCTGAAGACTCAGGAAAGGGCAGGGCCTCTGCTGTGGGCTCTAGTCCACAACCTGAGAACCAAGAGGCTACATTTCCTTGGTTTTTTAAAGTTCATTTCTTTATTTTAGTGTGTGTGTGTGAGCGTTTGTGCCACTGTGCACCACTGGGGGTCAGAGGACAACCTGGAGCAGTCCATTCTCTCCTCCCATCACTTGGGTTCCAGGATTGAACTCATCAACAGGCTTGGCCACAGGCCCCTTTCCTCCCTGAGCCATCCCGCCAGTTCCAAATTGTCTTTTATAACAAGTCTCTCCTTTGCTCCAGGACCCACAAGGAGGATGCATTGCATCCTTTTCTCATGGCTGGTTACTGTCCTATCAGCTGACATCTCTGCCTTTGTTGTGTTCAACGGTCTTACACGAGGAATAGGAGCCCAGGCAGGTGTCCCTCAGCTGGACCCTGGGTCCAGTCTTCTGTTGGAGAAATGGCAGAGCAAGTGTCTGAAGGGGCAGACTCTTACTTGGCCCTATTTTGAGAGATTATTTGAAGTAGGCTCTTCCAGGTGTCCCCACAGGAAGTCTATTCTTCTTACTTTGATGGGGAATGTGTCACTTATGCGAAGACTCTCAGCCTCTATGCAAATGTTCCTGTCTTAAAGTTTTCAGCCACTTGTGTTAGCATAGCTCATAATTCTTGCCGTGATGGCTATAAAATAGTCAATAAAACATGTATTTGAATATTTACTTTTTTTTTTTTTCCCCCAAAGATGACTTTGTTTTTCCTCCTCAGAGCAGCCCATCATCTAAAAACACAGAAAGGGCCGGGTGTTTGCCACAGCAGAATAGCAAGAAGCACAATTCTGCAGAAACCAATCCTGGAGCGTCTAAAGGTGCTGAGGCAGGAGCATTGCAGAGTCTGAGGGTAGGCTGAGCTACTTCCAGGGGAGCCTGAGTTACTTAGAGTTGTCCTGTCTCAAAACTACAACAACAACAACAAGAAAACAGCTTTGGAGGCTTGGGAAACGAGCGAAGTTGAAAAACATTTGCCACACAAGCGTAAATTCAGGACCCCAGCACCAACACAGAAGTCAGCATGAGAATACATAATCCCAAACTCGGAGAGAAACAGCTCCTGGGGCTGTTTAGCCAACCATTCTAGCCCAAGTGGCAAGCTCCAGCTTCCTGAGAGGCTCTGGATCAAAAAGTAAGGTGGAGAGGGATTGAGAAAGCCACCTGACATCAACTCCCAGACTTCACACTAATACACACACACACACACACACACATGCAGATGTCCTCACAGAAACACACACACATGCATGTGCACACAAACATACACACAAATGCACACACAGACACATGCATACACATTCCTTGGCCTGGGTCTGCAGAGATTTAAAATACACACAATTGACACACTGACTGTTCCAGAGGGATGAAACTGGCACCGTCGCTAACCACCTTTTACAAATACACATCTATCCAAGACTTGTGCGTGAAAAGGTTTGTCTGCTGCCCACTCACAGGGCACGCTGTTCTCTGAACGTTAAAGACAAGCATTAGTACTATTAAAAGGAAAGCTTTTTATCTCAGCACATCTCTTTCTCAGAATGGATTTCCTGGAAGGTCTTTATTGACCCAGAAGTTTACTGTTGTTGCTAAGGCAAGTCAGGACAAGTTAGTGTGTGTTCTCCTCTGCCTCTCTCAACCGTATCTGAACAGGTGCGACGTCACCACTCTGCTAGAGTGGGATGAGTCCGTACCTCATCCGGGCCTTAGCTGAAAGACGGCCACCACAGGTTTGCCAGCACTCCTTTGTGTGTGGGCATTTCCTTGTGTGCTAGGTCCTCTCCATGCAACAGCCCCACCCAGTCTTCATCACAGACCCAGAAGACAAGTGTTACTATAATCCTCACTTTGCAGCTAACGGTGACTAGGGCCTGTTGGCAGTCAACTTGGCTGAAGCAGTTTAACACGAAGGGAAAGCCTGTGTTGGCAGCGGGTTAGATCCATTGCCCTGGGTGGAGTGAGCTCAGCAAGGTGTCTCCCAGGAGAGCCAAAGCCAGCACTGCTCACGTCAGCAAGAGGCTGGCCCTGGGTCCTGGGGTCACTGCTGCCCTGCCCTGTGTTTTGCACCACAGGCTCTTCGGCTACTTCCAGCTCAGGCACTTGGAGAGAACAAGCTGATGCAAACTCAGGATCCCTAATCACTCACTCTGAAACTCACACTCACTCCTTAGGACATGTGCAAATGTGGAGGTCCCAGAGCTGGGCAGTGCGGGTATGACAGGTGTCAGGCTATGGTGGTGCTTGGCTCCTGAAGCCCACTACTTCCTTAAGTATCTTCTCTTTCCTCTCTGGATGTGTCTTATTCTGTCAAATCTTTCTCTGGTTCGTCACTTTTTCTGCCACTCAATTAAACATCACTTTCAAACAGGGATGCTTCCTTCTGCAAACTAACTTTACTTTCATTGTTTGGGATAAAGGAGTGTACGATCACACCCAGACCTAAGCTTTTCTTTACCTGAAACTTGTTCTATACAAGCCTGGCCTTGAACTCAGATCTGCTTGGCTCTGTCTCCTGGATTAAAGGTGTGTCATCCCGCTGATGGCACAAGCCTTGACCTTGGCACCTGGGAAGCAGAAGCAACTCTGTGGAATATCTGTAGCTTCAGGGCCAACCTGGTCTACATAGGGAGTTCCAGGCTAGCCATAGGGATATAGTGAGACCCTGTCTCAAAAAAAGAACTAGAAGGGGTCTGGAGAGATGGCTCAGTGGTTTAATAGCATTGCCTGCTCTTCCTAAGGACATGGGTTCAATTCCCAGCACCCACATGACAGCTCACAACTGTCTGGAACTCTAGTTTCAGGAGTGCTGACACCCTTTCTCATACACACACTTACAGGCAGAACACCAACGTACATAAAATAAAAATAAATAAACCATTTAAAAAAAAAAAAAAGGAAAAGAAAGAGGGGGGCTGGAAAAAAGAAAGAAGAACTCTACTAGATGGCCATAGTGCTGTATGCCTGTAATCCCAGCATGAGCTTTGACAACACTGGGAAGCGAAGCCTGGAGACGCCCAGTGTGGGCCATGTGTTTCCATACTTCTTAAAGTTACTAGTTTTTGTTTGCTGTCAGTTTGGCTAGAGGCTGAAGGCGGGGCCTCCTACACACTAACACCCTCTCCACCGCTTCCATGCATCTTTTTCCCCAAACACCAACTTTTCTGCTTCTGGGTAATGGGAAAATTTAAGGTTGGTTAGCTGTTTCAATGGGCCAAGCGATTTATAAACCATGCAGGATTACTTTTTGCTTTCGTTCTTTCTTCCTTTCTTTCTTTTTTCCTTTTTTTTTCTTTTTCTCTTGACAAAATCTCACTGTGCAACCCAGTTTAGTCTGAGAACCCACCACGACCCTCCAGCTTAAGCCTCTCAAATGTGGGGATCACAGGCATATAGCATAGCACCTGGCACATTCTATTTTAGCTTTAGTATTGATATTATCAGTAATGATGTTATTTTTATCTTGCAAGCACATACACAGATGATAATATGTGAAAAAAAAACAAAAAACAAAAAAAAAAAACCTCCAGAGAGCAGCAGAGGCTGATACAGCCACAATGCAGAGAATAGCTACAGCTGCAGCTCAGAGAGCAGCAGAGGCAGGTGCAGCTACAGCGAAGCCCAATGCCCCTGCTCATCTCTGCTCACACATTACACACAGAGCCATAATTTTGTTTTCCTTTTGAAAAATGCCAGCATAAAGAGCAACCTAGTTTCGAATGCCATGCATGAGGTGGAGGAAGAGTATGTTTTTCGGTTTTGCTTTTGTTCTTTCAGCAAGCACAAAGCTTGGTTTGCAGTGGACACAGGAATTCTCAGCCATCGTGAGGCAAAGGGTATAGCTATCTCTGTAGATTAAAAAGCCCGCTGCTTTGGTTACTACATGGTTTTTCCAAAGTTTAAAAATGAGACTGAGGACTGGGGGTGGGGGGCGGGTTTGAGAGATGGCTCAGAGGTTGAGAGCACTGGCTGCTCTTCCAAAGATCCTGAGTTCAATTCCCAGCAACCACATGGTGGCTCACAACCATCTATAATGAGATCTGGTGCCCTCTTCTGGTTACATGCAGGCAGAACACTGTATAAATAATAAATACATAAATCTTAAAAATAAAATGAGATTGGAGCTGCCGGGTGATGGTGGCATATGTACACCTTTAGTCCCAGTGACTTAAGACAATTGAATTGCTCTGCTTGGCCTCAAACTCCAGCAATCTTTTCTAATCTTCTGGCTCATTCTGTCTTTACCTAAGTTCTCTCTCTGCAATCTATTTTTCTATTACTGTCCCAGTAAAACTGCCTCCTCCTCTTCCTCTCTCTCTCTCATCATTGCCTCTTAAGTATCTTCCCTTTCCTCTCTGGATGTGTCTTATTCTGTCAAATCTTTCTCTGGTTCGTCACTTTTTCTGCCACTCAATTAAACATCACTTTCAAACAGGGACGCTTCCTTCTGCAAACTAACTTTACTTTCATTGTTTGGGATAAAGGAGTGTACGATCACACCCAGACCTAAGCTTTTCTTTACCTGAAACTTGTTCTATACAAGCCTGGCCTTGAACTCAGATCTGCTTGGCTCTGTCTCCTGGATTAAAGGCATGTTTGTATTCCAGCTGGATCACACAAACCTAGAAGGTCTTTGGGTATGATTCTTAAAATTCCTGTACACTTGGGAGGCAGAGGTAGGTGGATCTCTGTGAATTCCAGGCCAGCCTGGTCTATAGAGTGAGTTCCAGGCCAGCCTGGGCTACACAGAGAAACCCTGTCTTAAAACAAAACAAGTGCAATGCCAGGATCACGGGACCCTCAGAAACCACCAGGAGACAACTTGATACAAGAGCAAGAGAGCTTCATTATGAGAGCGATTGAACTCAGGACCCAAGTCTCATTGACAGAGCAGTAGAGAAGTGGAACCCTGAGCCCTGAGTGAGCAGCTTTTAAAGGGAAAGACTGTGAGCAGGGGGTTTCCATGACAGCAAGCAGAGGGGTTCATGCCTTGAAGTTACAGGATTGGGTAAAAGCCATAGGGGCGAGTTGACCTTTTATATAATCACAATTGCCATTCTTCTAAACTACATCTGGAACATTGGGGAGAATTTTCCCAACCGATTCTTATTGATTATTGCCAGGGAGATTGTCTCTATTTTCTATGAAGTATTTATTCTGTGATATTTCCTGGAGGGTGTTGTGTGCATGCCTGTGATCCCAGCACTCAGGGAGGCAGAGGCAGGGACAGGCACATCTCTGTGAGTTCCAGCCAGCTTGGTCTACAAAATGAGTCCAGGAGAGCCAAAGCTACACAAGAAAATCCTGTCTTTGAAAAACCAAAAAACAAACAAACAAGCAAAAAAAAAAAAAAAAAAAGAGAGAGAGAGAGATTGGGGGACTCCAAGATGAAAACAACCCAGAGAAATTGGGAGACACCCCTATTTCTAACAAACCTGACTCTAGATGGTATGAAATCCAGTCCTGGAAACTGGAAAAAAGAATCTTCTCTTTTTATGATCGCATGGCTTGTTTCCAGAGTGAGAAAAATAAGCTATACATGGCTTAGAGCAGGCAGCACCATCTGACATCCCCGCAGGCCTAGTCAGTGCTCCTATCTCAAAACAAAGCTGGATTCCCATTAGTTCTGTGAGCTTCCTCTGCACAGGCTCCAGGCTGCACTTAAGATCAACCTGTAGTTTGGATGTGACCATGTGGCATGTTAGGGATGGGTCATAGTTGTGTATCCAGCTTCCTCAGATTTCAAGGTTTTTCTTTTTGTTTTTTTAATTAATTCTTTTTTCTAAAAAGATTTATTTATTTTTAATGTATCCAGTGTTCTGCCTGCACATAGGCCTGCACACCAGAAGAGGACACCACATATCACTATAGATGGTTATGAGCCACCATGTGGTTGCTGGGGATTGATCTACAGGGCCTTTGGAAGAGCAGCCATTGCTCTTAACCTCTGGGCCATCTCTCCAGCCCCAGGTTTCAGGTGTTTATGGTGAGGTTAGAGAAAGGGAAGGAGTAACGTGTGTACCTTTGTGTGGGGTGGGGAGGGCTGAGATGGGATCTTGGGACACAGCCCAGTTTGATTGTAAACTCAGACCCTCTCTACTCTCTCTGTGGTCTGCACCATCTTATTTAGCACATCGTATCTTATAATCAAACTGCAGAGTCCTCTCCACTGCCAGATATAGCCAAGGGGCAGAAAACACATTGGGTCATGGCTTACTGCCCCAGGCTGGGATTCAACCATGGTCTTTTGCTTGCTACACAAAAGGTCAGCCACTGCACTACAAACAGAGCATTTGGCAACTGCAAAAATGTCAGCATCAGTCAAGTTCTGGCAATCACAAGAAAGCAGTGGCAAACAATGCATTAGCATGCGGCATGCTTGTATACCAGTCAAACCATTCCTGACACTAAAATTTTAGAAAGACTTCATTATTACCTGTGTGCGGGTGGGAGTCAGGGTGTCTCAGTACAAAGGTCAGGGGTTGCTTCTCTCCTTCAACCATCCCCAGCACCACACTTGGGTCTTCAGATTTGAGCCAAAAGTGCTTTCACCCACTCTGCCATCCTCCTTCTCTCATTTTCCTTTTCTAAGACAGAGTCTTCCTGCTGACCCCAGCTGAGGTGACACTCACCCTCTAGACCAGGCTGGCCTTGAACCTGCAGCAATTCTGTCTCCACCTTTGATCGCTGAGGTCACAAGTATGCATTGCCACACCCAGCTTGAATTTAGAATTTCGTATGACTTTCATGTGTCATAAAATTGTCTTCCCTGTACGTAATAGAAAGTAAAAGAAAGGTAGAGGAGAATTGGGGTTGGCTGGAAAGTGGCAGGGCATGCCTGATTCTTTGACCCTATTCTTACGCCCACCATCTCCCTATATTAAATTTTATACTTCTAGTTCTTCACTAATGAGGAGCCACATAATGATGATGATGATGATGATGATGATGATGATGATAGAGAGAAAGGAAGAAGCAACAGCTTTACAGTAAGTGGTTCATTTAAAACACTAGGAAGTAGCCGGGAGTGATGGCACACGCCTGTAATCCCAGCAGGGGAGGCAGAGGCAGGAGGATCTCCATGAGTCCAAGGCCAACCCGGTCTACAAAGCCATTCCAGGACAGTCAAGACTACACAGAAAAACTCTGTCTAAAAGAGGGAAAGCAAAACAAAACAAGCAAACAAAAACTAGGAAGCCTATTTAGGGAGCGAAGATTACATCGATTTCCATGCACGTGAGCACACCTCTGTATTTCTGTTCTTGGGGTTTTGAAATCCTCAGTGTGAAGCAGGGCCCAGTGAAAGGCTTTGCGCACAGACCTGCAGCTGATTCTCCTCATCCTTTTATTGTCTCTCTTTCCCATATCTCGAGTTTCTCCAGGCGGAATACAAAGGGATATGTACATTGTACCTCCCACGTGCCTGGCCTAGACGCAGCAACACCTGCCTAGCCCCCACCACACCTGCCTAGCCCCCGCCACATCCACAGGAAGTAGGTGATTTTGCAAAGGGCTGCAGAGAAAACCGTGGTTCCCGTTTGTGATGAGAAAGCCTATGCTGGGCATCCCTGGAAAGAGGAAGGGGGAGGGCGTGTTTAAAGAGAGGCCTCACCCCGCCTCCTGCCAGCCCCGCCTGCCCCACCCCAACCAGGTTCCAGCCCAAGTATTTAAGAGGTTATTGGAAAGGTTTCCAAACTGAGGCAGCATCAGGTGGCTCTCTGACGTAGCCAAGAGGTGCTGCGTGCTGTTGGGCAGAGGATGTCCAGGGCAGACCAGGGAAAGGATTCTCAGCCCAGTGGGAGCGAGATGAGCATCGAGCTGAGGCCAACAGCCCCCAGCAACCAGGGCCGGAGCAACGAAGCCTTCCAGGTGAGCAGGGCTGACAGGGACTGGGGAACCTGCTGTCTTCACATCTGGCAAGCTTAGTAACAGGAGCCGTGGGTCTCGCTGAACTGCGACAAGAACGTTAATTCTTTAATAGGTACACTTTAAACCCATTCTTTCTTTTTCCGACTTGGACTCCTCTGGGTTGGTAAACCTGAAAAGCCTCTTTCAAGGTCTAGTGTTGATCTGGACTGCCCTCGTCACCAGGGGAACAAGCTGCCTTCCTCTCCCTTTCTTGCCCCTGGTCGAAGAGCAAGTTTCGGGATTTACCATCAGGTCCCTTCCCCAAGATCTGGACAGGGGAAGAGAAGGGACCTCAGCCCCCAGTGGAGGCAGCAGAAGCCGATGGGTTCTCAGTCTGAGTGGAATGTAGCCAGGAGCCTGCCCAGGACAACCTACTTATGCAAAACTGCGTCCTTAGCCAAGACTACTGAGTGATTAATTCTCCTAGTCTTGGGGCTGGGTGCCACAGGTGGCCCGAGAGGGAGGCCAGTCCCTGACAGCCTGCCAGGAGCCTGGGTTTGAGTTGCTCCTTGTTTGGCATGCAACATGAGGGCTTTGAAAGACAGGAAGGCTTAGCAGCCCCTGGGCTTCCGAGACACTTAATGGGCAGAGCACAGCTTTTAAATGGTAACACAAGCCATGGAAGGGAAAGTGCTTGGCATGAGCCCGGTCTCTTTCACCATCAAGTTACCTGCCCTGGTTTGGTTGTCACAGGGGTGCCACCCCATAGTTTGGAGGTATGAGGAGGCCTGCAAGTTAAAATGATAAAACACAAGTGGACAGGAAGATGGCGGGAAACGTGATGTCTGTTGTGTTTTAAGTTTCACATGCTTGGCCTCTCACAGAAAAGAGGTGAGGCATCCGGAGGACATGCTTGAACGCCACAGTATGCATACTGTTTTATCCCTTGGCTGTGTACTGTGGAGAAGCGACCAGAGAAGACAAGGGGCAGGGGCTTGAGGGCCAATGAATCACTGCAAAGTGACTAGAGACAGATTGACAGATAGGATGTCGGCCTTGCGGTTCATGTGTACAGACTTCTCTCCAAACCATCTCTGCTGACAGGCTAGTTTGGTCTCCTCCCTGAGTGCACCATGGGAGGAAAACCTGAGGGCTCCATTAGGAAGAGCAGGAGGGTAGAGCCTGCTTTCTCTGCAATGTCTTCGGTTCAACACTCTGAGGTGACACGCACAGCCCAGTGGTCTACCGCAGCACAAACAGGGGCAAACAGGGTTCCAGCTACTCTTTCCAGAGCTTTCTTTACCAGGGTTTGGATTGCTTTGTTTATTTGTTTGTTGTAGACCTGTATTTACTAGGCAGGATGGTTAGCTGCCTCCAAATATAGTTGCCAGCACTAAGAGGGAAGGTAGTTCAAAGAGAGCCAAGGCATTTGCCCTCAAGAAGCAGAGCGGGGCAGCAAGTCACACAAAGATACAACACAAAACACAGCTTGCAAATCAGCCTGGAGTTGATGCTGAACCCACATGGTGGGAACCACCCCACCAGCAGAAAGCCAATCAGTTGAGCTTGAGGGGCGAAGAGCCTATCTGTCCCTAGGCCTAGGGGCATTAGAGAGGAATGCAAGTCTGCAATGCAGGTGGGGCAGGAGCAGGGCGGCGAGGAGGCGTGTCATCCCCCCACCCCCCTTAATGTGGTCTCCATGAGTTTAAGAGGATGTCTTTATTGCCAGATTGGTTTTTCGTTTGGGTTTCTCTGTGTAGCCTTGGCTGTCCTGGACTCACTTTGTAGAACTCACAGGGATCCTCCTGCCCCTGCCACCCCCAGTGCTGGGATTAAAGGCTCGTACCACCACACCCAGCCACTGCCAGATTGTTGAAGACGCCTCTTACGACCACGTTGGAGGATGGCTGTGTGGATGGGACACCAGCAAGAAGCCCGCAGGCAGTGGCTGCCAGGGAACAAGCTGCTCAGGGCAAGGAGTCAGGGTGAGGACAGGGTGTGAGATGTGCCCTCCGAACTTCCAGTTTTGCTGTTAGATAGGATCAGAATGCTACCTATGTCAGGACTGTTGGGACGATACCACACTGTAAGGAAGTGTGTGCACCACACAGGTGCTTGTGAGAACCAGTGCCTGGCACATACCATAAACATATAATAAGAGCAGCAGCCACTTGGCGCACAGCTGGGGAAAGTGAAGTTTTCTAGCCCAGGGTGTCAGTGTGAAAGACTTTTGTTTAGCAGGGACATCCAAGAGGCAGGTCCGTACCAGGGAAGGGATGAGTTCCATTTGAGGCCTGTTGGCTGAGATTCCATGTGTCTCTATCGAGGTATAGGTCCACAGGCGAGCCTAAAGAATGGGGAAGCTAGAGGATTTGCAGCCGGGAGTGGGGAGAGCCACAGCAGAGCTGAGTGGAGCCCCACTCAGGGCAGGACTGAGGGGAATGGAGAATAGAAGACCACAGGTCAGCAGAGAGCTGAGGGGCAGAAGCTAGGAGAATCAGGTCCCCATCCTCAGAGGCCCAGCTGCACACAGCACACTGATCCCAGGCTAATGCTGCTGTCCTTAACCTGTAGCTATGAATCCCACATGGTATGCATGCTGCTTGTAAACTTTATAGCCAGACACACAAAATGCGCCTTTTGCCTGTCCTCAAACGTATACAAAACCAGTCAGAGCGACGACAAAGGCCTTGTACTGGCCTTTGTGGTGAGTTTTCTAAGATTCCACTGTGGTTTTGTAGACTGCTCTCAGTTCCGGCTGTTGCACTGGCATAAGTTTCCTGTCCCATAAATATTTCTGTGAACGGACAAGTGCATTATCGGTTTGGAGATTTTCTTGGCGCTTCTAAAGTCATTGTAGGATTGGGCACACTTATACACTCTTTTGGAAGAGCAGGAACACTTTGCTCTTTAGCAGTGGAACTGTTGGGCATTGAACTATATCTGTGTTTTGTTTGTGGTTGCCTTGGTGTTTTGTTTTGAGGCAGGGTCTCATGTAGCCAACTGTCCTTGTACTTGAGGATAACCTTGAACTTATGATTCCCATTAACTCTACTTCTCAAGAGTTGGGATGAGGATATGTACGCCAAAACACCGCAATAAAAAGGTCCTAGGGCTCCAAGAGGACTTTGCATGCTGAACAAGCACTGTACTAGCTGAACCCACTAGTAATGCCAAACTGGTTTCTTCTATGATTAGGCCAATTTAGACCCATCAGAAGGGCGTGAGTTCTTGTTTCTCCTCCACAGCTTCCTTCACCAGTTCTCAGTTGGCTTTGTAAGTTCATCCAGTCTGGTTAGTGTGTAGCAATACAATTACACGATTATCAATTAACACAGCACACTGACCAGTTTTATTTTTTTCAGATGTTTTTTGTTGTTGTTGTTGTTTGTCAGGCAATTTTGTCCTTGTGCAAATATCCTCTTCACACAGACCTAGACAGTGTAGACCAGCCCCTGGATTGGCCCCTGGACTCACGCACACAAGTGAGATGCAGTGTGTAAGAAGTGCAAAAGCTGCTTGCCAGTGTAAACAGCTTCTGTAAGTTGAAAGACTGAAGAGCAGAAAGTACACAAGAGGGCAGCAGGAACAGATGGCTGCTGCCAAGCCTGGTAGCTGGGTTCCGTCCACAGGAGGAGAAAAGTGGCTCTAGCCAATTCGTTCCCTCACCTACAACATGCACGCCCACACGCACACAGTCTCTGAATAAATAAGTTCTTTTAAATGTGTGTGGTGACCCAGGTCAACAGTTGCAGCACTCAGGAGCCTAGGACGGGGCATCACAAGTGTGGGGCCACCCTGAGTTAATAGCAAGGTCCAGCCTGGCCTGGGCCACACAGTGCAGCCTTTGGAGTGAGTGAGTCTCAAGGTAGACACGCACTATAAATGAACATGGTGCCACAGGCAGGGGGATCATGATGAGTTTGAGCTCTGCCTAGACTTTATGGTGTCACCCTGTCTGAATGGGATGGAGAGAGGCAGGGAGGGATGCAGGGGAAAATGCGGGCTCTTCCATGGTTCAGTGGCATGCTGCTTCCGTCTCTGAATTCATGAGATTCAGTCTTGTTGATTTAGGGGACCTTGTTTTTTGGTTTGGTTTGGTTTGGTTTTCATATCCTCCATCCCCTCTGGCTCTTACATTCTCTCTACGTCCTCTTTCTCTGGGTTCCCTGAGATTTTATGGAAATATCCCATTTAGGACCGCGTGTTTCAAGATCTCTTAGCATCCTAATTTAACTCCCCTCCTCCTGCGCCACAGGTGACCCTCAGACTTTTTGCTCACTCTGAAGTCAGCCCGGCCAGGTGTGGTTGTGCCTGTCGATCATCCCCACACTCAGGAGGCTGAGACTGGAGGATCATTGAGTTTGGGGCCAGTCTGTGGTTCAATGGTTGAAGGCTTGCCCGGCATACACAAGGGCTTGGGTTCCATGTCCAGCGCCACACACAATGGCAAAACACAAACAAAAAGTCAGCTGGGTGGGGCCCACTTAGGCAAGGCTTGGGGCAGGAGCGGAGTCGGGAAATGCCCGGACTCTGCACACACACAGAGCTGAATGACTCAACAATGGGCAGGGACCCAGCCAGGCAGGTTTGGAAAGCCTGCTTAGCACAGACCAAACTGGAGAGGTCAGGGATGAGAAAGGCTGGAAAGCAGGTGTAGGTGAAGTCATGGTTGGGCTAGAGCAGAGAGATCCTAACGGTCAAGCGAAAGCTGCTCGAAGATTTCTCAGAGCTCAGGGTGAGCCTCACACCAGAGCTGCCTTACACCTCTTCACACATGAATTTAAAATGCAGGGCAGTGACTTGCTTTTGTTATTTGTTTTGTTTTCCCAAAGATACTGTTTTCTCTACAGCCTGGCTGTCCTGGAACTCAGGCATCCTCCTGCCTCTGCCCAGTGACTTCCAGTAAGGGACATTTTTTAAATATTTTTATTTAATCTTTGACAGCTTCACACTTCACACAATGTCTCTTGATCATATCTGTAAAACAAACTTTTATTCTCCTGAGGTAATTGTTTCTTGGAGAATTACTGCCTCTGTCTACTAACCTAGGCCTAGTCCTGGAAGCTTCTAGCCTCTGTACAATCTAACCTAGGCCTAGAATGTTTTCAGCATCAGAAAGAGTCACCCTTTCTTAATTTTTTCTGAGCTCATTGCTAGCTGGTTCAACTCAGCTGTTCTGACTCAAACTCCTCCCCCAGCTAATTTATTCAATCTGTTTTTTCTCTCGGCCTCTGAATTGCTCTGCATGGCTTCAAACTAACTGCAGCAATCTGCTCTAATCTCCTGGCTCCTTCTCATTCTCTGGCTCATTCTGACTTCACCTAAGTTCTCTCTTTGCAACCTGTTTTTCTATTACTGTCCCAGTAAAACTTCTCTCTCCATTGCCCCTTAAGTAGCTTCCCTTCTCTCTCTCTTCTCCTGAGGGTTGCCCGTATCCTATTCTGTCAAATCTTTCTCAGATTCATTTCTGCCACTCAACTAGACATCACTTTCAAACATGGGTGCTTCCTGCTACAAACTAACTTTACCTTAATCATTTGGGATTATAAGCCTGTGCAACCACACCTGGGCCTAAGCTTTTCTTTACCTGAAACTTGCTTCATATACCAGGCCAGCCTTGAACTCAGTTCTTGGCTCTGTGTCCTGGATTAAAGGCGTGTTTGTATACCAGCCAGATCACACAGACCTAGAAGGTCTTTGGATGAGATCTCTTGCCAGAGCAGCCATGCTCTGGATTAAAATTCCTCTATACATATTCAAACCTGACACCCTCCTTCTCTGCCTCTTTCCTGTCCCTATAACATGTCAACAAGTCCCCTCTCATCTTCATGTTTGTTTGTTTGCTTCGGTAAAGAGAGTTTTTAAAATGTCTATTGATTTCTAAAATGGGCATGGGAAGGAGCTTACATGACTGAAATCAAAATCACTTCCTTGACGACCTCAGGAAAAGCATGTGGGGTTAGTTTTTTGTTCAACCGCTCCTGAAGTAAGTCCTCCAGAGCAGAACTTCTTGCACCTCAGTGATTAGGCCCTGGGCAGAGAACACAGCACCAGGTTGTGCAATTGTTCATCATTTCTTGTAGCACTCTATGTCTGTGTCATAACAATACCCTCACTTGCATTTTGTTGTGGTGGATTTTAGAGACCGGGTTTCTCTGTGTAGCCTTGGCTGTCCTGGCTTTGTAGACCAGGCTGGCCCATGAGACCCATGAGCCTCCATGAGCACTGGGATTACAGGCATGTGCCTCTGCACCCGGCTTTAAACAGCTGCCAATTCTGTTCTTTTTAAAATACCAGGTTTGGGCTGTAATGCTTTACCCTGTTTTTCTAGTTTGTCTCATGTGTCTTTGTTCTGCTCTGTTTTTTATCACTCTGGGCCTTAGGTGCCCTCCATCACAGCCACATGCCAGCCCTTATCCTCATAACTATCCTTCTTCCTTCCAATTCAGTTTGCTGTTCTTCTTCTAGTTTCTTTCTGTGAATGGTTAGGTTATTGATTAAAGATATTTTTATGATTTATTTTTATGTGTATGCCTGCAGGTTCATGCTTGCTGTCCTCAGAGGCCAGAAGAGCGTGTCAGGGCCCCTCAAACTAGAGTTACAGACGGCTGTGAGCAGCCGTGTGGGTGCTGGAGTCCAACCTTGGTCCTTGGAAGAGCACACACTGCCATAACTGCCTGTTATGCACTTATGCCTGTCTCCAGCCCATGATTTAAGATCTTTTTCCATGTAATGCAAGCAACTGTAAACACTGAATTTCCGTCTATCCACTTCTTTAGCTTCAATTCATAAGCTTTGTCTCTGTTTTTTAATTTATTTTAAGGCAGTGTCTTAGTTAGGGTTACCACCGCTGTAAACACCATGACAGTGAGTAACTTGGGGAGGAGAGGGCTTATTTGGCTCCCGAAGTTCATCATTGGAGGAAGTCAGGGCAGGAACCGGGAGCAGGAGCTGATGCAGAGGCCATGGAGGGTGCTGCCTCCTGGCTTGCTCCTCATGGCTTGCTCAGCCTGCTTTCCTATAGAACCCAGGACCAGGAGCCCAGGAATGGCCCCACCCACTGGACTTGGCCCTCCTCCATTGACCATTCACTAATTGAAAAACTGTCCCACAGGCTTTTGAAAGCCTGATTTTCATGGAGGCATTTTCTCAATTGAGGAGTGACTCTAGACTGTCAAGTTAACATAAATCTAGCCAGAACCAACAGGGTGTCAGTGTGTAGCCCTGACTGGCCTGGAACCCATTATGTAAACCAGGCTGGCCTCCACCTGCCGCCACCTCTGGTGCTGGGACTAAGGGCCTGTGTTTATCATGGCCAAACAAGGTCTCCTGTAGCCCAAGAAGGCTTGAATTTACTGTGCAACTGCCAATGACCTTGAACTTCTGATCCTCCTGTCTCAGCCCCCTCCCTGAATTTTGCTCGGTGCTGGAATTACTGGTGTGGCCGCCACACCTAGTTTATGAGGCGTTGGAGCTGGAACCCAGGGCTTGAGGCTGCTGAGAAAACTTTTCACTTGAGCTACACCCCAGCACTCTGACTCTATCAATATTCTCTAGTACAGACTCCAGACTTTTTAAGTTTCTTGAGACAGGGTTTCTCTGTGTAGCCCTGGCTGTCCTGGAACTCACTCTATAGACCAATCTGGCCCTGAATTCAAAGATCTCCTTGCCTCTGCCTTCCAAGGTCTGGGATTAAAGGTGTGCACCACCACTGCCTAGCTGACTGCAGGTTTTTGGGGTTTTTGTTGTTGTTGTTTTTGTTTTTTTAATTTTATTTCCTTCACCTTTCTGAACACATTTCTTCCTCAGTATGAACCATCATATCGGTGTATTACAATGTTTTCATTTAAACTTGAACTTAAGAAATATAATATGGCTGTTTTCTCAAAATTTAATTACTCACTCATCATTTGTTTATTGTTTTTTTATTTCGAGACATGGACTTGTCTGTAGTCCTGGCTGGCCTAGAGCTCAGTATGTGGTCCTGGATGGCCTTGAACTTGCAATGATCCCTTTCTGCCTCCTGTGCATTTTGTGGTTTTGTCATTTGGTTGTTATCATCAGTCGTTTCATGACTTGACCAAATTATTTCTTTGTAATCAGTCTTCTTGGTCATGTGGTATGTGCATGTGATAGTCCCAGGATTTCCGAGGACCTTCAAAGCCTATGGGTGGGGGAGAGCATTGGCCTGGCACTCTGGAGCCCTGGTTTCAGTTCACAGTGGGAAGGGGAAGAGGTCTCAACCATACACACACACACACACACACACACACACACACACACACACACACACCTTTTAGACAATTCATTCCCAGGATCTATTAATAAACTTAATGACAGATTAAATCCTGGCATTTTCTGGGGGAGACTGAGTGTACTTTAGCCCTCTGTGGCTGCCCCACCGTGAACTTTCTTTGGGACTGCAGGGGTGTTTTCACAAGATTGTGCTATGTCTTGAAGAGAGACTAAGCAGACACACCTCAGAGCCGACTGTGCTGAGATGCTGTTTTGCTTGATAACCACCTTTGGGCCACTGAAAACCTGCCGTATTTTCCTAGGTTTCTGAAAGAGTGGTTTGGCTAGCTATGTTGTCATGGTGAGAGGTACCGAACACATCTGCATTCTGTCAGGAGGAGGGTGCAGCTGCGGTTTGGAACCAATCACTTTAGCCATGTAAATAGTCACAGGCAAAGAACATCTTTAGATGTTGAGGGAGAGAGATGTTCTCCTGTTCCCAGGAAGTAGGGAGATGGGGGGTGGGGGGAGGTGGTGTATGCATTCAGGTTACACGGGATAAGACCCGGTTTGTTATCCACCTCTTGCTGACTTACAGTCATGATGGCAATCCCTCTGAGGCTCTGCCTCAGGGCCTGCAGCTGTGAGCCTCCTCAGAGGCTACATGTCCACAGCCATCACAGGGCAGGCTGCAGAGCTCTGTGGAACACAGAACAGGACCCAAACTAGCTCCGGTTAGCTTTCTCTTTCCACTCATATAAGGGAACCAGTCCCTGCTGACCAACCTCATCCAGACACCCTTCATGTAGAAGGAGGACACTGGCTCAGAAAACTGGTGGAACAGTTATTCCAAGACTGGAAAAGAAAAAGAAAGGTGTGAGGATCTGGAATTTTCTATATAAAGGCTTGTTGTGAGCAGGAACCTCAAGTCTCCACTGTCCCGTGAAAGTCTGGAACTTAGATGACAGATGTAGGCAGGTAGCAACAGTTGTCACTCAAAGTCAAGGTCTGGATCTTTGGTGACATCTGAATCTACCCCTTCCGTGTACGAGGTGACTGACTCAGCAGCTTAGGGCCTGGCTGTGACTGATGCTCTTATCCTGGGAAAGGACCGTGAAGGAAGCAGGTGGGGAAGACAGGAGGGAATAGTGAAGGTCCTCGAATTCAGGCCTCGAGCTTTGTGTGCCTACCCAAGAACAGAGCACATGACCACCAGGACCAGCTGGTTTCAGGAAGCAGGGAGTGTGCGCGGAGACTCCCCAGGCTTCCCCTCCATCCCTGACTTTTAGGATACAGACCTTTGGTTTTTAGTTTTGCGTGTATCTGTGTGGGGTGTGAACACCTGAGTTTTCACAGAGACCAGACCCCCCCCCCCCAGGCTGGTTTTCGGGCAGTGGTGAGCCATGCTACACATGTTGATCCCAGGCGGGGGATTTGAGAGAGCCTCTTTTTTATAGGAGGAAAAAAAAGTGCAAACTGGGAACTTTCAAAGGAATTTGGTGATGTAAAGACTTGGCAAGTCAATTATACAGAAGCGCACAGCAGGCTAGGTTATCTGTCAGATCATCCTGTCGGAACATCTCAAGGTATCTCAAGATTCCTCAGCAGAAAACCTTATCAGAGTGGGGAGCATGTCAAATTCCAGAAACAGGTTAGGGCACCAGCTGCTTGGATTTCGCAGCAAACAGAAAAGAACTTGTTCAGACCATATAACAAAAATGGATCTTAACTTTAAGATAGGGCCAGGCTGGTCCATCACTTGGATGTTAGGAAGAAAACACCAGACCTCTACAAGAACTGTTCTTGCTCTCAGCTGGGCCATCTCTCCAGCCCTCAAACCTTTGTTTTTGTTGTGCTTTGCTTCCTGAGAGCCAAAGCTATTTGAGTTAAAATATAACTTACACATTCAACAAAGTTTATCGAGCCCTGACATTGTGCCAAGCATTATAATAGGAGCCACAAACAGAAAGCTGTTGTTGGACTGTCCCCAAACAATGACAAATGGCTACAACTCAGTGTGTGTGCAAAATCTATTCCTGGCCCAGGAGAGGCCTTCACCTGGCCTCAGAATCAGGGAGTCACTGTTTCCACCTGTGCCGAGTGAACAGTTGCTGTATGCTTTCATTCTTTCATTCAATCAACAAACTTCACCGAGCAACTACCCAGTGCTAGACAGAAGGAAGACACTGACTAGGCTAGGATGTATGGAGAGTCACTGCCTGAGCTATTTTCTCTGCTGTCATTTTATGAAGCAAATCAGTGCTGGAACAGGAAGGTAGGAGGGGCATGAAGCTCTGGAAATGGACAGGGTAGACTTAGCTCAAGGAACCTTGCTACCTACAAGATCCTAGCCCCTGATTGTAAAGTCAGTAACAGGCTTAAAACTGAATTTCTGTGTTCTGTGTATGCAAGAACATTCTAGAATAAACATGCGAGCCAAACGATAAAGACTTAGAGCTAAAGCAATGGTATGAATTCTCCATGAAGTATGATCAGAAAGCCACCTGCTAACGTGAGGTGATGTTCTTTATGCCATGGGAAAGTGTTGGCCACAGCCCAGAAGGGGACCAGGATGGGCAAATCTGTGACTCTATCCATGGGCCCTAAGTCACACACTCTCTTCACCTCACTTAAACCTTTGTGAACCTTACAACATTTTACATAGTTTCTCTCTGTGTAGCCCAGGCTGTCCTAGAACTATCTGTAGACCAGGCTGGCCTCAAACTCAGAGATCCACCTGCCTCTGCCCTCTGAGTGCCCCCAAGTCTCCCTGCCCATGCCCTCCTACCCCCTGCCCATGCCCTAATACCCCCTGGAATTACAGGCTTGCACCACCACACACAGCTTGAACATTTCTAATTAAAGTAACTGAATTTGGAGTTCCCATCAGATCCTGCTGTGTCAGGGACACTTGCAAAGCGGAAGTTGGAGAGCCTTGGCCTTAATCTGTCAGTCCAGGAAGCTTTGAACGGAAAAAGTATTTCACTGAGACTCTGGCCTGTACAGGTGACACACAGGGGACAAAAGCAGCAGCCACCTGGTGAGCCCTAACAGATCCAGAAAGGAGGAACGGCGACACAAGCCACCAGCATCTCAGGGGCTGCCAAACGCTAGGCTTCCTCTTGGCCCACGAGCCACTTCCTCATTCCCCTGCAAACACAGGTCAGAGAGGAGGAAAGATCCGGGGGGAGCCAGCTAGGGCAGCCCAGCGGGCAGGAAGGGCTGCCTCCAGTGCTCCTGGTACTGTCTGTCCTTTCCGTGTGGCAGAGACCTTGGCTGGATGTGACAAGTGGCCTCTTGCCGACTTCTCAGCCAGGAGGCACTACAGGTGGGAAAGAGAAGAACCACATGCCCGGTAAGGCAGGAAAAGCAGAGGTTGTGTAGGTAGGTTGAGTCAGGCGGCCCCATATCTACAACCTACACACACACACACACACACACACACACACACACACACACACACCACTCAGGCAAGTTTCCTAACTTCTCTGCTTGATTCTCATCCAAAAGCTGTCTCAGCAGTTAAGAGCAGGACCTACGCCTGGAGGACCAGGTTTATCCTGTATCCAGCTCCAGGATACCCAATGTCTCTGCGGGCTCCTACACTGACACGCACATCCCCACACGCACACTCAATTAAAAATAAAAACAAATTCTTAAATAGGTCAGGGGCTGGAGAGACGGCTCGGCGCTGAAGAGCGCCTGTCGCTCTTGCAGACGACGTGTGCTGAACACACATGTACTTCTCATCCAGCACCAGGGTAGGTGGTGCTCCCTTCTGACCCCTGCAGTCACCAGGCACACGCCTGGTACACATCCATACATGCAGGCAAAATACTCATACACAAAGCAAAGCTGATGAATAAACGAATTTTAAAAGAAAACAAAAAGTGAACGAACGCCCTGCATCACAGTGAAACGGAGGCCCTGTCCCTTGCCACAGGGCTCGTGGGCAATGAGTGCCAAGCACTGGCCTCAGCAAATTCTCTGCTATTAACAATGATTTCATACCACTCAGCTGGGGTGCTGTTCAGGTTCAGAAGTCTGAGTGTGAAGTCACTTTCCTCTTGTTGCAAACACTGGGGTCCTCTGAAACGATGTCCCCCGAGGTCCCCCGCCACTCCACCTCCTACAACACCGAGCTCTGTATCCAGGCTCTCACAGATGCTCTACCACTGAGATTTGTCCCTCGCCAGTCTCGTCTCCCTCACTTTTTATTTGAAACCAGGTCTTGAGGAATTAACAATGCAGGCCTCGAATTTATAATCCTCCTGCCCCAGCCTCCTGAGTAGCTGGGACTGTAGGCCTTTGCCACCACGCTTTGTCCATACCCAGCTTTGGCTTCCTCCATCAAGACAACGTGAAGCCCTGAACCTGTGGTCTGAGCCAGGCTGGGCCAGCATGGCTCCCAGCTGAGTCTCAGAGAACTCCAGAAGTCGTTTTTCAGAGGCCTGGAGTATGGCTCAGTTAGCTTCTGTGTCTGTTGTCAGCTTGACACACCAGGGAGAGGAGACCTCAGGGGAGTGCCTCCTGCAGATTAGCTGTGGGCCCCGTATGTGAGTCATCTTCTTAATAGGGATTCCATCTTCCCAGATGTGTCAAGTTAACAGCTGAAGCAAGTTACCATATGGTCATTTCTACCTACCTCCTATGTAGGCAAGTGGTTTGCTTAGAGTTTTTACAGTATTCCGTGTGTTTCTGTCTAGTCTGTATCTATTTAATTAGCAGCCCGTTGGCGTTAAGTATTTGGTGGCCAAGTTAATTCAGAAATCCCCACAAAAGAACTGCTTTCCAGATGTAAGTTGAGGTCAGTGTCATTGAACAGGCAGGTCGGCCCCAACTTATGACGTGTGTTTGTTACTTCTTTTTGAAAGAGAAAGGAGGGAAGGAAGGTGGAAGAGAGAGGAGAAAAGGGAGAGACTGAGACCCCCACTATGTTGCCCTAGCTGGTCTGGAACTCACTATATGGACAAATCTGCCCTCAAACCAAACTGTGATAATCTTTGTCAATCGTCCAGAGGCAACCCTAATTTGCATAGTTTAGGACCTATTCCAAGAGGAAGTGACAGACCGAGAGCATCAGTAATGACTGCCCCTGTCTCCTGGTATCACCTGTGTCTCTCCCCACCTCACACATGGCATCTTCCCATCTCTCACTTGAGCAAATGACTAAGGCCATTGTGCAGGCAATACATACCTGCAGCCCCAGCACCTGGAGGTGGAGACAAGGCAATGGTGTGTTCATGGCCAGAGTTCGTAGGGTCTAGCCTGGACTCTGCCAGTCCCAAAAAATTAAATTCATTGACCTGTCCCTAGTATGCCAATTAAAAAGATAAATGGAGACTGCAGAGAGAGGAAACTTGGTGTGTGCGGGTACATTGGAAAGAAGGACAAATGGCTCATGGCTCATCCTCAAGGATGGTATGAGGCTTAGTCTTAAGTAACGGGAAAGGGGGGTGTGATTAAGCAATCCTGGCCAAGATGTGGTCCCACCCATCACTGACCCTTGACCTGCCCTTGTGTCTGCTCTGGTCAGTCAAGCACTGTGATCTGCTATCAGAACTGTGTGAAATCTCTTCCTGCTCTGGCTAGCGTCAGCTTTCCCCGCCCCAGCATGAGATTCCTGGAGAATTTTAAATTCTGTTAGATAGTGTGATAGCAAAACTGCCTCTCTTTACAATATCTTCTCTACTGCCATATAAGACAGAGAGAGAAAAAGGAAAGAAAGAAAGAAAGAAAGAAAGAAAGAAAGAAAGAAAGAAAGAAAGAAAGAAAGAAAGAAA